>NC_090824.1:77156200-77456200 GCF_028021215.1 Eschrichtius robustus
AATAATGCTATTTGCAGCAATGTGGATGGACCTAGAGATTACCATACTAAGTGAAGTAAGTCAGAAGAGAAAGACACATATCATATGATCTCACTTATATGTGAAATCTAAAATACGACACAAATGAACTCGTCTACGAAACAAAAACAGACTCACAGACATAGAGAACAGACTTGTGGTTGCCAAGGGGGAGAAAGAGTGAGGGAGGGTTGGATTGGGAGTTTGGGGTTAGCAGATGCAAACTATTAAATATAGGATGGATAAACTACAACATCCTACTGTCTAGCACAGGGAACTATATTCAACATCCTGTGATAAGCCATAATGGAAAAGAAAAAAGTTTTATTTATAGGTTCCATCCCTAACTGAGCTGGCCCATCCCCTCCCATGGTTCTAAGTGCAGCCCGAGGCTGCAGACTTCCCACCGTGGTCTTCAGCTCCAGAGCAAGCCACCTGCAAACCACCCACATCTTTCCAGGGGCTGGCAACTCTCCTTTGCTACTGATTCCAAGACACATCCAGATAGCAAAAATGTGACCATGAAAAGAAACTCAGGCATGTTCAAATCAGGGAAATAACATTCTTATCTCTGTTCAGTACTCGCTTAATTTTAGAATAGCTTAGAGTTACAAAAAAGTGGCAAAGATCTGTACAGAGTGTAGAGTGCCGTGGACCCTGACCCAGTAACCCTATCTCCAACACGTTAGTACGTTAGTATGACATGTTTATCCAACTAAGGAACCAAGATGGATACATTGTTATTAACTAAAGTCCACACTTCATTAGCATTTCCCTAGTTTTCCCCTAACATCCTTTTTCTGTCCCAGTCTCCTCTGGGCTGTGACATTTCTCAGATGTCCCTGGGTTTTGATACCTTGAAAGTTTTGAGGAGGACTGGTCAGGTATTTTGTCCCTCAATTTGTTTGTCTGTTTTCTGATGTTTTCTTATGGTTGGTCTGGAGTTATGGGGTTTGGGGCGGAAGATCCAGACAGAGATAAAAATGCCATTCTCCTCAGGTCACATCAAGGATACACACCATCAACGGGACTTATGACAAATGATTTTACCCTTGATCACCTGGCCAGTAGCGTCTTTTTTTTTTTTTTTTTTTTTTTTTTTTTTTTTTTTTTGCTGCGTTGGGTCTTCGTTGCGTGCGGGCTTCTGTAGTTGTGCATGGGGGCTCAGTAGTTCTGGCTCCCAGGATCTAGAGCGCAGGCTCAGTAGTTGTGGCCCACGGGCTTAGTTGATCTGCGGCACCTGGGATCTTCCCGGACCAGGGCTTGAACCTGTGTCCCCTGCACTGGCAGGCGGATTCTTTTCTTTTCTTCTTTTCTTTTGCAACCAAAACTTTAATCCCAAGGATTCTCACAAAACATATTACGAATGACAGCATGAAAAAAAAAATTGCACAGTAACTCAAAGTTCAGCTCTACAATACTCTTAATCCGGCAGGACATTGGTATCTTGATCATCTCAGATTTCCAAAAAATATTACAAAGAGCTATGTATTCATGTACAGCAATCACAGAGGGGACTTATGACCTAACTCAAAGGTAAACTAACTTCCTTAAAACTTCTTAGATTCTCAACTCCCTGGACCTCTTGTCCCGTGTGAAGACTAGTGGAATTTTTAAACCTCTAATCTAGGGTAAGGGTGCAGCTTTCATTTTTACCTGCTGGCTTGTGTTCACAGCACCTTTTAAAGACTGCTTGCTTAACTACAGCTGCATACCATATCCCAGCTACAGAAAGTCTTTTACACGTTTGCCAGTGTTGTTTCCATAATAGTAAACATCACACTTTAGGTGGGCAGGAGTTAAAGTTTTATTATCAGTCTAGGCAAGACCAAAAATTCAAAGCAAATTCAATTTTGCTTAAGGGAACATTGGAAGGTAACAATTCTTCATATCACATGCCTCATGTGACCCATTTCAAACCATAGAGAATGACACCTTTATGGGTCACTGTCCCAAGAGACAAACAAATGTGAACAACTAAAACATTTAAAAAGTGCACCAAGCTTCAGAAGTCTCAAACAAAACTTGAATTTTCTGTACATACTCCTGTCAAATGAAGTTATTGCCTGTACACCACTCCTCTTGCAAAGTGGTCTTCTATTTCCTTTCATTTGACCTAGATCGGCTAGGAGACCTAGAGAAAGATCGGGACGGCTTGTGATTTCTCTCCTGGGACAGTCATCTCTCTCTTCTCCTATATCTAGAAAGGGACCTGCTCTGGCTGACGGAGAAGGCTCTCCATCTTGGAGATGTGTGGGAGGTGGAGGACTCCTCCTCCGATAATCATCTCGAGGGCGACGACCCCAAGAAGGAGGCGGTCACGATTTCGACTTCTCTTTTCCCCATTCGACAGGTCCACTCTTACTCGGCAGCCACATAGTGTTCTCCCATCTAGTTCTCGGACAGCATCTGCTGCATCTCGGGGATCTTCACATTCAACAAGAGCGAAGCCGGGAGGGCTTTTAGCAACCCACACACTTCAGAGTGGTCTGTAATAGCCTAAATCTCGTTCCAATTCAGCCTTGTTACCACTGTTTGCAAGATTCCCTACATAAACTTTACAGTCCAACGGACAGGAATCACGATGCAAGACCCTCGTGGCCTCCTGTTTTTCACGGGCCACAGGGTGGTCCCGGGCCTCTAGAATCTGGCAGCTGAATCTGCTCGCACAAGCTGTCCTGTGGGGATGCTTTTCCCCCTATGTGTCCAGCCCGGGGCCCCGCGGTCTTGGCCCGGCCTCCCCGGTGAGAGGGTGAACCCCAGCTCCCTGGAGCAGACACTCAGAGCCCTGGTGACCGGACTCACGGCTGACGGGGCTGGAGCGGCGGCTGGACATGTGTGGCCAGCCTGGTGGTGTTTGGCCCCCTCTGCAGTGCCAGTTCCAGCTGAGAAAGAGCCTCCCTGTGTTATTTTCTCCTGGTTGTGTAAGGATCCCCGGTGTCATCTGACAGAAATGTAGATGGTGTGTTCTTTCTCTCTTTTCTCCCTGCTTCCTCTCCTCCCTCTCTCCCTCCCTGTCCCTCTTTCCCTGTTCTGCTCTCCCTCTACCTCTTTCCCTCTCCCTCTCTCTCTCTCCCTCCCTCTCTCTCCATCTGTCTCTCCCTCTCTCCCTCCCTCTCTCTCTTTCCTCTCCCTCTTTCCTCTCCCTCTTCCCTCTCCTCTCCCTCTGTCCCTGCCTCTCTCCCTGTGCCTGTTTCCCTGTCCTTGTTTCCGTGTTCCGCTCTGCCTCTTCCTCTGTCTCTCCATCTCTGGGAGGGAGTGAGGGAGATGGAGAGAGGGAGGGAGAGAGGGAGGGAGGGAGGGAGGGAGAGACGCCTTTGTCTTTCCCTCCCTCCCTCTATCCCTCTCCCTCCACCTCCTTCCCTCTCCAGAGAGGGAGACAGAGAAGGAAGCAGGCACCCTCTCCGGAGAGGGAAGGAGGTGGAGGGAGAGGGAGAGGGAGCACGAGAGGGAGAGAGGGAGAGAGGGAGAGAGGGAGAGGGAATGAGGTATCGGAAGAGCGGAACAGGGAAACAGGGACAGGGAAAGGGGGACAGGGAGAGAGGGAGAGGGAAAGAGGGAGAGGGAGAGAGGCAGAGGGAGAGATGGAGGGAGAGTGAGAGTGAGAAGCAGGGAGGTAGAGGGAGGGAGGGAAGGAGAGAGAGAGGGAGACAGAGAGGGAGAGAGGGAGAAGGGCTGATGGGGGCTCCCTCCCCCTCCCCTCCTCTCCCCACTGCTTTCTCTTTCTTCTGCTTCAACAAACACCAGGCGCCTTTTAGATCAGCCCTGAAGTCAACGTTGATGCTTGGACGGCTTGACCTCCCCGCTGCCTTCCAGCCCGGGACCACAGCTGGGAGATGAAGTCTGCGGGGTCCTGGGCAGCGGCGGCGGGCTGCACAGGCACCTCCTCTGACGCCCAATCTCTCCTCCTTTACGAGGCAGCCGCCAGCTCCCCTCCCTGACTCCCCAAGATTTGGGGCCTTTTTAATATGTGTCGATAATGCCATGAGCTACTATTTAACTTTTCCACGAGGACCCATCTCCCGAAATGCAGTGCTTTTCAGCCTTGGCTGCACTAGAGAACCCCCAGGGAAGGGAGAGACGTCTGTACCTCCCTCCCTCTCCCTCTCCCTCTCCCTCCTCCTCTCCCTCTCCTTCTGGGGTGATGCCCGATGAGCTCAGATTCGCAGATGTTCCCCCCATCTCCTCTCTGTGCCTTGCGTGGGGTCTGGGCCTTCTCACTGTGGCCCGGGTATGGCCTTGACATTCAGACATCGGTTCCTGCAAGGACACTTGCGTTTGGTCCATACCGCGTGTGGCTGCAGTCTGTGCTTCTCCTGTTCAGCATCTTCAGTAGATGGGGGCTGTGCGTGAGCCCTTCATCTTCCCCGCAGACACCACTGGTGCTTGCTCGGCCTCGTGGGTGATGTGGGGGGCATGGGGGACAGTCCTGTGTCCCCACCTTCTTGGGCTGCAGACAGGCCACGTTGGTCCTGTGGTGACTGGGGGCTCCCAGGAGAACCCCACCGCAGAGCCGGAGAGGTGGCCCCAGAGAAGGTGGCGTACGCCCGCCTGGGGCAGGGCCTCACCAGCCAGCCCCGGGCCACCTGCAGCAACAGGCGTCTCGCCGTCCATGGGGCTGGGTGTTCGGGCACCGTGGGGATGACCTGCTGTCTGCACGGCAGCCGAGTCTGTATTGTTGAGCCCGGGGAGGCCCCTGGGTGGCTCCTGGAGAGCCTGGTCACATTTCTTCCTGCCCTTGGCCTTAGAGCTCATCACGGTTCACGCCGTTTCTGGTCCCAAAAGGACCTGTGTTCATAAAGACCACGTGTTAGGACAGCACCAAAGTGTCTAGAAATCCGGGCCAGGAGGAGGAGGGAGGGGGATTGGCTGTGCCCGCCAGTGGCCTGAGAGCCCTGCCCGCCCTCAGAGACCTGGCCCGGGGCCCGTGGGGAGGGCGTGGCCCACGGTCCCCAGCGCTGGCCGTCTCTGGGTTCCAGGAGAACTGCGCGATCCTCGGGGAGCTGGTAAGGCTGCAGGCTCAGAAGTCCCGCCTGCTGGGGTTCAGCACGCGTGCCGACTCCGTGCTGGAGATGAACATGGCCAAGACCAGCCAGGTGGTGGCCACTTTCCTAGGTAACCCCGCCTCCCCGAGGGTCAGGCGGACCTTGACTGGACGTGGTGCTGCCTGAGACCCGACTGTGTCAGCCCTTGGGGGTCGCCTTCCCCAACCCTTCATTCTGCCTCGAGGGGCGTGGGGTGGGTGGCGGCTGGGAGGCTGCCACGGGGACATAGCCGAACCTCTCCCCTCCGCCCGCAGATGAGCTGGCCCAGAAGCTGAAGCCCCTCGGGGAGCAGGAGCGGCCGTGATCCTGGACCTAAAGAAGGCCAAGTGCCAGAGGCGGGGCCTGCACTTTGACGGGCCCATCAACGTCTAGGACCTGTGCTGCTACATGAACCAGGGGGAGGAGACGCGCTACCACGTGGACCAGTACCTGCTCGATGAGTCCTTCCCCATGCAGGTGGTCACGCGCGGGTGGCTGGGCATCTCCCAGGAGCTGCTGGGGCTGACCTTCGACCTGGAGGAGGGTGCCAACGTGTGTCACGGAGATGTGAGGCTCTACACGGTCCGGGACGCGGCCGCGGACAAGGTCATCCATCGGCAAGTTCTACCTGGACCTCTACCCTCGGTGCATGCGTGGGGGAACCTGTCGGCCGTGGGCCAGGGCTCCTCTGTGGAAGCGGGGCCTCACCCGCGTCCCTCCCCAGGGAAGGGAAGTCTGGGCACATGGCCTGCTTTGGCCTGCAGCCGGGCTGCCTGCAGCAGGATGGGAGGCGCCAGATTGCCATCGCGGCCATGGTGGCCAACTTCACCAAGTCTACGCCCAACCCGCCCTCCCTGTTGCAGCATGATGAGCTGGAGACCTACTTCCATGAGTTCTGGCAAGCGATGCACCAGCTCCGCTCCCAGGTGGGTGCGGGCGCGGGGCTGCAGGCAGGGGGCGGGGAGGGCCCGGGCTCTCCCGTGGTTCTCAGGCAGGCCCTCGCCACGGGATTCTTCCGCTGATGTCACCCCGCACGTGGTGACGCCCTCGGTGTCAGTTTCCATCATCAAACCCCACGCACAGGGCGTGTAAAAAAATGGAAGTGGATGTCCTCGAGACTCTGGAGCCTGGAAGCCGCAGATCAAGGAGTCAGGACTGGTTCCCTGCATGTTAAATACGTGTATTCAAGAGTTGCCTTTAAAAAGACAAAAGAAAAGAAAGGAACGTTGCATGCAAGTCTGGTGACAGGCGGTGATGAGAACCAGAGGGTAGGCTCTGGGGCCGGGAGCGCTGTGCCCTGTGAGGCCCTGGGGCTGCTGCCAGTCTCGGTGGAGGCTCAGCAAGTCCCAGGGACTTCCCCACCGGGGGGGCGGGGGTGTCCCCAGCTGAGCGTCTGGGCCCAGGACCCAGTGCTCCTTCAGTCTTCCTGCGGTCAGCCCTTCGTCCTGAGAGCGATGCTCTCACAGGCTGCACCGGAGCGCGTGGGGACACTTTACTGAGCTGTGCAGCCGTCACTACTGCCCTATTTTGGAACATTTCCCTCACCCCAAAAATGTCCCTCACGCCTTTAGTTATCATTCCCTCCCCTCCCCTGCCCCTGACAACCAGGAACCCACTCTGACTCTGTGGATCTACCTGTTCTGGATGTTCCCCCTCAGTGGGGTCACACCGTGTGCCCTTCTGTGTCTGACTTGTCTCGCTGAGCATCGTGTTCTCAGGGTGCATCCACGTGGCAGCGAGTGTCAGGGCTTCACACCTTTGCGTGGCTGAGGGCCGGAAAAAAGACAAACGACAAGAAAGGCACGTTACCTGCGACTCTGGCGACAGCCGGTGATGAGAACCAGAGGGAAGGCTCTGGGGCCGGGAGCGCCGCGCCCTGTGAGGCCCTGGGGCTGCTGCCAGTCTCGGTGGAGGCTCAGCAAGTCCCAGGGACTTCCCCACCGGGGGGGCGGGGGTGTCCCCAGCTGAGCGTCTGGGCCCAGGACCCAGTGCTCCTTCAGTCTTCCTGCGGTCAGCCCTTCGTCCTGAGAGCGATGCTCTCACAGGCTGCACCGGAGCGCGTGGGGACACTTTACTGAGCTGTGCAGCCGTCACTACTGCCCTGTTTTGGAACATTTCCCTCACCCCAAAAATGTCCCTCACGCCCTTAGTTATCATTCCCTCCCCGCCCCCTGCCCCTAACAACCAGGAACCCACTCTGACTCTGTGGATCTACCTGTTCTGGATGTTCCCCCTCAGTGGGGTCACACCCTGTGTGCCCTTCTGTGTCTGACTTGTCTCGCTGAGCATCGTGTTCTCAGGGTGCCTCCACGTGGCAGCGAGTGTCAGGGCTTCACACCTTTGCGTGGCTGAGGGCCGAAAAAAAGACAAACGACAAGAAAGGCACGTTACCTGCGACTCTGGCGACAGCCGGTGATGAGAACCAGAGGGAAGGCTCTGGGGCCGGGAGCGCCGCGCCCTGTGAAGCCCTGGCGTTGCTGCCAGTCTCGGTGGGGCACGGGCAGCGCCGTCCCCCAGAGCTGCTGGCCAACTCATCAAGTCCCGGCTGGCCAACCCCGGTGCGGTCGGGCCGAGGGAAAGGAAAGGGGCTCCCGGACCGCCCGGCTGGAAAGCGCGGCCTGCACACAGTGCCAGCCCCCCGTCTCCTTCCTCCCGCCCTCCAGGCCTCTTCAACCTGCGCCAGATCGTCCTGGCCAAGGTGGACAAGGCCCTGCACACGCAGACGCCCGCGGACCCGGCCCAGGAGAATGCCCGCCTCTGCCAGGAGGTCCTCGGGGTCCCAGCCACGCCAGGTAGCCAAGTGCACGCCGGGCCCACCTTAGCGGTCGCTTGGCGGCTACTGCCCAGGTCAAGAGGATCCTCTGGTGGTGTGTGAAGGGGGACCGACTGACGGGCTCTGGCCGAGGCCCGCTGACCTCTGGCCTCTTCCTGCCTCGGTTCCTGGGCTGGTCCCTCCAGCTGTGGCCCGCGGAGTCCGAGGGTGGGGTGGGCGTATCTGCACGTGCTTTCTGGAGAGCCTGGAAGAGGCAGGAGAGGGCTTCATACCCCGGACGGAACGCGTCGACGAGGTTTGCCCGTGCGTGTCGGTGCGGAGACGCAGTTCACTCCCTCGTGAGCGCTTGAACCCGCGCCCTCCCCGTGCTGGAAGGTGAGCCCTGACTCATCCCTCGGAGCCTCGGGCAGCTGACCTTGTAAGAGGCTTCGGGGTGAACCCTCGTGAGCTTCAGCAGAAAGTCGGCAAAAATTTATTTGTGTCCCTCCACTGAGTTGCCCGCAAGGTCCCCGTTTTCTAGAAGTGTTGGGCCAATACTCCCTCTAGTGGCAGGGGACTCAGACAGGGCTGCTTTGAGGCCCCCTCTCTGGGGAAGGGGCACGGAGCGGCCAGGGGGCCGGGCAGGAGCTTCTCCGCGTGTGTCCCAGGGACCCACCTGCTTGCGACCTTCGGCCACCTGGCAGGAAGCTACGACGCCCAGTCCTATGGCTACCTGTGCAGCGAGGTGTACTCCGCGGACACGTTCCACACACGTTTCAAGCGGGAGGGCGTCCTGAGTGGCAAGGTGAGAGGCCAGCCTGCCATGCAGACCAACACGGAGGTCCTTGGCCTGGGCCTAGATGCTTGTGCCGCCCGCCTGGGCCTGCCAGGCTCTGAGGGCCCTGCCCTGGACCCCCTGCTCCCCTGCCCTTTCTTGAGTCACAGCAGAGGTGGCCACACCCACACCCTCAGTGAAGGGGGTGCTCCACCCTCCTGCAGCCCCACCCCCTCTCGTCAGGTTGCCATGGACTACAGAAGCTGCATTCTGAGGCCAGGGGGCTCCGAGGATGCCAAGGGCATGGTGAAGCTCTTCCTGGGTTGTGACCCCACGCAGGACGCCTTCCTCCTGAGCAAAGGGCTGCAGGTTGAGGGCTGCAAGCCGCCGGCCTGCTGAAGGCACGGGGTTTTGCCCACCCAGGCGGGCCGGGTGCCTTAGCGCCCCGTCGGGGCGGGGGAGGGGCCGCGTGTCCTCCCAGCCCCTGAGTCCCCGGCGGCCGGCCTAGGCCAAAAGTCTCCACCTGGAAGTGTCTGGAGAGCCTGGCATCAAGGCTCCCCCTTGTTGCACTAATGCAATCCCTTCCTGGGGAGCTTTCCTGGTAACAAAACGGTTCTTTGAAAACGCAGCCGTTAATAAAAAGACTCTACTCCTGGTCTCTGCCTGCCGTCCCTTCCACCACAGGAGTGGCATGGGGGCCGTCACACTGGGGGGAGTTCTGACCTTGGTCGGGGATCAGCCCTGGGGCCGTGGTGACGCGTCTGGGTCACTGGGAGATGGCTGAGCTGTGGGGTGAGTTCAGACGGGGATGGTGCCCCGCACCCCGGCCGGGCAGGCTCTCCAGTGAGGGGGTGTCAGTTTCCTGCCAGCCTCTCGCCCGTCACTGTTTGGCATCTCGGGGGCTGTGATTGGCTGGAGCTGGTTCTGGCGGTGGGCACAGCTGTGGGAAGCCCGGCTGTGGCTGTCCCTGTCCCCGTGTCCTGTCCTCCTGCTCAAGGCCGGCCGGCTGGCTCCCTCTGATCATCGGCAGCTGCTGAAGTCTGGACCACAGCAGGGGGCTGCCTTCCTGGGTCCTAGCGATTCTTCCCAAAGGCCTTAGGGATGTGTTTTGGTGGCAGTAGGAATTCAGAGAGGGTGCTGCACCACTGGAGCGGTAGGGTGGCTCTGGACCGTCCCGTGTGTCCTTCCCGGGCCTTTGAGCTCCTCGGGAGCCCTGCCTCCAGCCCTTCGCCCCCACAAAGGACGCCAGGCAGCGGAGCGAGCGCGCGGGCGGCGCCCCGACCTTCTCCCCGTGGCCCAGGCGGGCAGGCGGTGCCACGCTCTGTCCTCCCCTCAGCCTGCCCGCCCGTTCTCACCCGCCCTAGGGCAGTCGGTTGTGGACCAGGCTGTGGTGTCTGCCCTTCTGCAGCCCCGGCTCAGCTCCCTGCACCCACTTCGGTGCCTTCTGTGTTCTGGGCTGGTCGCAGGCCCAGAGCCGGTGGGCAGGCACCCCGTGGCCGGGAGGGCTGTTCGTGTGAATTCCCTGGGGCTTGAAAAGGAGCACAGCCGGCCTTCCATCAGGCACCTCTCGATGGATATGGAAGGGGCGTGTCGGGGCCTGGGGGCTGCTCGTCTTCCTGTGCACCGAGCCCCCAGGTGGTCCCCGTGCAAAATCCAGGTGTGGCGTTGGCACCCCAGCCGTGTGCCGGGCAGTCCATGGCGGGCGACACAAGCCTCGGGCTGGTGGGCCACAGGGTTCCTGAGCGGCAGGTCAGGACTGAGAGGGTGAGGCCTTTCCCCGGGTCCAGGGCCCAGGCTGATGCCGGCTGGAGGCCCCTCCGCTCACCGCCCGCAACCCCCAGCCCCTGCCCTCACGTGAGCCCCCAGGGCTGAGCTCAGGTGTTGGATGCCCAGGCTCCCCGGTAGCCCAGCCCGTTCCCAGTCCTCCGTGGTCACTGAAGGGCTTGGAAGCGGGTTGCCCCACAGAGACTGCTGTTCTCCGAGCCCTGGGCAGGGGGCAGGGAGGACGGGCACAGGGCCCTGCAGGGGTGTGGTCGCCGGGGCAGCCGGAGCAGCTCCACACAGTAAGTAAGAGCACCTCACCAAAAAACAGTGCGTTTCTCCAGCCGCCCCGGGACCTGAGCTCAGGTCCTGGGGCAGGAAGGGGCAGCACTGCAGCTGTTAGCTGTCACTGGGGGTCGACTGTGGCCCGGTGCCACCTCTTAGATCGTCCCCCGTCCCCTTCCGGGGTTGCGACCGGACCCCTGCCAATCGGGTTCTCACTCCTCCCCATCCCCTACGCCGGCTCCACGAAGGTGGAAGGAACACATTTTTAAAAAGGCTGGAGCCTGGGCTTCCCTGCTGGCGCAGTGGTTAAGAATCCGCCTGCCAATGCAGGGGACAAGGGTTCAAGCCCTGGTCCGGGAAGTTCCCACACGCCGCGGAGCAATGAAGCCCGTGCGCCACAACTACTGAGCCTGCGCTCTAGAGCCCAAAAGCCACAACTACTGAGTCCTCGTGCCCCGACTACTGAAGCCCGCGCGCCTAGAGCCCGTGCTCCGCAACAAGAGAAGCCACCGCAATGAGAAGCCCACGCACCGCAACGAAGAGTAGCCCCCGCTCACCGCAACTGGAGAAAGCACACACGCAGCAAGGAAGACCCAACGCAGCCAAAAATAAATAAATTAAATAAATAAATAAATTTTTAAAAATCATATTAAATACCTATCAATGAGATTTTAAGAAATAGTCAGGACCAGAGCCTCCCATCAAGCCTCTTAGATAGCCTCAACCACCAGAGGGCAGACAGCAGAAGCAAGAGAAACTACAATCCTGCAGCCTGTGGACCAAAAACCACAGTTACAGAAAGATAGAGAAGATGAAAAGGCAGAGGGCCATGTACCAGATGAAGGAACAAGAAAAAACCCCAGAAAAACAACTAAATGAAGTGGAGATAGGCAACCTTCCAGAAAAAGAATTCAGAATAATGATAGTGAAGACGATCCAGGACCTCGGAATAAGAATGGAGGCAAAGATTGAGAAGATGCAAGAAATGGTTAACAAAGACCTAGAAGAATTAAAGAACAAACAAACAGAGATGACCAATACAATAACTGAAATGAAAACTACACTAGAAGGAATCAATAGCAGAATAACTGAGGCAGAAGAACGGATAAGTGACCTGGAAGAGAGAATGGTGGAATTCACTGCTGCGGAACAGACTAAAGAAAAAAGAATGAAACGAAATGAAGACAGCCTAAGAGACCTCTGGGACAACATTAAACGCAACAACATTCGCATTATAGGGGTCCCAGAAGGAGAAGAGAGAGAGAAAGGACCAGAGAAAATATTTGAAGAGATTATAGTCGAAAACCTCCCTAACATGGGAAAGGTAATAGACACCCAAGTCCAGGAAGCGCAGAGAGTCCCATACAGAATAAACCCAAGGAGAAACACGCCGAGACACATAGTAATCAAAGTGGCAAAAATTAAAGACCAAGAAAAATTATTGAAAGCAGCAAGGGAAAAACGACAAATAACATACAAGGGAACTCCCATAAGGTTAACAGCTGATTTCTCAGCAGAAACTCTGCAAGCCAGAAGGGAGTGGCATGATATACTTAAAGTGATGAAAGGGAAGAACCTACAACCAAGATTACTCTACCCAGCAAGGATCTCATTTAGCTTTGATGGAGAAATCAAAAGCTTTACAGACAAGCAAAAGCTAAGAGAATTCAGCACCACCAAACCAGCTCTACAACAAATGCTAAAGGAACTTCTCTAAGTGGGAAACACAAGAGAAGAAAAGGACCTACAAAAACAAACCCAAAACAATTAAGAAAATGGTCATAGGAACATACATATCGATAATTACCTTAAACGTGAATGGATTAAATGCCCCAACCAAAAGACATAGACTGGCTGAATGGATACAAAAACAAGACCCATATATATGCTGTCTACAAGAGACCCACTTTAGACCTAGGGACACATACAGACTGAAAGTAAGGGGATGGAAAAAGATATTCCATGCAAATGGAAATCAAAAGAAAGCTGGAGTAGCTATACTCGTATCAGATAAAATAGACTTTAAAATAAAGAATGTTACAAGAGACAAGGAAGGACACTACATAATGATCCAGGGATCAATCCAAGAAGAAGATATAACAATTATAAATATATATGCACCCAACATAGGAGCACCTCAATACATAAGGCAACTGCTAACAGCTATAAAAGAGGAAATCGACAGTAACACAGTAATAGTGGGGGACTTTAACACCTCACTTACACCAATGGACAGATCATCCAAAATGAAAATAAATAAGGAAACAGAAGCTTTAAATGACACAATAGACCAGATAGATTTAATTGATATATATAGGACATTCCATCCAAAAACAGCAGATTACACGTTCTTCTCAAGTGCGCACGGAACGTTCTCCAGGATAGATCACATCTTGGGTCACAAATCAAGCCTCAGTAAATTTAAGAAAATTGAAATCATATCAAGCATCTTTTCTGACCACAACGCTATGAGATTAGAAATGAATTACAGGGAAAAAAACGTAAAAAAGACAAACACATGGAGGCTAAACAATACGTTACTAAATAACCAAGAGATCACTGAAGAAATCAAAGAGGAAACAAAAAAATACCTAGAGACAAATGACAATGAAAACACGACGACCCAAAACCTATGGGATGCAGCAAAAGCAGTTCTAAGAGGGAAGTTTATAGCTATACAAGCCTACCTAAAGAAACAAGAAAAATCTCAAGTAAACAATCTAACCTTACACCTAAAGAAACTAGAGAAAGAAGAACAAACAAAACCCAAAGTTAGCAGAAGGAAAGAAATCTTAAAGATCAGAGCAGAAATAAACGAAATAGAAACAAAGACAACAATAGCAAAGATCAATAAAACTAAAAGTTGGTTCTTTGAGAAGATAAACAAAATGGATAAGCCATTAGCCAGACTCATCAAGAAAAAGAGGGAGAGGACTCAAATCAATAAAATCAGAAATGAAAAAGGAGAAGTTACAACAGACACCGCAGAAATACAAAGCATCCTAAGAGACTACTACAAGCAACTTTATGCCAATAAAATGGACAACCTGGAAGAAATGGACAAATTCTTAGAAAGGTATAACCTTCCAAGACTGAACCAGGAAGAAACAGAAAATAGGAACAGACCAATCACAAGTCATGAAATTGAAACTGTGATTAAAAATCTTCCAACAAACAAAAGTCCAGGACCAGATGGCTTCACAGGTGAATTCTATCAAACATTTAGAGACGAGCTAACACCCATCCTTCTCAAACTCTTCCAAAAAATTGCAGAGGAAGGAACACTCCCAAACTCATTCTGTGAGGCCACCATCACCCTGATACCAAAACCAGACAAAGACACTACAAAAAAAGAAAATTACAGACCAATATCACTGATGAATATAGATGCAAAAATCCTCAACAAAATACTAGCAAACAGAATCCAACCACACATTAAAAGGATCATACACCACGATCAAGTGGGATTTATCCCAGGGATGCAAGGATTCTTCAACATACGCAAATCAATCAATGTGATACACCATATTACCAAATTGAAGAATAAAAACCATATGATCATCTCAATAGATGCAGAAAAAGCTTTTGACAAAATTCAACACCCATTTCTGATAAAAACTCTCCAGAAAGTGGGCATAGAGGGAACCTACCTCAACATAATAAAGGCCATATATGACAAACCCACAGCAAACATCATTCTCAATGCTGAAAAACTGAAAGCATTTCCTCTAAGATCAGGAACGAGACAAGGATGTCCACTCTCACCACTATTATTCAACATAGTTCTGGAAGTCCTAGCCACGGCAATCAGAGAAGAAAAAGAAATAAAAGGAATACAAATTGGAAAAGAAGAAGTAAAACTGTCACTGGTTGCGGATGACATGATACTATACATAGAGAATCCTAAAACTGCCACCAGAAAACTGCTAGAGCTAATCAATGAATATGGTAAAGTTGCAGGATACAAAATTAATGCACAGAAATCTCTTGCATTCCTATACACTAATGATGAAAAATCTGAAAGAGAAATTAAGGAAACACTCCCATTTACCATTGCAACAAAAAGAATAAAATACCTAGGAATAAACCGACCTAGGGAGACAAAAGACCTGTATGCAGAAAACTATAAGACACTGATGAAAGAAATTAAAGATGATACCAACAGATGGAGAGATATACCATGTTCTTGGATTGGAAGAATCAACATTGTGAAAATGAGTATACTACCCAAAGCAATCTACAGATTCAATGCAATCCCTATCAAATTACCAATGGCATTGTTTACGGAGCTAGGACAAATCCTCTTAAAATTTGTATGGAGACACAAAAGACCCCGAATAGCCAAAGCAGTCTTGAGGGAAAAACATGGAGCTGGAGGAATCAGACTCCCTGACTTCAGACTATACTACAAAGCTACAGTAATCAAGACAATATGGTACTGGCACAAAAACAGAAACATAGATCAATGGAACAAGATAGAAAGCCCAGAGATTAACCCACGCACCTATGGTCAACTAATCTACGACAGAGGAGGCAAAGATATACAATGGAGAAAAGACAGTCTCTTCAATAAGTGGTGCTGGGAAAACTGGACAGCTACATGTAAAAGAATGAAATTAGAATACTCCCTAACACCATACACAAAAATAAACTCAAAATGGATTAGAGACCTAAATATAAGAGTGGACACTATAAAACTCTTAGAGGAAAACATAGGAAGAACACTCTTTGACATAAATCACAGCAAGACCTTTTTTGATCCACCTCCTAGAGTAATGGAAATAAAAACAAAAATAAACAAGTGGGACCTAACGAAACTGCAAAGCTTTTGCACAGCAAAGGAAACCATAAACAAGACGAAAAGACAACCCTCAGAATGGGAGAAAATATTTGCAAATGAATCAACGGACAAAGGATTAATCTCCAAAATATATAAACAGCTCATTCAGCTCAATATTAAAGAAACAAACACCCCAATCCAAAAATGGGCAGAAGACCTAACCAGACATTTCTCCAAAGAAGACATACAGACGGCCACGAAGCACATGAAAAGATGCTCAACATCACTAATTATTAGAGAAATGCAAATCAAAACTACAATGAGGTATCACCTCACTCCTGTTAGAATGGGCATCATCAGAAAATCTACAAACAACAAATGCTGGAGAGGGTGTGGAGAAAAGGGAACCCTCTTGCACTGTTGGTGGGAATGTAAATTGATACAGCTACTATGGAGAACAATATGGAGGTTCCTTAAAAAACTAAAAATAGAATTACCATATGACCCAGCAATCCCACTACTGGGCATATACCCAGAGAAAACCGTAATTCAAAAAGACACATGCACCCGAATGTTCATTGCAGCACTATTTACAATAGCCAGGTCATGGAAGCAACCTAAATGCCCATCGACAGACGAATGGATAAAGAAGTTGTGGTACATATATACAATGGAATATTACTCAGCCATAAAAAGGAACGAAATTGAGTCATTTGTTGAGACGTGGATGGATCTAGAGACTGTCATACAGAGTGAAGTAAGTCAGAAAGAGAAAAACAAATATCGTATATTAATGCATGTATGTGGAACCTAGAAAAATGGTACAGATGAGCCAGTTTGCAGGGCAGAAGTTGAGACACAGATGTAGAGAATGGACATATGGACACCAAGGGGGGAAAACTGCGGTGGGGTGGGGATGGTGGTGTGCTGAATTGGGCGATTGGGATTGACATGTATACACTGATGTGTATAAAATTGATGCCTAATAAGAACCTGCAGTATAAACAAACAAACAAAACAACTAATACTAAACTTTCATTGGGTTATTTGTATGGAAATATGTTAATATAAATGTTTCAGACATTACATGAAATTTCTAAAAATCTTATATTTGTATGTGTATGGAAATATGTATGGAAATATGTTAATAGAAATGTTTCAGACATTACATGAAATTGCTAAAAATCTTATATGTTCTGGTATAATGTTATATGTAATAATCCTAGTTATTACTTTAAAATGTATATCTCAGAAATAACTAATTTTCTTGTCAACTGCATTATTATGAACTTTCATCAAATCTTTAACCGTGGTCATTTTTAAGTCTTTTGTCATAAAGAAAAAATAAATAAATAAATAAATAGTCAGTTAGTTAGTTAATTGTGCCGGGTCTTAGTTGCCACAGGCCAGCTCCTTAGTTGTGGTAATGAGATATTTTATATTCTTTTTTGTTCCTGAACAAAGGCCTCAGAATCCAGTATTTACTTGATAATGCTCACAGCATAGCTCAGCACGGAATAGCCACATTGTTTTTCTTTGGCTGCTATGTACCAAACAGCCTTTTGTACTGTTTTACCAAATGCATGTATTTAACACCTGTTTTAAAAAACATAGTGAGATCTCAAAAACTTGAAATTGACTAAAGTAAGATTCTCTCTGTAGTACTACTTATTTGACCAACACCACCTGATAACACCGGTGTGGTGCACCGAGCCTTACTCTAGCATATCGGGATACACCCCGTTTCGACAAGTGTTCATCCTCCAAGTCCCCAAGGCCTCTCACACACTGCCAGTGAAACTGCTTCCTGCTTGGGAAAGAGTGCCCCAGTTCGTTTCTTTAGAAGCTTGAAGGCTATGTAAGCCCTCCAAAAGGTTAGAGGGCAAAGAACAACTCTAAAACTGGCACATTTGTTTAAAGAAAAAGACTTGTCAATATTACAAGAGCCAGCTTGCTTTCACTTGTGACACGTTTTCTTAGGAGGCAAGGGATGTGGCCATGTGACTTGGACAAGCTGTTTCCCTCTGTCTCAGTGTCCCACCTGTGAGTGGGTAGTCTGACGAAGCTTAATGACAGACATCTGAATAACGATCATGAACAGTGGCATCTAATTTCCAAAATAAAAACAGGAGAATGAGTATGTCTTTCACAACAGGACATCAAGTCTACCTCAAAGATATTGGTAGCCTTGAGTCCACTGCTTCTCACTGAGTGCAACTGTGCCCCCCAGGGGACATCTGGGGAAGTCTGAAGGTGATTTTGGCTGTCACGACTGGGAGGAGAGAGAGGGAATGTTACGGGCACCTAGTGAGTAAGAGGTCGGGACCTTGCTAAACACTCTATGATGCACAGGACTCACACACCACAGCAAAGGTTTATCTGGCCCCAAAAGTCAATGCCTTGGTTGAGAAACCCTGCCTTAGAGCAAACCACGGATACTCATCTTTAGCAGGTAACAGGGCATTTACTACCCACCTGTAAACCTACAGACTTCCCGACTTACACAGCTAATCCTGTGGCAGGAATGAAATAGAGAGCGTGTGACCATCTGGTAGTACCTAGGTTTGCCCCTCAAGTCACATGAGACAGTGCTGGAGACTGACATTTTCTATATTGGAGGTCTCTGGCAAGCCACCAGTTTTCTAACCTAAAAAGTCTAAGCAGCATTGTTACAATACACATAATAACACGACAATTCTGCTTTTATAGAGAAATTCGATGTGGGAAAGGAGCTTATCTGACATCAGAAGCAAATGCTTTGAACACATCACATCTGCTGGTTCGACTGTCAAATCTTGACAGCTGGAGACGTAGGAAGGTAGACAGGAGAGAACAGACCAAAGTTACGGGCCTGCTGAGTCCTCGGGGCTAACCATAATACACTTCGTACTGCCCTGGGTCCAGGGGTGTGTTCTAACACCCTCTCGGTCACTTACGGTCCATAGACAGACCAAGTATAAATTCACAATTACCAGCAAGTGTACCAAAAAAAGGCAGAGTTAAGAAACTTAAATGCGAGCCCTACCTGGTCTTTTTCTTCTTCATCGACAGAATCATCCGATTTTGCTTTTTCAGGGTCTTCCTCAGGTTTCCGTTTGGCAGGCCTGTCACACACACACACACAGTAAAGCCAACTGTTAGCTCACCAGACCCTAGACCTCCAGTGGGCACGAAACAACTCATATTCCTCCCTACCAAGAGTACCCTCTCTTTGGAAAGATTCAGGGCATGGTCCCCTCTTCCCTCTGAGAAGCCCTTTTTGCCAGGACATTAAAAGAAGCTTCGAGCTTAATGTTTCTTTGGATGACAGGTTTAGAATACCACCATTTTGCAAACCTTAAGAAATAATGGATCTAGACTTTGATCAATGGCTGCTACAATCACCGAAGAGACATTACATGCCTCTGATGGACAGCCCCATGCTGTCAATGAAGTCTCACAAAATAAAGCTGGAATCTGATCAAGACTCTAGACCTAACTACCAGTTTACAGAAAACTGGAGGCAAGGGAACACATTAACCACCAAAACGATGCAGTCAGCCAGACCTAGAAGCTATTAGAAAAAAAGACCTATTTTCTTTAAATCAATGGCAAGAAGATAAGGAATCTATCACTCGAAAGGCTTAAGGAGCAAATCAACCAAACTCTGTTACACAAGGGGAAGAATGAACACTGCTATATATTTGTTAGTAAGGAACTGTTACACTTTATAAGGCCTGTTTTGTCTTCTTCAAAAGACTGTTTGCTAGATGTTAGCAATTATGGCAAAATATGAATAAAAAACTTGTCAGAGAAAGAGACCTTGTCATCTAGAAATACAGTATGTGTGGATAAGATGACCTGTCCGATTTGTTTCAAAGTAATCCAACTGGGAGGAGATGGGTGGGTATGGAGCTGTAATCCATTTGGAACAATTTTCACTTGGAGCATGTGGGGGTATAGATGAAACAACAGCCAGGAGATGTTAACTGTTGACACTGGGTGATAGGTACACAGGGGTTCATTTTACTATCCTTGGTAATTCTGTGCATGTACATTTGAAGTTGCCTATGTGAAGAGTAAAAATGGATGAGATCTTCAGAAATGCTGTTCACGAATGTCTAATAACAGAATATCAAAAGGAAAACCGAAGCAATGTGGAAGTCAGAATTACTAAGTTACATCCTACTAATTTATATGTGTTTTACCAAAAACCGTTGGCCCCTAAAATGGGGGCTGTCCATTCATTATATACTGACCTCCTTGTGAAATGAGATGTGATGGTGGTCTGCCTGGCAGTTTGCCTTCTAATCCTGGGGCTAGATGAGACTTCAGCTGCTTAAAGAAAAAGAAACAAAAAAGCCACTAGGAATAAAGAGTTCACAGCCAAGGTACAGTTCTTCAGCATTACCAAGCTGGTGCAGAGACCAGGTTCTGAGGATTAAGTAACCTTCTCTTCTTATTCTCAGCAACCACCATCTTGATAAACTCATCAGATTAGCACCTGCCAGTCTGCTGGGCCATTTCAACACAAGCTCTTGTATGAGGGGCCCAACCCTGAGACGCACAAGGAAACAGAGCCTCCGTTTATTTCGTCAAAAGATGAAGTGGCCAAGCACCTGACCTGAGCTCAAGTCCCATGCTCTTTTTTTAAAAATTCCAGAAGAGTTACTCTGACTACAAGTGGGGAAGGAGTCTAAGAATAAATGTTTAGCTTAAACAGGCATGTAACTTACAAGTCATAGATATCAGCAGCTCCTGTTATCTTATACCTCATAAATTCAACCGCATTTGGGGATCTAATGCTCTATAACTTGGTTGAAGACAAAAATTTAAAGTATATATATCTAAGCTAGTTAGACGTATACACAAGAGGGAATTCCACGGCGGTCCAGTGGTTAAGACTCGGCACTCTCACTGCCAAGGGCCGGGGTTCGATCCCTGGTTGGAGAACTAAGATGGTACAAGCCGAGCAACACAGCCATCCCCCCACCAAAAAAAAGGATACACAAAAAACAAGTACTGCCGGTGGAGGGGTTGTGTGTGGGGGGAACAGACAGACCCTATGGCGCCAAGTCTGTCCTCCCCTTAGGTGGTACCAGATTCCAACGAGGTCAAACGAGTCAAGCGCTCTTACAGTTTGTTTCTCCATCGGACTTGCTTCTCCTGGGCATGCAAAGTTTGGAAACAGGTTTGGGGGACTTGTTTTTCTCTGCTATTTCCACTCTGCGCTCCTCACCACTTGTCTGGCTCCCGTTTTCTAGACAGCCGTTCACTTCCCAACTGAAAGCATGAGCTCTGTTCTCCAAGGACAAATCTTTATTTAAAAGGGATCTGCCTTGAGCCAGGTAGCCCTCCTACAGCAGGAAAGGATCATTTAAGTAGCAGTGACTGTAAACAAGGGGCCATGAGAGAATAAGGAAACACAGGCGCTTCCTTCATAACTATCAGGGAACAGGGAGAGGTGGGATTATTCTGCCTCCCTGGTCACAGACAAGTTACATGGGAGGAAACGTTTTCTAGCCGCCGGGATGCTGACGACTTACCTCTGATAATTCTTCTCTATGTAGTTTGGTTTTCAAGTCACACAACTGATTCTTTATTTCTGTCTGCAGAAATTCACGCAAGAGATTCCATTTCTCCTTCATGCATTCCTAAGGGAAGGACAGAGGTTTACAAGTCTCCACATTCCCAAGGTAGGAACCAATGGACTAATACACAAATAGTTACACTGCCTGGTCACATAACAATGACTGAATGGCAGGCAATGCTGAGTCGGCCAAAAAGAAAACTAAATATTCACAAGACATGTTCCTGATGTTTCCGTTAAGATCATATCACACACCATCTCCAGAGTGGTGACAAATGGAAAGATTAGAGGTGAAACAGACACATAATAGAGTACTAGAACAAAACTGATTTGGAAAAACTGTGTGACCAGGACAAGTTATAATCCAGACTTGATGGTACGGAACCCAGACTGGGAAACTCGATGAGTTACCAAAAGCTAACCCATAATAGCCTATTAGTACAGCACATTAGACAGAAACATCCACGTCATCCTCAACTTTAGGGAAAAGAGAGCCAATTCCACTTAATTTTGTTTTTATGAACTACATAGTATCTGTCAAATGGTCACATTTGATCATATATTTTGTTAAGGTGGAGATTACCTTACCTTTTCTGTTAACTATCTCTTTCCAAATCTTTGAGCCTGGGGGAAGAAAAGGGAAGAAACAAACGCTTGTTCAGCAACATTGTCCACCTGTAAGAATGCCACACTTTAAAGAACTTTGGAAATAAGTTGAACATGAATGTTAGAAAAAAATACAATGGTTTTTCCCTCCCCCAGTGTCTAGAATGCCCTACTGTAATGCCTGCACGTTAAGAAGTTATTTTCAATATGAATGAGGTCCCCCTTTTGGGGGGTGGTTTTCTGATGGTGGTAAGAGATGATATAGGAGATTATCTTCCGATAATATAGGGAAATCTATCTAAAGTAATTATTCAGTACTTGCCTGATAAGTCAAATTTGAAATTCTTCCATTTCACTGAATTCTTTCCTTCTTTCAACTTTTAATTAATAGAGTAAATTACATGATCCCATCACTCTCTTCAAGACAGTCTATAAATAACCTTAAATGTCATAAGTCGGAATTCATTACAGAAATTCACCCGTCATTTTCCAGTAAAGGAAAGCAGCAATTCAAATACAAGCAGTAATACTGTAGTGTATCAATTTGTTGCAGAGAAAAATGTTTATTTAAAAATTTCAAAATACTTTGTATACCAGCCCTCACTAAAAGTATTTTTTAACTGTACTGACATGGACCTGAACCCTTAAGAATTCATCTTTTTCCTCATTATATTTTGTAACCTGACATGCTTTGAAAATAGGCATATATTTTTTAAGTTACAAAACTATTTCAACTCAAAGAATTGTTTAACTTAGGCAAAAAGAAGAGATTAACAATATTATACTCAAACAATTTGCTTCCAATAGATAGAACTGAAGGGGGTATAAAATGACATTCCTCAAGTCTTCTGGATTTTATTTACTCATTGTAATGTACAAAGAGACCCAGGTCCCACCAGGTTAGGGACGTTGCTTCTATGATTTATCTTCTAAAGACAATGGATGAGCAAACCCACCTCCCCTTTAGCCCTGGTTAGCATCAGTCCCAGTGAACCTTCATTTCTCTTTCCTATCTAAATCAAGCTATTCCTCTATAATAACCCATTCTGAATAATGATTATTGAGATTTAAATAACAGCTTTCCAAAAACAACTCTATAGCAATTTATTCCAAATTAGCCCAATCTACAGTTTCTTCTTCATTTTAAGTGAAAAAGTAAAGAATAAAAACATTAGCTAATTTTTAACACATCATTTATCAATGATTCAAGTTGAAAACTGCTTCAACTTTAGCATCTCATGGGTACAAACGGATAAGGAATTTTATGCTAGAAGATTTGGTTGGATACCTGAAGATGTGGTTTATTTATGAGAGTTTTTGTGTTGTGTGTTGATAGATTTAACAACTAAAGAGATTTTGAACATCTTGGGGAGTACTCAATGACTGTCTAATTGTTTCTGTAACTTAGAATGTTTTTCAAGCGCACATGATATAAAAAGTATTATATTATAAAAGTAATATAATTTTGTCTTAATGGATTCTTTCCTAGAAATGGAGCAAATGTTTTGGCTACCAAATCCTTGCAATGATATTTAGTACTGTATTTTTAGCTTCTGCTCTTCTTAAATAACCCAAAAGCTGTACTTTTTATTTAAACCATGAGAACATAAAAGTAGGTGTATAGGTCAAGAGAAAGTACATCCATTTTGTGTCTTTGCCGACTCTTTTCAGATTGATATGTCATCTTTGTCTGAAATAGCAAGCCACATAATTTTGCATAGAAAATAAGAAACATACCTAGAAGTTATTTTTAAGTGTTAACATTTAAAGGGACCAGCACTACATAGTATTTTTAATTCCATAAATATTTACTGATATCTGCATTATTATAACTCTCAAATTTTTCCTTAGAATTTTGAAAGAACTTCCTTCATTCCAGTATCATGGAAAAGTTTTTCAAGCTTAATTCAACAGGGTGTTTCAACTAGCCGGTATCTTTGATCTTTATTATGGTTAATTTTTCTTCATGAAGTGACCAAATTTGAATAAGGCTGATGGTCCATCATGGGGGAGATTCATCTCTCCGGCTTCTTCCTGCTGAGGGAGAATCATCTTTGGTTTGTGACATCACAGTCTGAGCTGGGCAAGTGGCTGTGATAGCAAACCGAGGATTATATCCCTTCAGTGTGAATGAGCTGCAAGAGATGTGGGTGCTATCATTTCAAGTCCTGTCACAGAGACACTACTGAGATGCATGACAGGAGTCAAGTGAGGGAAAGATGCTTGCATTGCAATTGTCACTTTTACAGCATCAGCCATTAAAGATAAAAGTACCATTTCACAGTTTCCTTCATTATTAATTTAAAAGAGGGAGTAAACGTCATGTTAATAAAACTCACAGATAATGATAAAATGGGAGGGAGGAAAGTAACCAGCGAGTAACCAGACAATAAAGGAAGAGGGACACGGAGAGTGAGGGATGGGTGCACAACTCAGCCGCGCCTCTGGCCACAGGAAGAGCAAAAAATAGAAGGCGCCAGCGCGCAGTGGCGGGCTGGAAACCCTCCGACCTCGGAGAACTGCGGAGAACCGGGGACCGGAGTCAACAACGGCTCCCAGGCGGTCCCAGCGTCCCGACCCGCACCCGGCCGCGACACAGTTTCCACAAACTGAGACACACGGAGCCCGCGCGAGGGGCGGCGGGTCGCGCGGGCTTCCCCGCCGGCTCCCCTGCAGGCCGGTCCCCCGCAAGCCGAGCGCACGAAAGGGCGCCCCAAAGGCGCCGGCCCAAGGCGCCCGCTGCGCTTTCCCTCCCGAAGGTGGGCTGCAGGGCCCAAGCGTAAACCCTGAGACAACAACACGCGCACCACGCCGCCACGGGGGACGAGAGGCCGGGCGCCCACCTGCCCGGACACCCTGCATTTCTGGAATCACCGGACGCCTGTGTAAATTTCCGTTCGGCGTGTCATTTGCCAAAGGCCACTCAAGATCAGGGGACAGGATGCCTCCTCTCCAAGGGTCCAGCCAGCCCACCCACTAAAATTACAGGACACAATGCCTCCGTTCCAAGGGCCCTGCCAGCCCACCCACTCAAATTAGGGGAGACAACGCCTCCTCTCCAAGGGTCCAGCCAGCCCACCCACTCAAGATCAGAGGGACAAAATGCCTACCTAAAACACAACAAAACAAAAACACAAAAAACTGGAGAGAGGAAGGAAAGGGTGTCCTCAAAAATAAAAAAGCTAAGCACGTTGACAGCGCTAAGAATAAACTACCAGGAAAAAGAAACCCTACATGTCAGATCATAAAGTACGGAAGGGCAAGCCCGCCGGCAGTCCAGGCCCGGGGGGACCGGGGTCCCCAGCCCTACAGAGCCAACGGCAGCCCGCCTCGGGCGCCCCTCGGAAGCGCGGGGTCCCCGCGGCCGAGTCTGCGCCCCCGGCCGGCCCCGGCTCCCCTCTGCCCACCCTGCGCGCGGGGGCTGGACACGGCCGCGGAGAACCACGGCGGGGCGGGAAGGGGGGCTCCAAAGAGGGTCTGGCGACTCGAGTCGCTCCGTTTCTCGGTGGGCTCAGCGCGCGCCGTGGGGGAAGAGGGGCGGGGGTCCGGGAAGAGGGGACGGGTGGCACTCACGTAGACCGGCAGCGGCCACGGGTAGACGGCGGGCTCGGCCCCCACGGACGACTCCAGCCTGGGCTCCAACTTCTCCCCCATGTCTTCGCGCGCGGCCCCCGCACCAGGCTAGTCTGGCGGTTGGGGGGAGGGGCGGGACGCCCGCCGGCGGGGGCGGGGCAGGCGGGCAGGCGGGCAGGCGGGCAGGCGGGCAGGCGGGCGGGCGGGCGGGAGGCTGAGGGGAGGGGGCCTGGCCTGGACCTCAGCCACCGCCGCCGCCGCCGCCGCCGCCGCCGCCGCGCTCCCGTCTGGCCCCCGGCTCCCTCTTTGTGGTCACAGGCCCGGGACCTCCAGCGCTGCCGCCAACTCGGGCCGGCGTGAGGCGAGCACAATGAGCCGGGGCCGGGCTGAACCACTCACTCGCGGCGCGCGCGCGCCGCCCACCCCGTGGACTCGCCCGCTCCACCTACGCACGCACGCACGCACGCACGCACGTCTTCGGCTGCCCCCGGCCACCCGCACCGGCCCGAAGTCGGGACCCGGGGAGACCCCCTCGGGGCTTGGGGTGGCGGGTTCGACTCCCGCCCTTGACGTACCGTGACACACACACACACACACACACACACACACACACCCCCACCCACCCACCCAATAATAAGACTATAATTCCTCATTAAATATGACAGCCGGAATCCCGGCTTCTGTTCACAAAAATGCCCTGTATTTAGCCTATGCTAGGCACCAGACCCTGGACGCTCAGTACTGGCAAAAAAGGAAATGCCCTGCCCTCATGGCGCTGCCATTTTAATTGGAATAGTAGTGACAATGGTCAAGGGAGAAAATAAAGTGTCATCATCGCCACGGGGACGGTTAATCTCATGTGCGCACTGCGTGGGGCCCTGGCAACCACAAACATTATTCCAGATGTGGCCAGGAAGGTATTTTTCAGAAGAGATGAACACTGAAATTGGTCCACCTTGGGTAAAGGAGATTGTCAATGCCGTGGCGTGGGTGGGCCTCGTCCATCAGCTGAAGGACTGGAGAGAAAAATGAGGTTCCGAAGAAAGAGGGAACTGTTCCTCCAATGGCCTTGGGACATCAGCTCTTCCCTGTGTCTCCAGCCCAGAGTCCTGCCCTGACTTGCCTGCCTCACGGTCACATGAGTCAACTCCTTAAAACAAAACTATATATGTAAAAATACTGAATATATACAAGCCTATTAATTTGTATATGTGTGCATACATATTATATATATGTATACACATATGTTTATATGTGCGTGCGTTTGTAGTATATGTGTAAGTACTATATACAGTATACATACAAGCCTATATATTTGTGTGTATATATTGTATACATGTATGTATGTGCATATATATAGTATACATTTTATAAATGTGAACATGCTGTGTATATACACACACCCATATATTGATATATGGGTGTGTGTAGATATACAGTTTATGTACACTGTATGTATGTATACAGTGTGTATTTATATATAGGTGTGTATATATGTTGTATACCTGTATGTGTATATGTTTCTAGGTGTTACATGTATATATGTATATACTGTTATATACACACTTGCGTATGTATTTATATGTGTATGTACATGCGCATATTTACATATAGGTGTGTATGTGTGTGTATACATTGTATATATGTATATATCTGATATATATGATATATGTACGTGTACATACGATGAATTTATATATACAGTACATATATATTTTTATGCTATATGCTTTTATATGTAGGTGTATATGTGTGTCTATATGTATGTACGTGTACGTATTGCATGTATTATATGTGTATGTATGTATACTGTCTATATACACACCTAAATATCTTTGTATGTGTGTCTATATGTATGACATATATGTACCTAGGTGTGTATATTGCATATGTTATACGTATGTGTGCATACTGTATACATACAAACGATGCATTTTATATGTGTGTATGTATAGTGTCTATGTATGTGGGTATTGTATATGTTATGTGCATATGTGTGTATACATACTGTAGATATACAAACTATGCCTTTTATATGTGTGTATACAGGTAGGTGTGTATTGTATATACTATATGTGTATATGTGTGTATGCATACTGCATAGATACACTGCTGTATATTTTTGTACGCGTGTACATATGTACGTGTGTGTGTATATACACACACACACCCTATGGCTTCTGTTTGTCTGGAGAACCCTCACTGATACGGACACTTATGACAATTGAGCACCTGCTCTTTGCCAGCCAGGGAGCCAAAGGCTTGTCCTTGCGGTGTCTCCCTTAAGTGTCACAAGTCCCAGGAGGGAAGGTGATGCGGCTGCTACCAGTTGAGGTGCCTCAGGGTCAGAGAGGTGCACAGGGTGGGGGGCTGGAGCCTGGTGGAGCCCAGGTGGAGTTCTAGCAGCAGTACAGCCTAGCAGTCCCACTTCCCCGGGTGCTTCTCACAAAGACGCCAAGGGAGAGACGGGATCTGAAGGAGGGGATGAGGAAGCTTCCGTGGGTCCGCAAGCCCAGACCAAGGCTGACTCGTCAAGGGTGTTAGAGGTCAGGACTGTGGTTACCCTGGGGGTGGGCTTACACAGAGCCATTCACATTCTGAAAAAGTATCCATTCTGCTCTTGTTTGTATGTTTACCCCCCTCCCCCAAATCTTTTAAAAACAGATTCTCTTGGTTGCTGGGAACACACACGGGGAAGTTGTGTGTGAGGGGGTGTGATCCAGGGGACAGGGAGGATAAGCCCCCCCACTCGTAGGGCCAGGAGTGGCTCAGCTTTGTGAGCTGAGGATGGCCCACGAGGTCCCAGAGAGAAGGGTCCCTGCTCCGTCCCTGCTCTGTGCACCCCATTCCCAGCCCGAGAAGCCCAGAGCCACCCCCCGCAACACACACACACACACCAGGGAGGAGAGCCAGTCACCCTGGCTCCCAGGCTCTGGCTCCAAGGCTCCCGGCACTAGGAGCTCTTTTCAGCTTTCATGCTCTGTCTGTCTCTCGCCCGCCCTCCCTCCCTCCTCCGCTTCTTCCCCTCCCGCTCCATCTGTCCTCCCCTCCAGCCTGCATTTCTACACAGGATGGCTCACAGACAGCTGCTCCCCGTGCCCACCTGCCACCATTCGATGGATGTCAAAGCAAACCCTGGGGACTTCCCTGGAGGTCCAGTGATTAAGACTCCGAGCTTCCACTGGCAGGGGGCGCGGGTTCGATCCCTGGTCAGGGAAATCAGATCCCACATGCCGCACGGCATGGCCAAGAAAAATAAATGAATAAAAAATAAAGTTATAGTGATGAAACAGCCCTAGTGGTGCAAGGACGGGACGTATAGCTCTATGGTATAGAATAAAGGTCCAGAAACAGATCTATGAGAACTTGATATGACAGAAAGTGGGGAAATTAAGGAGTTTTCAATAAATGGCATTAGGACAATTGCATATCCATGTGGGAAAAAGTAAATTAGAAAAAAAAAAAAAAAAAGGCAAGCCCTGGTCAGGTGTGACCTTGGGCCCAGGGCCATTGGCACACGTTGTCATGTGGGATGTTCTTCCTTAGACTCCTCCCTCCCCCCTGTGTCACTGTCACTTCCTCCAGAACCTTCCTGGACTCCCCTACACAAGCCTGGGGTGTGCCCTCACCCGCCCTGGATCACCAGAATTCCCATCCCGGCCCACCCTTCCCTGCCAGGTAAAGAACTGTGCATGGTCAATAAGACCATAGAGGTCATTGGCCATTGCTATTGCAGCTGGAATTGTTACTGTGTTTAGATAGGGTGACCAACACCCGCCCCCAGTTTGCCCAGGACCGCTCAGGTTTGAGCGCTGGAACTCTGGGGAAACCCTCAGTCCCGGGGGACCCCAGAAGGCTGATCAGCCTATTTAGGACGGATCTTTCACTTGATCTCCCAACCCCCGAGAGCCAGAAAGGGAATCTCCCCCCTCCTTCCATTGTAACCCTTCATTCATCCATCCACTCATCCCTTTATTCAACTCCTTTATTCAGCAAGTATTTATGAAGCATCTACTACACAGCAGACACTCTTCTAGGTGCTGGGGACATAACAGCATCCCTGTCCTCAAAGAGCTCACGTTCTAGCGAGGGCAGCAAACAGTCGACTGAGAAGGTGTGATTTATCACATGGCGATGATGTCTCGGAGACCACTGCAGGGCAGAGGAGGTGGGAGAGGAAAGGGGCAGGTCTAAATGCAGGCGCTGACGGGATTGGGGCAGACCTTGCCCTGGGCCAGGCTGGTTGCTTCAACACAGCTGTCCTCGCCCAGGGCCATCCTGCCCCCGCCTCACCCAGTTCTTCCGTGATGTGTGGGGAAAATCTGTGGTTGTCACAACTCGGGGGGAGGGGCCCCTGGAATCAAAGGGGTGTGGCCAGGGCTGCTGCTAAACCCCACACAGTGCCCAGGAGGGGCCCTCAGCAGAGGATGACCCGCCCCGAATAACCCCAGTGCCGCAGGGGAGACCCTGCACTAATATTATTCAGACCCGCTGGTGCCCCCAGATTCCTGCACAGGCAGGGACTCTAACCGGGTCACCTCTGTATCCCGAGGTGACCTAGAGTGGGGCAGCCAGGAGGGCTGAGATGAGCATCGGGGGTGAAATGACAAATCTCTGTGCCCACTCTCCGCGCCGCACCCCAGGGGCGATGGCCTCTATCTCCTCCCTGTGCAGGTAGCTTTTCCCTGAGCCATTTCTTCTTGTCAAGGTCCCTGTCGCAGGTTGGGTTCCCCAAAGATGACGTTGAGAGCAAGGATTGGAGTGCAGGTGGTTGATGTGAGACGTGCAGCAACAGATACAGCTGCCATAGGGTCCCGCAATTCCACTCCTGGGCATAGATCTGGAGAAAACTCTAATTCAAAACTATACACACACCCCTGGGATCTCCTGGGTGGTCCAGTGGTTAAGACTCCGTGCTTCCAGTGCGGGGGGCATGGGTTCCATCTCTGGTCAGGGAACTAAGATCTCACATGCTGTGTGACAAAAAAAAAAAGAAAGAAAGAAAGAAAAAGAAAGAAAGAGAGAAAGAAAGAGAGAGAGGGAGAGAGAGAAAGAAAGAAAGAAGGGAAGGAAGCAAGGAAGAAAGAAAGGAAGAAAGAAATAAAGGAAGAAAGAAAGAAAGGAGGAAAGAAAGGGAGGAAGAAAGGAAGAAAGAAAAAAAAAAGAAAGACAAGATACATGCACCCCAATGTTCATTGCAGCACTATTTACAATAGCCAAGACATGGAAGCTACCTAAATGTCCACTGATGGATGAATGGATAAAGAAGATGTGGTACATATATACAATGGGATATTATCCAGCCATAAAAAGAATGAAATAATGCTATTTGCAGCAATGTGGATGGACCTAGAGATTACCATACTAAGTGAAGTAAGTCAGAAGAGAAAGACACATATCATATGATCTCACTTATATGTGAAATCTAAAATACGACACAAATGAACTCGTCTACGAAACAAAAACAGACTCACAGACATAGAGAACAGACTTGTGGTTGCCAAGGGGGAGAAAGAGTGAGGGAGGGTTGGATTGGGAGTTTGGGGTTAGCAGATGCAAACTATTAAATATAGGATGGATAAACTACAACATCCTACTGTCTAGCACAGGGAACTATATTCAACATCCTGTGATAAGCCATAATGGAAAAGAAAAAAGTTTTATTTATAGGTTCCATCCCTAACTGAGCTGGCCCATCCCCTCCCATGGTTCTAAGTGCAGCCCGAGGCTGCAGACTTCCCACCGTGGTCTTCAGCTCCAGAGCAAGCCACCTGCAAACCACCCACATCTTTCCAGGGGCTGGCAACTCTCCTTTGCTACTGATTCCAAGACACATCCAGATAGCAAAAATGTGACCATGAAAAGAAACTCAGGCATGTTCAAATCAGGGAAATAACATTCTTATCTCTGTTCAGTACTCGCTTAATTTTAGAATAGCTTAGAGTTACAAAAAAGTGGCAAAGATCTGTACAGAGTGTAGAGTGCCGTGGACCCTGACCCAGTAACCCTATCTCCAACACGTTAGTACGTTAGTATGACATGTTTATCCAACTAAGGAACCAAGATGGATACATTGTTATTAACTAAAGTCCACACTTCATTAGCATTTCCCTAGTTTTCCCCTAACATCCTTTTTCTGTCCCAGTCTCCTCTGGGCTGTGACATTTCTCAGATGTCCCTGGGTTTTGATACCTTGAAAGTTTTGAGGAGGACTGGTCAGGTATTTTGTCCCTCAATTTGTTTGTCTGTTTTCTGATGTTTTCTTATGGTTGGTCTGGAGTTATGGGGTTTGGGGCGGAAGATCCAGACAGAGATAAAAATGCCATTCTCCTCAGGTCACATCAAGGATACACACCATCAACGGGACTTATGACAAATGATTTTACCCTTGATCACCTGGCCAGTAGCGTCTTTTTTTTTTTTTTTTCTTTTTTTTTTTTTTTTTTTTTGCTGCGTTGGGTCTTCGTTGCGTGCGGGCTTCTGTAGTTGTGCATGGGGGCTCAGTAGTTCTGGCTCCCAGGATCTAGAGCGCAGGCTCAGTAGTTGTGGCCCACGGGCTTAGTTGATCTGCGGCACCTGGGATCTTCCCGGACCAGGGCTTGAACCTGTGTCCCCTGCACTGGCAGGCGGATTCTTTTCTTTTCTTCTTTTCTTTTGCAACCAAAACTTTAATCCCAAGGATTCTCACAAAACATATTACGAATGACAGCATGAAAAAAAAAATTGCACAGTAACTCAAAGTTCAGCTCTACAATACTCTTAATCCGGCAGGACATTGGTATCTTGATCATCTCAGATTTCCAAAAAATATTACAAAGAGCTATGTATTCATGTACAGCAATCACAGAGGGGACTTATGACCTAACTCAAAGGTAAACTAACTTCCTTAAAACTTCTTAGATTCTCAACTCCCTGGACCTCTTGTCCCGTGTGAAGACTAGTGGAATTTTTAAACCTCTAATCTAGGGTAAGGGTGCAGCTTTCATTTTTACCTGCTGGCTTGTGTTCACAGCACCTTTTAAAGACTGCTTGCTTAACTACAGCTGCATACCATATCCCAGCTACAGAAAGTCTTTTACACGTTTGCCAGTGTTGTTTCCATAATAGTAAACATCACACTTTAGGTGGGCAGGAGTTAAAGTTTTATTATCAGTCTAGGCAAGACCAAAAATTCAAAGCAAATTCAATTTTGCTTAAGGGAACATTGGAAGGTAACAATTCTTCATATCACATGCCTCATGTGACCCATTTCAAACCATAGAGAATGACACCTTTATGGGTCACTGTCCCAAGAGACAAACAAATGTGAACAACTAAAACATTTAAAAAGTGCACCAAGCTTCAGAAGTCTCAAACAAAACTTGAATTTTCTGTACATACTCCTGTCAAATGAAGTTATTGCCTGTACACCACTCCTCTTGCAAAGTGGTCTTCTATTTCCTTTCATTTGACCTAGATCGGCTAGGAGACCTAGAGAAAGATCGGGACGGCTTGTGATTTCTCTCCTGGGACAGTCATCTCTCTCTTCTCCTATATCTAGAAAGGGACCTGCTCTGGCTGACGGAGAAGGCTCTCCATCTTGGAGATGTGTGGGAGGTGGAGGACTCCTCCTCCGATAATCATCTCGAGGGCGACGACCCCAAGAAGGAGGCGGTCACGATTTCGACTTCTCTTTTCCCCATTCGACAGGTCCACTCTTACTCGGCAGCCACATAGTGTTCTCCCATCTAGTTCTCGGACAGCATCTGCTGCATCTCGGGGATCTTCACATTCAACAAGAGCGAAGCCGGGAGGGCTTTTAGCAACCCACACACTTCAGAGTGGTCTGTAATAGCCTAAATCTCGTTCCAATTCAGCCTTGTTACCACTGTTTGCAAGATTCCCTACATAAACTTTACAGTCCAACGGACAGGAATCACGATGCAAGACCCTCGTGGCCTCCTGTTTTTCACGGGCCACAGGGTGGTCCCGGGCCTCTAGAATCTGGCAGCTGAATCTGCTCGCACAAGCTGTCCTGTGGGGATGCTTTTCCCCCTATGTGTCCAGCCCGGGGCCCCGCGGTCTTGGCCCGGCCTCCCCGGTGAGAGGGTGAACCCCAGCTCCCTGGAGCAGACACTCAGAGCCCTGGTGACCGGACTCACGGCTGACGGGGCTGGAGCGGCGGCTGGACATGTGTGGCCAGCCTGGTGGTGTTTGGCCCCCTCTGCAGTGCCAGTTCCAGCTGAGAAAGAGCCTCCCTGTGTTATTTTCTCCTGGTTGTGTAAGGATCCCCGGTGTCATCTGACAGAAATGTAGATGGTGTGTTCTTTCTCTCTTTTCTCCCTGCTTCCTCTCCTCCCTCTCTCCCTCCCTGTCCCTCTTTCCCTGTTCTGCTCTCCCTCTACCTCTTTCCCTCTCCCTCTCTCTCTCTCCCTCCCTCTCTCTCCATCTGTCTCTCCCTCTCTCCCTCCCTCTCTCTCTTTCCTCTCCCTCTTTCCTCTCCCTCTTCCCTCTCCTCTCCCTCTGTCCCTGCCTCTCTCCCTGTGCCTGTTTCCCTGTCCTTGTTTCCGTGTTCCGCTCTGCCTCTTCCTCTGTCTCTCCATCTCTGGGAGGGAGTGAGGGAGATGGAGAGAGGGAGGGAGAGAGGGAGGGAGGGAGGGAGGGAGAGACGCCTTTGTCTTTCCCTCCCTCCCTCTATCCCTCTCCCTCCACCTCCTTCCCTCTCCAGAGAGGGAGACAGAGAAGGAAGCAGGCACCCTCTCCGGAGAGGGAAGGAGGTGGAGGGAGAGGGAGAGGGAGCACGAGAGGGAGAGAGGGAGAGAGGGAGAGAGGGAGAGGGAATGAGGTATCGGAAGAGCGGAACAGGGAAACAGGGACAGGGAAAGGGGGACAGGGAGAGAGGGAGAGGGAAAGAGGGAGAGGGAGAGAGGCAGAGGGAGAGATGGAGGGAGAGTGAGAGTGAGAAGCAGGGAGGTAGAGGGAGGGAGGGAAGGAGAGAGAGAGGGAGACAGAGAGGGAGAGAGGGAGAAGGGCTGATGGGGGCTCCCTCCCCCTCCCCTCCTCTCCCCACTGCTTTCTCTTTCTTCTGCTTCAACAAACACCAGGCGCCTTTTAGATCAGCCCTGAAGTCAACGTTGATGCTTGGACGGCTTGACCTCCCCGCTGCCTTCCAGCCCGGGACCACAGCTGGGAGATGAAGTCTGCGGGGTCCTGGGCAGCGGCGGCGGGCTGCACAGGCACCTCCTCTGACGCCCAATCTCTCCTCCTTTACGAGGCAGCCGCCAGCTCCCCTCCCTGACTCCCCAAGATTTGGGGCCTTTTTAATATGTGTCGATAATGCCATGAGCTACTATTTAACTTTTCCACGAGGAGCCATCTCCCGAAATGCAGTGCTTTTCAGCCTTGGCTGCACTAGAGAACCCCCAGGGAAGGGAGAGACGTCTGTACCTCCCTCCCTCTCCCTCTCCCTCTCCCTCCTCCTCTCCCTCTCCTTCTGGGGTGATGCCCGATGAGCTCAGATTCGCAGATGTTCCCCCCATCTCCTCTCTGTGCCTTGCGTGGGGTCTGGGCCTTCTCACTGTGGCCCGGGTATGGCCTTGACATTCAGACATCGGTTCCTGCAAGGACACTTGCGTTTGGTCCATACCGCGTGTGGCTGCAGTCTGTGCTTCTCCTGTTCAGCATCTTCAGTAGATGGGGGCTGTGCGTGAGCCCTTCATCTTCCCCGCAGACACCACTGGTGCTTGCTCGGCCTCGTGGGTGATGTGGGGGGCATGGGGGACAGTCCTGTGTCCCCACCTTCTTGGGCTGCAGACAGGCCACGTTGGTCCTGTGGTGACTGGGGGCTCCCAGGAGAACCCCACCGCAGAGCCGGAGAGGTGGCCCCAGAGAAGGTGGCGTACGCCCGCCTGGGGCAGGGCCTCACCAGCCAGCCCCGGGCCACCTGCAGCAACAGGCGTCTCGCCGTCCATGGGGCTGGGTGTTCGGGCACCGTGGGGATGACCTGCTGTCTGCACGGCAGCCGAGTCTGTATTGTTGAGCCCGGGGAGGCCCCTGGGTGGCTCCTGGAGAGCCTGGTCACATTTCTTCCTGCCCTTGGCCTTAGAGCTCATCACGGTTCACGCCGTTTCTGGTCCCAAAAGGACCTGTGTTCATAAAGACCACGTGTTAGGACAGCACCAAAGTGTCTAGAAATCCGGGCCAGGAGGAGGAGGGAGGGGGATTGGCTGTGCCCGCCAGTGGCCTGAGAGCCCTGCCCGCCCTCAGAGACCTGGCCCGGGGCCCGTGGGGAGGGCGTGGCCCACGGTCCCCAGCGCTGGCCGTCTCTGGGTTCCAGGAGAACTGCGCGATCCTCGGGGAGCTGGTAAGGCTGCAGGCTCAGAAGTCCCGCCTGCTGGGGTTCAGCACGCGTGCCGACTCCGTGCTGGAGATGAACATGGCCAAGACCAGCCAGGTGGTGGCCACTTTCCTAGGTAACCCCGCCTCCCCGAGGGTCAGGCGGACCTTGACTGGACGTGGTGCTGCCTGAGACCCGACTGTGTCAGCCCTTGGGGGTCGCCTTCCCCAACCCTTCATTCTGCCTCGAGGGGCGTGGGGTGGGTGGCGGCTGGGAGGCTGCCACAGGGACATAGCCGAACCTCTCCCCTCCGCCCGCAGATGAGCTGGCCCAGAAGCTGAAGCCCCTCGGGGAGCAGGAGCGGCCGTGATCCTGGACCTAAAGAAGGCCAAGTGCCAGAGGCGGGGCCTGCACTTTGACGGGCCCATCAACGTCTAGGACCTGTGCTGCTACATGAACCAGGGGGAGGAGACGCGCTACCACGTGGACCAGTACCTGCTCGATGAGTCCTTCCCCATGCAGGTGGTCACGCGCGGGTGGCTGGGCATCTCCCAGGAGCTGCTGGGGCTGACCTTCGACCTGGAGGAGGGTGCCAACGTGTGTCACGGAGATGTGAGGCTCTACACGGTCCGGGACGCGGCCGCGGACAAGGTCATCCATCGGCAAGTTCTACCTGGACCTCTACCCTCGGTGCATGCGTGGGGGAACCTGTCGGCCGTGGGCCAGGGCTCCTCTGTGGAAGCGGGGCCTCACCCGCGTCCCTCCCCAGGGAAGGGAAGTCTGGGCACATGGCCTGCTTTGGCCTGCAGCCGGGCTGCCTGCAGCAGGATGGGAGGCGCCAGATTGCCATCGCGGCCATGGTGGCCAACTTCACCAAGTCTACGCCCAACCCGCCCTCCCTGTTGCAGCATGATGAGCTGGAGACCTACTTCCATGAGTTCTGGCAAGCGATGCACCAGCTCCGCTCCCAGGTGGGTGCGGGCGCGGGGCTGCAGGCAGGGGGCGGGGAGGGCCCGGGCTCTCCCGTGGTTCTCAGGCAGGCCCTCGCCACGGGATTCTTCCGCTGATGTCACCCCGCACGTGGTGACGCCCTCGGTGTCAGTTTCCATCATCAAACCCCACGCACAGGGCGTGTAAAAAAATGGAAGTGGATGTCCTCGAGACTCTGGAGCCTGGAAGCCGCAGATCAAGGAGTCAGGACTGGTTCCCTGCATGTTAAATACGTGTATTCAAGAGTTGCCTTTAAAAAGACAAAAGAAAAGAAACGAACGTTGCATGCAAGTCTGGTGACAGGCGGTGATGAGAACCAGAGGGTAGGCTCTGGGGCCGGGAGCGCTGTGCCCTGTGAGGCCCTGGGGCTGCTGCCAGTCTCGGTGGAGGCTCAGCAAGTCCCAGGGACTTCCCCACCGGGGGGGCGGGGGTGTCCCCAGCTGAGCGTCTGGGCCCAGGACCCAGTGCTCCTTCAGTCTTCCTGCGGTCAGCCCTTCGTCCTGAGAGCGATGCTCTCACAGGCTGCACCGGAGCGCGTGGGGACACTTTACTGAGCTGTGCAGCCGTCACTACTGCCCTATTTTGGAACATTTCCCTCACCCCAAAAATGTCCCTCACGCCTTTAGTTATCATTCCCTCCCCTCCCCTGCCCCTGACAACCAGGAACCCACTCTGACTCTGTGGATCTACCTGTTCTGGATGTTCCCCCTCAGTGGGGTCACACCGTGTGCCCTTCTGTGTCTGACTTGTCTCGCTGAGCATCGTGTTCTCAGGGTGCATCCACGTGGCAGCGAGTGTCAGGGCTTCACACCTTTGCGTGGCTGAGGGCCGGAAAAAAGACAAACGACAAGAAAGGCACGTTACCTGCGACTCTGGCGACAGCCGGTGATGAGAACCAGAGGGAAGGCTCTGGGGCCGGGAGCGCCGCGCCCTGTGAGGCCCTGGGGCTGCTGCCAGTCTCGGTGGAGGCTCAGCAAGTCCCAGGGACTTCCCCACCGGGGGGGCGGGGGTGTCCCCAGCTGAGCGTCTGGGCCCAGGACCCAGTGCTCCTTCAGTCTTCCTGCGGTCAGCCCTTCGTCCTGAGAGCGATGCTCTCACAGGCTGCACCGGAGCGCGTGGGGACACTTTACTGAGCTGTGCAGCCGTCACTACTGCCCTGTTTTGGAACATTTCCCTCACCCCAAAAATGTCCCTCACGCCCTTAGTTATCATTCCCTCCCCGCCCCCTGCCCCTAACAACCAGGAACCCACTCTGACTCTGTGGATCTACCTGTTCTGGATGTTCCCCCTCAGTGGGGTCACACCCTGTGTGCCCTTCTGTGTCTGACTTGTCTCGCTGAGCATCGTGTTCTCAGGGTGCCTCCACGTGGCAGCGAGTGTCAGGGCTTCACACCTTTGCGTGGCTGAGGGCCGAAAAAAAGACAAACGACAAGAAAGGCACGTTACCTGCGACTCTGGCGACAGCCGGTGATGAGAACCAGAGGGAAGGCTCTGGGGCCGGGAGCGCCGCGCCCTGTGAAGCCCTGGCGTTGCTGCCAGTCTCGGTGGGGCACGGGCAGCGCCGTCCCCCAGAGCTGCTGGCCAACTCATCAAGTCCCGGCTGGCCAACCCCGGTGCGGTCGGGCCGAGGGAAAGGAAAGGGGCTCCCGGACCGCCCGGCTGGAAAGCGCGGCCTGCACACAGTGCCAGCCCCCCGTCTCCTTCCTCCCGCCCTCCAGGCCTCTTCAACCTGCGCCAGATCGTCCTGGCCAAGGTGGACAAGGCCCTGCACACGCAGACGCCCGCGGACCCGGCCCAGGAGAATGCCCGCCTCTGCCAGGAGGTCCTCGGGGTCCCAGCCACGCCAGGTAGCCAAGTGCACGCCGGGCCCACCTTAGCGGTCGCTTGGCGGCTACTGCCCAGGTCAAGAGGATCCTCTGGTGGTGTGTGAAGGGGGACCGACTGACGGGCTCTGGCCGAGGCCCGCTGACCTCTGGCCTCTTCCTGCCTCGGTTCCTGGGCTGGTCCCTCCAGCTGTGGCCCGCGGAGTCCGAGGGTGGGGTGGGCGTATCTGCACGTGCTTTCTGGAGAGCCTGGAAGAGGCAGGAGAGGGCTTCATACCCCGGACGGAACGCGTCGACGAGGTTTGCCCGTGCGTGTCGGTGCGGAGACGCAGTTCACTCCCTCGTGAGCGCTTGAACCCGCGCTCTCCCCGTGCTGGAAGGTGAGCCCTGACTCATCCCTCGGAGCCTCGGGCAGCTGACCTTGTAAGAGGCTTCGGGGTGAACCCTCGTGAGCTTCAGCAGAAAGTCGGCAAAAATTTATTTGTGTCCCTCCACTGAGTTGCCCGCAAGGTCCCCGTTTTCTAGAAGTGTTGGGCCAATACTCCCTCTAGTGGCAGGGGACTCAGACAGGGCTGCTTTGAGGCCCCCTCTCTGGGGAAGGGGCACGGAGCGGCCAGGGGGCCGGGCAGGAGCTTCTCCGCGTGTGTCCCAGGGACCCACCTGCTTGCGACCTTCGGCCACCTGGCAGGAAGCTACGACGCCCAGTCCTATGGCTACCTGTGCAGCGAGGTGTACTCCGCGGACACGTTCCACACACGTTTCAAGCGGGAGGGCGTCCTGAGTGGCAAGGTGAGAGGCCAGCCTGCCATGCAGACCAACACGGAGGTCCTTGGCCTGGGCCTAGATGCTTGTGCCGCCCGCCTGGGCCTGCCAGGCTCTGAGGGCCCTGCCCTGGACCCCCTGCTCCCCTGCCCTTTCTTGAGTCACAGCAGAGGTGGCCACACCCACACCCTCAGTGAAGGGGGTGCTCCACCCTCCTGCAGCCCCACCCCCTCTCGTCAGGTTGCCATGGACTACAGAAGCTGCATTCTGAGGCCAGGGGGCTCCGAGGATGCCAAGGGCATGGTGAAGCTCTTCCTGGGTTGTGACCCCACGCAGGACGCCTTCCTCCTGAGCAAAGGGCTGCAGGTTGAGGGCTGCAAGCCGCCGGCCTGCTGAAGGCACGGGGTTTTGCCCACCCAGGCGGGCCGGGTGCCTTAGCGCCCCGTCGGGGCGGGGGAGGGGCCGCGTGTCCTCCCAGCCCCTGAGTCCCCGGCGGCCGGCCTAGGCCAAAAGTCTCCACCTGGAAGTGTCTGGAGAGCCTGGCATCAAGGCTCCCCCTTGTTGCACTAATGCAATCCCTTCCTGGGGAGCTTTCCTGGTAACAAAACGGTTCTTTGAAAACGCAGCCGTTAATAAAAAGACTCTACTCCTGGTCTCTGCCTGCCGTCCCTTCCACCACAGGAGTGGCATGGGGGCCGTCACACTGGGGGGAGTTCTGACCTTGGTCGGGGATCAGCCCTGGGGCCGTGGTGACGCGTCTGGGTCACTGGGAGATGGCTGAGCTGTGGGGTGAGTTCAGACGGGGATGGTGCCCCGCACCCCGGCCGGGCAGGCTCTCCAGTGAGGGGGTGTCAGTTTCCTGCCAGCCTCTCGCCCGTCACTGTTTGGCATCTCGGGGGCTGTGATTGGCTGGAGCTGGTTCTGGCGGTGGGCACAGCTGTGGGAAGCCCGGCTGTGGCTGTCGCTGTCCCCGTGTCCTGTCCTCCTGCTCAAGGCCGGCCGGCTGGCTCCCTCTGATCATCGGCAGCTGCTGAAGTCTGGACCACAGCAGGGGGCTGCCTTCCTGGGTCCTAGCGATTCTTCCCAAAGGCCTTAGGGATGTGTTTTGGTGGCAGTAGGAATTCAGAGAGGGTGCTGCACCACTGGAGCGGTAGGGTGGCTCTGGACCGTCCCGTGTGTCCTTCCCGGGCCTTTGAGCTCCTCGGGAGCCCTGCCTCCGGCCCTTCGCCCCCACAAAGGACGCCAGGCAGCGGAGCGAGCGCGCGGGCGGCGCCCCGACCTTCTCCCCGTGGCCCAGGCGGGCAGGCGGTGCCACGCTCTGTCCTCCCCTCAGCCTGCCCGCCCGTTCTCACCCGCCCTAGGGCAGTCGGTTGTGGACCAGGCTGTGGTGTCTGCCCTTCTGCAGCCCCGGCTCAGCTCCCTGCACCCACTTCGGTGCCTTCTGTGTTCTGGGCTGGTCGCAGGCCCAGAGCCGGTGGGCAGGCACCCCGTGGCCGGGAGGGCTGTTCGTGTGAATTCCCTGGGGCTTGAAAAGGAGCACAGCCGGCCTTCCATCAGGCACCTCTCGATGGATATGGAAGGGGCGTGTCGGGGCCTGGGGGCTGCTCGTCTTCCTGTGCACCGAGCCCCCAGGTGGTCCCCGTGCAAAATCCAGGTGTGGCGTTGGCACCCCAGCCGTGTGCCGGGCAGTCCATGGCGGGCGACACAAGCCTCGGGCTGGTGGGCCACAGGGTTCCTGAGCGGCAGGTCAGGACTGAGAGGGTGAGGCCTTTCCCCGGGTCCAGGGCCCAGGCTGAGGCCGGCTGGAGGCCCCTCCGCTCACCGCCCGCAACCCCCAGCCCCTGCCCTCACGTGAGCCCCCAGGGCTGAGCTCAGGTGTTGGATGCCCAGGCTCCCCGGTAGCCCAGCCCGTTCCCAGTCCTCCGTGGTCACTGAAGGGCTTGGAAGCGGGTTGCCCCACAGAGACTGCTGTTCTCCGAGCCCTGGGCAGGGGGCAGGGAGGACGGGCACAGGGCCCTGCAGGGGTGTGGTCGCCGGGGCAGCCGGAGCAGCTCCACACAGTAAGTAAGAGCACCTCACCAAAAAACAGTGCGTTTCTCCAGCCGCCCCGGGACCTGAGCTCAGGTCCTGGGGCAGGAAGGGGCAGCACTGCAGCTGTTAGCTGTCACTGGGGGTCGACTGTGGCCCGGTGCCACCTCTTAGATCGTCCCCCGTCCCCTTCCGGGGTTGCGACCGGACCCCTGCCAATCGGGTTCTCACTCCTCCCCATCCCCTACGCCGGCTCCACGAAGGTGGAAGGAACACATTTTTAAAAAGGCTGGAGCCTGGGCTTCCCTGCTGGCGCAGTGGTTAAGAATCCGCCTGCCAATGCAGGGGACAAGGGTTCAAGCCCTGGTCCGGGAAGTTCCCACACGCCGCGGAGCAATGAAGCCCGTGCGCCGCAACTACTGAGCCTGCGCTCTAGAGCCCAAAAGCCACAACTACTGAGTCCTCGTGCCCCGACTACTGAAGCCCGCGCGCCTAGAGCCCGTGCTCCGCAACAAGGGAAGCCACCGCAATGAGAAGCCCACGCACCGCAACGAAGAGTAGCCCCCGCTCACCGCAACTGGAGAAAGCACACACGCAGCAAGGAAGACCCAACGCAGCCAAAAATAAATAAATTAAATAAATAAATAAATTTTTAAAAATCATATTAAATACCTATCAATGAGATTTTAAGAAATAGTCAGGACCAGAGCCTCCCATCAAGCCTCTTAGATAGCCTCAACCACCAGAGGGCAGACAGCAGAAGCAAGAGAAACTACAATCCTGCAGCCTGTGGACCAAAAACCACAGTTACAGAAAGATAGAGAAGATGAAAAGGCAGAGGGCCATGTACCAGATGAAGGAACAAGAAAAAACCCCAGAAAAACAACTAAATGAAGTGGAGATAGGCAACCTTCCAGAAAAAGAATTCAGAATAATGATAGTGAAGACGATCCAGGACCTCGGAATAAGAATGGAGGCAAAGATTGAGAAGATGCAAGAAATGGTTAACAAAGACCTAGAAGAATTAAAGAACAAACAAACAGAGATGACCAATACAATAACCGAAATGAAAACTACACTAGAAGGAATCAATAGCAGAATAACTGAGGCAGAAGAACGGATAAGTGACCTGGAAGAGAGAATGGTGGAATTCACTGCTGCGGAACAGACTAAAGAAAAAAGAATGAAACGAAATGAAGACAGCCTAAGAGACCTCTGGGACAACATTAAACGCAACAACATTCGCATTATAGGGGTCCCAGAAGGAGAAGAGAAAGGACCAGAGAAAATATTTGAAGAGATTATAGTCGAAAACCTCCCTAACATGGGAAAGGTAATAGCCACCCAAGTCCAGGAAGCGCAGAGAGTCCCATACAGAATAAACCCAAGGAGAAACACGCCGAGACACATAGTAATCAAAGTGGCAAAAATTAAAGACCAAGAAAAATTATTGAAAGCAGCAAGGGAAAAACGACAAATAACATACAAGGGAACTCCCATAAGGTTAACAGCTGATTTCTCAGCAGAAACTCTGCAAGCCAGAAGGGAGTGGCATGATATACTTAAAGTGATGAAAGGGAAGAACCTACAACCAAGATTACTCTACCCAGCAAGGATCTCATTTAGCTTTGATGGAGAAATCAAAAGCTTTACAGACAAGCAAAAGCTAAGAGAATTCAGCACCACCAAACCAGCTCTACAACAAATGCTAAAGGAACTTCTCTAAGTGGGAAACACAAGAGAAGAAAAGGACCTACAAAAACAAACCCAAAACAATTAAGAAAATGGTCATAGGAACATACATATCGATAATTACCTTAAACGTGAATGGATTAAATGCCCCAACCAAAAGACATAGACTGGCTGAATGGATACAAAAACAAGACCCATATATATGCTGTCTACAAGAGACCCACTTTAGACCTAGGGACACATACAGACTGAAAGTAAGGGGATGGAAAAAGATATTCCATGCAAATGGAAATCAAAAGAAAGCTGGAGTAGCTATACTCGTATCAGATAAAATAGACTTTAAAATAAAGAATGTTACAAGAGACAAGGAAGGACACTACATAATGATCCAGGGATCAATCCAAGAAGAAGGTATAACAATTATAAATATATATGCACCCAACATAGGAGCACCTCAATACATAAGGCAACTGCTAACAGCTATAAAAGAGGAAATCGACAGTAACACAGTAATAGTGGGGGACTTTAACACCTCACTTACACCAATGGACAGATCATCCAAAATGAAAATAAATAAGGAAACAGAAGCTTTAAATGACACAATAGACCAGATAGATTTAATTGATATATATAGGACATTCCACCCAAAAACAGCAGATTACACGTTCTTCTCAAGTGCGCACGGAACGTTCTCCAGGATAGATCACATCTTGGGTCACAAATCAAGCCTCAGTAAATTTAAGAAAATTGAAATCATATCAAGCATCTTTTCTGACCACAACGCTATGAGATTAGAAATGAATTACAGGGAAAAAAACGTAAAAAAGACAAACACATGGAGGCTAAACAATACGTTACTAAATAACCAAGAGATCACTGAAGAAATCAAAGAGGAAACAAAAAAATACCTAGAGACAAATGACAATGAAAACACGACGACCCAAAACCTATGGGATGCAGCAAAAGCAGTTCTAAGAGGGAAGTTTATAGCTATACAAGCCTACCTAAAGAAACAAGAAAAATCTCAAGTAAACAATCTAACCTTACACCTAAAGAAACTAGAGAAAGAAGAACAAACAAAACCCAAAGTTAGCAGAAGGAAAGAAATCTTAAAGATCAGAGCAGAAATAAACGAAATAGAAACAAAGACAACAATAGCAAAGATCAATAAAACTAAAAGTTGGTTCTTTGAGAAGATAAACAAAATGGATAAGCCATTAGCCAGACTCATCAAGAAAAAGAGGGAGAGGACTCAAATCAATAAAATCAGAAATGAAAAAGGAGAAGTTACAACAGACACCGCAGAAATACAAAGCATCCTAAGAGACTACTACAAGCAACTTTATGCCAATAAAATGGACAACCTGGAAGAAATGGACAAATTCTTAGAAAGGTATAACCTTCCAAGACTGAACCAGGAAGAAACAGAAAATATGAACAGACCAATCACAAGTCATGAAATTGAAACTGTGATTAAAAATCTTCCAACAAACAAAAGTCCAGGACCAGATGGCTTCACAGGTGAATTCTATCAAACATTTAGAGACGAGCTAACACCCATCCTTCTCAAACTCTTCCAAAAAATTGCAGAGGAAGGAACACTCCCAAACTCATTCTGTGAGGCCACCATCACCCTGATACCAAAACCAGACAAAGACACTACAAAAAAAGAAAATTACAGACCAATATCACTGATGAATATAGATGCAAAAATCCTCAACAAAATACTAGCAAACAGAATCCAACCACACATTAAAAGGATCATACACCACGATCAAGTGGGATTTATCCCAGGGATGCAAGGATTCTTCAACATACGCAAATCAATCAATGTGATACACCATATTACCAAATTGAAGAATAAAAACCATATGATCATCTCAATAGATGCAGAAAAAGCTTTTGACAAAATTCAACACCCATTTCTGATAAAAACTCTCCAGAAAGTGGGCATAGAGGGAACCTACCTCAACATAATAAAGGCCATATATGACAAACCCACAGCAAACATCATTCTCAATGCTGAAAAACTGAAAGCATTTCCTCTAAGATCAGGAACGAGACAAGGATGTCCACTCTCACCACTATTATTCAACATAGTTCTGGAAGTCCTAGCCACGGCAATCAGAGAAGAAAAAGAAATAAAAGGAATACAAATTGGAAAAGAAGAAGTAAAACTGTCACTGGTTGCGGATGACATGATACTATACACAGAGAATCCTAAAACTGCCACCAGAAAACTGCTAGAGCTAATCAATGAATATGGTAAAGTTGCAGGATACAAAATTAATGCACAGAAATCTCTTGCATTCCTATACACTAATGATGAAAAATCTGAAAGAGAAATTAAGGAAACACTCCCATTTACCATTGCAACAAAAAGAATAAAATACCTAGGAATAAACCGACCTAGGGAGACAAAAGACCTGTATGCAGAAAACTATAAGACACTGATGAAAGAAATTAAAGATGATACCAACAGATGGAGAGATATACCATGTTCTTGGATTGGAAGAATCAACATTGTGAAAATGAGTATACTACCCAAAGCAATCTACAGATTCAATGCAATCCCTATCAAATTACCAATGGCATTGTTTACGGAGCTAGGACAAATCCTCTTAAAATTTGTATGGAGACACAAAAGACCCCGAATAGCCAAAGCAGTCTTGAGGGAAAAACATGGAGCTGGAGGAATCAGACTCCCTGACTTCAGACTATACTACAAAGCTACAGTAATCAAGACAATATGGTACTGGCACAAAAACAGAAACATAGATCAATGGAACAAGATAGAAAGCCCAGAGATTAACCCACGCACCTATGGTCAACTAATCTACGACAGAGGAGGCAAAGATATACAATGGAGAAAAGACAGTCTCTTCAATAAGTGGTGCTGGGAAAACTGGACAGCTACATGTAAAAGAATGAAATTAGAATACTCCCTAACACCATACACAAAAATAAACTCAAAATGGATTAGAGACCTAAATATAAGAGTGGACACTATAAAACTCTTAGAGGAAAACATAGGAAGAACACTCTTTGACATAAATCACAGCAAGACCTTTTTTGATCCACCTCCTAGAGTAATGGAAATAAAAACAAAAATAAACAAGTGGGACCTAACGAAACTGCAAAGCTTTTGCACAGCAAAGGAAACCATAAACAAGACGAAAAGACAACCCTCAGAATGGGAGAAAATATTTGCAAATGAATCAACGGACAAAGGATTAATCTCCAAAATATATAAACAGCTCATTCAGCTCAATATTAAAGAAACAAACACCCCAATCCAAAAATGGGCAGAAGACCTAACCAGACATTTCTCCAAAGAAGACATACAGACGGCCACGAAGCACATGAAAAGATGCTCAACATCACTAATTATTAGAGAAATGCAAATCAAAACTACAATGAGGTATCACCTCACTCCTGTTAGAATGGGCATCATCAGAAAATCTACAAACAACAAATGCTGGAGAGGGTGTGGAGAAAAGGGAACCCTCTTGCACTGTTGGTGGGAATGTAAATTGATACAGCTACTATGGAGAACAATATGGAGGTTCCTTAAAAAACTAAAAATAGAATTACCATATGACCCAGCAATCCCACTACTGGGCATATACCCAGAGAAAACCGTAATTCAAAAAGACACATGCACCCGAATGTTCATTGCAGCACTATTTACAATAGCCAGGTCATGGAAGCAACCTAAATGCCCATCGACAGACGAATGGATAAAGAAGTTGTGGTACATATATACAATGGAATATTACTCAGCCATAAAAAGGAACGAAATTGAGTCATTTGTTGAGACGTGGATGGATCTAGAGACTGTCATACAGAGTGAAGTAAGTCAGAAAGAGAAAAACAAATATCGTATATTAATGCATGTATGTGGAACCTAGAAAAATGGTACAGATGAGCCAGTTTGCAGGGCAGAAGTTGAGACACAGATGTAGAGAATGGACATATGGACACCAAGGGGGGAAAACTGCGGTGGGGTGGGGATGGTGGTGTGCTGAATTGGGCGATTGGGATTGACATGTATACACTGATGTGTATAAAATTGATGCCTAATAAGAACCTGCAGTATAAACAAACAAACAAAACAACTAATACTAAACTTTCATTGGGTTATTTGTATGGAAATATGTTAATATAAATGTTTCAGACATTACATGAAATTTCTAAAAATCTTATATTTGTATGTGTATGGAAATATGTATGGAAATATGTTAATAGAAATGTTTCAGACATTACATGAAATTTCTAAAAATCTTATATGTTCTGGTATAATGTTATATGTAATAATCCTAGTTATTACTTTAAAATGTATATCTCAGAAATAACTAATTTTCTTGTCAACTGCATTATTATGAACTTTCATCAAATCTTTAACCGTGGTCATTTTTAAGTCTTTTGTCATAAAGAAAAAAAAAAAAAAGAAAGAAATAGTCAGTTAGTTAGTTAATTGTGCCGGGTCTTAGTTGCCACAGGCCAGCTCCTTAGTTGTGGTAATGAGATATTTTATATTCTTTTTTGTTCCTGAACAAAGGCCTCAGAATCCAGTATTTATTTGATAATGCTCACAGCATAGCTCAGCACGGAATAGCCACATTGTTTTTCTTTGGCTGCTATGTACCAAACAGCCTTTTGTACTGTTTTACCAAATGCATGTATTTAATACCTGTTTTAAAAAACATAGTGAGATCTCAAAAACTTGAAATTGACTAAAGTAAGATTCTCTCTGTAGTACTACTTATTTGACCAACACCACCTGATAACACCGGTGTGGTGCACCGAGCCTTACTCTAGCATATCGGGATACACCCCGTTTCGACAAGTGTTCATCCTCCAAGTCCCCAAGGCCTCTCACACACTGCCAGTGAAACTGCTTCCTGCTTGGGAAAGAGTGCCCCAGTTCGTTTCTTTAGAAGCTTGAAGGCTATGTAAGCCCTCCAAAAGGTTAGAGGGCAAAGAACAACTCTAAAACTGGCACATTTGTTTAAAGAAAAAGACTTGTCAATATTACAAGAGCCAGCTTGCTTTCACTTGTGACACGTTTTCTTAGGAGGCAAGGGATGTGGCCATGTGACTTGGACAAGCTGTTTCCCTCTGTCTCAGTGTCCCACCTGTGAGTGGGTAGTCTGACGAAGCTTAATGACAGACATCTGAATAACGATCATGAACAGTGGCATCTAATTTCCAAAATAAAAACAGGAGAATGAGTATGTCTTTCACAACAGGACGTCAAGTCTACCTCAAAGATATTGGTAGCCTTGAGTCCACTGCTTCTCACTGAGTGCAACTGTGCCCCCCAGGGGACATCTGGGGAAGTCTGAAGGTGATTTTGGCTGTCACGACTGGGAGGAGAGAGAGGGAATGTTACGGGCACCTAGTGAGTAAGAGGTCGGGACCTTGCTAAACACTCTACAATGCACAGGACTCACACACCACAGCAAAGGTTTATCTGGCCCCAAAAGTCAATGCCTTGGTTGAGAAACCCTGCCTTAGAGCAAACCACGGATACTCATCTTTAGCAGGTAACAGGGCATTTACTACCCACCTGTAAACCTACAGATTTCCCGACTTACACAGCTAATCCTGTGGCAGGAATGAAATAGAGAGCGTGTGACCATCTGGTAGTACCTAGGTTTGCCCCTCAAGTCACATGAGACAGTGCTGGAGACTGACATTTTCTATATTGGAGGTCTCTGGCAAGCCACCAGTTTTCTAACCTAAAAAGTCTAAGCAGCATTGTTACAATACACATAATAACACGACAATTCTGCTTTTATAGAGAAATTCGATGTGGGAAAGGAGCTTATCTGACATCAGAAGCAAATGCTTTGAACACATCACATCTGCTGGTTCGACTGTCAAATCTTGACAGCTGGAGACGTAGGAAGGTAGACAGGAGAGAACAGACCAAAGTTACGGGCCTGCTGAGTCCTCGGGGCTAACCATAATACACTTCGTACTGCCCTGGGTCCAGGGGTGTGTTCTAACACCCTCTCAGTCACTTACGGTCCATAGACAGACCAAGTATAAATTCACAATTACCAGCAAGTGTACCAAAAAAAGGCAGAGTTAAGTAACTTAAATGCGAGCCCTACCTGGTCTTTTTCTTCTTCATCGACAGAATCATCCGATTTTGCTTTTTCAGGGTCTTCCTCAGGTTTCCGTTTGGCAGGCCTGTCACACACACACACACACAGTAAAGCCAACTGTTAGCTCACCAGACCCTAGACCTCCAGTGGGCACGAAACAACTCATATTCCTCCCTACCAAGAGTACCCTCTCTTTGGAAAGATTCAGGGCATGGTCCCCTCTTCCCTCTGAGAAGCCCTTTTTGCCAGGACATTAAAAGAAGCTTCGAGCTTAATGTTTCTTTGGATGACAGGTTTAGAATACCACCATTTTGCAAACCTTAAGAAATAATGGATCTAGACTTTGATCAATGGCTGCTACAATCACCGAAGAGACATTACATGCCTCTGATGGACAGCCCCATGCTGTCAATGAAGTCTCACAAAATAAAGCTGGAATCTGATCAAGACTCTAGACCTAACTACCAGTTTACAGAAAACTGGAGGCAAGGGAACACATTAACCACCAAAACGATGCAGTCAGCCAGACCTAGAAGCTATTAGAAAAAAAGACCTATTTTCTTTAAATCAATGGCAAGAAGATAAGGAATCTATCACTCGAAAGGCTTAAGGAGCAAATCAACCAAACTCTGTTACACAAGGGGAAGAATGAACACTGCTATATATTTGTTAGTAAGGAACTGTTACACTTTATAAGGCCTGTTTTGTCTTCTTCAAAAGACTGTTTGCTAGATGTTAGCAATTATGGCAAAATATGAATAAAAAACTTGTCAGAGAAAGAGACCTTGTCATCTAGAAATACAGTATGTGTGGATAAGATGACATGTCCGATTTGTTTCAAAGTAATCCAACTGGGAGGAGATGGGTGGGTATGGAGCTGTAATCCATTTGGAACAATTTTCACTTGGAGCATGTGGGGGTATAGATGAAACAACAGCCAGGAGATGTTAACTGTTGACACTGGGTGATAGGTACACAGGGGTTCATTTTACTATCCTTGGTAATTCTGTGCATGTACATTTGAAGTTGCCTATGTGAAGAGTAAAAATGGATGAGATCTTCAGAAATGCTGTTCACGAATGTCTAATAACAGAATATCAAAAGGAAAACCGAAGCAATGTGGAAGTCAGAATTACTAAGTTACATCCTACTAATTTATATGTGTTTTACCAAAAACCGTTGGCCCCTAAAATGGGGGCTGTCCATTCATTATATACTGACCTCCTTGTGAAATGAGATGTGATGGTGGTCTGCCTGGCAGTTTGCCTTCTAATCCTGGGGCTAGATGAGACTTCAGCTGCTTAAAGAAAAAGAAACAAAAAAGCCACTATGAATAAAGAGTTCACAGCCAAGGTACAGTTCTTCAGCATTACCAAGCTGGTGCAGAGACCAGGTTCTGAGGATTAAGTAACCTTCTCTTCTTATTCTCAGCAACCACCATCTTGATAAACTCATCAAATTAGCACCTGCCAGTCTGCTGGGCCATTTCAACACAAGCTCTTGTATGAGGGGCCCAACCCTGAGACGCACAAGGAAACAGAGCCTCCGTTTATTTCGTCAAAAGATGAAGTGGCCAAGCACCTGACCTGAGCTCAAGTCCCATGCTCTTTTTTTAAAAATTCCAGAAGAGTTACTCTGACTACAAGTGGGGAAGGAGTCTAAGAATAAATGTTTAGCTTAAACAGGCATGTAACTTACAAGTCATAGATATCAGCAGCTCCTGTTATCTTATACCTCATAAATTCAACCGCATTTGGGGATCTAATGCTCTATAACTTGGTTGAAGACAAAAATTTAAAGTATATATATCTAAGCTAGTTAGACGTATACACAAGAGGGAATTCCACGGCGGTCCAGTGGTTAAGACTCGGCACTCTCACTGCCAAGGGCCGGGGTTCGATCCCTGGTTGGAGAACTAAGATGGTACAAGCCGAGCAACACAGCCATCCCCCCACCAAAAAAAAGGATACACAAAAAACAAGTACTGCCGGTGGAGGGGTTGTGTGTGGGGGGAACAGACAGACCCTATGGCGCCAAGTCTGTCCTCCCCTTAGGTGGTACCAGATTCCAACGAGGTCAAACGAGTCAAGCGCTCTTACAGTTTGTTTCTCCATCGGACTTGCTTCTCCTGGGCATGCAAAGTTTGGAAACAGGTTTGGGGGACTTGTTTTTCTCTGCTATTTCCACTCTGCGCTCCTCACCACTTGTCTGGCTCCCGTTTTCTAGACAGCCGTTCACTTCCCAACTGAAAGCATGAGCTCTGTTCTCCAAGGACAAATCTTTATTTAAAAGGGATCTGCCTTGAGCCAGGTAGCCCTCCTACAGCAGGAAAGGATCATTTAAGTAGCAGTGACTGTAAACAAGGGGCCATGAGAGAATAAGGAAACACAGGCGCTTCCTTCATAACTATCAGGGAACAGGGAGAGGTGGGATTATTCTGCCTCCCTGGTCACAGACAAGTTACATGGGAGGAAACGTTTTCTAGCCGCCGGGATGCTGACGACTTACCTCTGATAATTCTTCTCTATGTAGTTTGGTTTTCAAGTCACACAACTGATTCTTTATTTCTGTCTGCAGAAATTCACGCAAGAGATTCCATTTCTCCTTCATGCATTCCTAAGGGAAGGACAGAGGTTTACAAGTCTCCACATTCCCAAGGTAGGAACCAATGGACTAATACACAAATAGTTACACTGCCTGGTCACATAACAATGACTGAATGGCAGGCAATGCTGAGTCGGCCAAAAAGAAAACTAAATATTCACAAGACATGTTCCTGATGTTTCCGTTAAGATCATATCACACACCATCTCCAGAGTGGTGACAAATGGAAAGATTAGAGGTGAAACAGACACATAATAGAGTACTAGAACAAAACTGATTTGGAAAAACAGTGTGACCAGGACAAGTTATAATCCAGACTTGATGGTACGGAACCCAGACTGGGAAACTCGATGAGTTACCAAAAGCTAACCCATAATAGCCTATTAGTACAGCACATTAGACAGAAACATCCACGTCATCCTCAACTTTAGGGAAAAGAGAGCCAATTCCACTTAATTTTGTTTTTATGAACTACATAGTATCTGTCAAATGGTCACATTTGATCATATATTTTGTTAAGGTGGAGATTACCTTACCTTTTCTGTTAACTATCTCTTTCCAAATCTTTGAGCCTGAGGGAAGAAAAGGGAAGAAACAAACGCTTGTTCAGCAACATTGTCCACCTGTAAGAATGCCACACTTTAAAGAACTTTGGAAATAAGTTGAACATGAATGTTAGAAAAAAATACAATGGTTTTTCCCTCCCCCAGTGTCTAGAATGCCCTACTGTAATGCCTGCACGTTAAGAAGTTATTTTCAATATGAATGAGGTCCCCCTTTTGGGGGGTGGTTTTCTGATGGTGGTAAGAGATGATATAGGAGATTATCTTCCGATAATATAGGGAAATCTATCTAAAGTAATTATTCAGTACTTGCCTGATAAGTCAAATTTGAAATTCTTCCATTTCACTGAATTCTTTCCTTCTTTCAACTTTTAATTAATAGAGTAAATTACATGATCCCATCACTCTCTTCAAGACAGTCTATAAATAACCTTAAATGTCATAAGTCGGAATTCATTACAGAAATTCACCCGTCATTTTCCAGTAAAGGAAAGCAGCAATTCAAATACAAGCAGTAATACTGTAGTGTATCAATTTGTTGCAGAGAAAAATGTTTATTTAAAAATTTCAAAATACTTTGTATACCAGCCCTCACTAAAAGTATTTTTTAACTGTACTGACATGGACCTGAACCCTTAAGAATTCATCTTTTTCCTCATTATATTTTGTAACCTGACATGCTTTGAAAATAGGCATATATTTTTTAAGTTACAAAACTATTTCAACTCAAAGAATTGTTTAACTTAGGCAAAAAGAAGAGATTAACAATATTATACTCAAACAATTTGCTTCCAATAGATAGAACTGAAGGGGGTATAAAATGACATTCCTCAAGTCTTCTGGATTTTATTTACTCATTGTAATGTACAAAGAGACCCAGGTCCCACCAGGTTAGGGACGTTGCTTCTATGATTTATCTTCTAAAGACAATGGATGAGCAAACCCACCTCCCCTTTAGCCCTGGTTAGCATCAGTCCCAGTGAACCTTCATTTCTCTTTCCTATCTAAATCAAGCTATTCCTCTATAATAACCCATTCTGAATAATGATTATTGAGATTTAAATAACAGCTTTCCAAAAACAACTCTATAGCAATTTATTCCAAATTAGCCCAATCTACAGTTTCTTCTTCATTTTAAGTGAAAAAGTAAAGAATAAAAACATTAGCTAATTTTTAACACATCATTTATCAATGATTCAAGTTGAAAACTGCTTCAACTTTAGCATCTCATGGGTACAAACGGATAAGGAATTTTATGCTAGAAGATTTGGTTGGATACCTGAAGATGTGGTTTATTTATGAGAGTTTTTGTGTTGTGTGTTGATAGATTTAACAACTAAAGAGATTTTGAACATCTTGGGGAGTACTCAATGACTGTCTAATTGTTTCTGTAACTTAGAATGTTTTTCAAGCGCACATGATATAAAAAGTATTATATTATAAAAGTAATATAATTTTGTCTTAATGGATTCTTTCCTAGAAATGGAGCAAATGTTTTGGCTACCAAATCCTTGCAATGATATTTAGTACTGTATTTTTAGCTTCTGCTCTTCTTAAATAACCCAAAAGCTGTACTTTTTATTTAAACCATGAGAACATAAAAGTAGGTGTATAGGTCAAGAGAAAGTACATCCATTTTGTGTCTTTGCCGACTCTTTTCAGATTGATATGTCATCTTTGTCTGAAATAGCAAGCCACATAATTTTGCATAGAAAATAAGAAACATACCTAGAAGTTATTTTTAAGTGTTAACATTTAAAGGGACCAGCACTACATAATATTTTTAATTCCATAAATATTTACTGATATCTGCATTATTATAACTCTCAAATTTTTCCTTAGAATTTTGAAAGAACTTCCTTCATTCCAGTATCATGGAAAAGTTTTTCAAGCTTAATTCAACAGGCTATTTCAACTAGCCGGTATCTTTGATCTTTATTATGGTTAATTTTTCTTCATGAAGTGACCAAATTTGAATAAGGCTGATGGTCCATCATGGGGGAGATTCATCTCTCCGGCTTCTTCCTGCTGAGGGAGAATCATCTTTGGTTTGTGACATCACAGTCTGAGCTGGGCAAGTGGCTGTGATAGCAAACCGAGGATTATATCCCTTCAGTGTGAATGAGCTGCAAGAGATGTGGGTGCTATCATTTCAAGTCCTGTCACAGAGACACTACTGAGATGCATGACAGGAGTCAAGTGAGGGAAAGATGCTTGCATTGCAATTGTCACTTTTACAGCATCAGCCATTAAAGATAAAAGTACCATTTCACAGTTTCCTTCATTATTAATTTAAAAGAGGGAGTAAACGTCATGTTAATAAAACTCACAGATAATGATAAAATGGGAGGGAGGAAAGTAACCAGCGAGTAACCAGACAATAAAGGAAGAGGGACACGGAGAGTGAGGGATGGGTGCACAACTCAGCCGCGCCTCTGGCCACAGGAAGAGCAAAAAATAGAAGGCGCCAGCGCGCAGTGGCGGGCTGGAAACCCTCCGACCTCGGAGAACTGCGGAGAACCGGGGACCGGAGTCAACAACGGCTCCCAGGCGGTCCCAGCGTCCCGACCCGCACCCGGCCGCGACACAGTTTCCACAAACTGAGACACACGGAGCCCGCGCGAGGGGCGGCGGGTCGCGCGGGCTTCCCCGCCGGCTCCCCTGCAGGCCGGTCCCCCGCAAGCCGAGCGCACGAAAGGGCGCCCCAAAGGCGCCGGCCCAAGGCGCCCGCTGCGCTTTCCCTCCCAAAGGTGGGCTGCAGGGCCCAAGCGTAAACCCTGAGACAACAACACGCGCACCACGCCGCCACGGGGGACGAGAGGCCGGGCGCCCACCTGCCCGGACACCCTGCATTTCTGGAATCACCGGACGCCTGTGTAAATTTCCGTTCGGCGTGTCATTTGCCAAAGGCCACTCAAGATCAGGGGACAGGATGCCTCCTCTCCAAGGGTCCAGCCAGCCCACCCACTAAAATTACAGGACACAATGCCTCCGTTCCAAGGGCCCTGCCAGCCCACCCACTCAAATTAGGGGAGACAACGCCTCCTCTCCAAGGGTCCAGCCAGCCCACCCACTCAAGATCAGAGGGACAAAATGCCTACCTAAAACACAACAAAACAAAAACACAAAAAACTGGAGAGAGGAAGGAAAGGGTGTCCTCAAAAATAAAAAAGCTAAGCACGTTGACAGCGCTAAGAATAAACTACCAGGAAAAAGAAACCCTACATGTCAGATCATGAAGTACGGAAGGGCAAGCCCGCCGGCAGTCCAGGCCCGGGGGGACCGGGGTCCCCAGCCCTACAGAGCCAACGGCAGCCCGCCTCGGGCGCCCCTCGGAAGCGCGGGGTCCCCGCGGCCGAGTCTGCGCCCCCGGCCGGCCCCGGCTCCCCTCTGCCCACCCTGCGCGCGGGGGCTGGACACGGCCGCGGAGAACCACGGCGGGGCGGGAAGGGGGGCTCCAAAGAGGGTCTGGCGACTCGAGTCGCTCCGTTTCTCGGTGGGCTCAGCGCGCGCCGTGGGGGAAGAGGGGCGGGGGTCCGGGAAGAGGGGACGGGTGGCACTCACGTAGACCAGCAGCGGCCACGGGTAGACGGCGGGCTCGGCCCCCACGGACGACTCCAGCCTGGGCTCCAACTTCTCCCCCATGTCTTCGCGCGCGGCCCCCGCACCAGGCTAGTCTGGCGGTTGGGGGGAGGGGCGGGACGCCCGCCGGCGGGGGCGGGGCAGGCGGGCGGGCAGGCGAGCGGGCGGGCGGGAGGCTGAGGGGAGGGGGCCTGGCCTGGACCTCAGCCACCGCCGCCGCCGCCGCCGCCGCGCTCCCGTCTGGCCCCCGGCTCCCTCTTTGTGGTCACAGGCCCGGGACCTCCAGCGCTGCCGCCAACTCGGGCCGGCGTGAGGCGAGCACAATGAGCCGGGGCCGGGCTGAACCACTCACTCGCGGCGCGCGCGCGCCGCCCACCCCGTGGACTCGCCCGCTCCACCTACGCACGCACGCACGCACGCACGCACGTCTTCGGCTGCCCCCGGCCACCCGCACCGGCCCGAAGTCGGGACCCGGGGAGACCCCCCTCGGGGCTTGGGGTGGCGGGTTCGACTCCCGCCCTTGACGTACCGTGACACACACACACACACACACACACACACACACACACACACACACACCCCACCCAATAATAAGACTATAATTCCTCATTAAATATGACAGCCGGAATCCCGGCTTCTGTTCACAAAAATGCCCTGTATTTAGCCTATGGTAGGCACCAGACCCTGGACGCTCAGTACTGGCAAAAAAGGAAATGCCCTGCCCTCATGGCGCTGCCATTTTAATTGGAATAGTAGTGACAATGGTCAAGGGAGAAAATAAAGTGTCATCATCGCCACGGGGATGGTTAATCTCATGTGCGCACTGCGTGGGGCCCCGGCAACCACAAACATTATTCCAGATGTGGCCAGGAAGGTATTTTTCAGAAGAGATGAACACTGAAATTGGTCCACTTTGGGTAAAGGAGATTGTCAATGCCGTGGCGTGGGTGGGCCTCGTCCATCAGCTGAAGGACTGGAGAGAAAAATGAGGTTCCGAAGAAAGAGGGAACTGTTCCTCCAATGGCCTTGGGACATCAGCTCTTCCCTGTGTCTCCAGCCCAGAGTCCTGCCCTGACTTGCCTGCCTCACGGTCACATGAGTCAACTCCTTAAAACAAAACTATATATGTAAAAATACTGAATATATACAAGCCTATTAATTTGTATATGTGTGCATACATATTATATATATGTATACACATATGTTTATATGTGCGTGCGTTTGTAGTATATGTGTAAGTACTATATACAGTATACATACAAGCCTATATATTTGTGTGTATATATTGTATACATGTATGTATGTGCATATATATAGTATACATTTTATAAATGTGAACATGCTGTGTATATACACACACCCATATATTGATATATGGGTGTGTGTAGATATACAGTTTATGTACACTGTATGTATGTATACAGTGTGTATTTATATATAGGTGTGTATATATGTTGTATACCTGTATGTGTATATGTTTCTAGGTGTTACATGTATATATGTATATACTGTTATATACACACTTGCGTATGTATTTATATGTGTATGTACATGCGCATATTTACATATAGGTGTGTATGTGTGTGTATACATTGTATATATGTATATATCTGATATATATGATATATGTACGTGTACATACGATGAATTTATATATACAGTACATATATATTTTTATGCTATATGCTTTTATATGTAGGTGTATATGTGTGTCTATATGTATGTACGTGTACGTATTGCATGTATTATATGTGTATGTATGTATACTGTCTATATACACACCTAAATATCTTTGTATGTGTGTCTATATGTATGACATATATGTACCTAGGTGTGTATATTGCATATGTTATACGTATGTGTGCATACTGTATACATACAAACGATGCATTTTATATGTGTGTATGTATAGTGTCTATGTATGTGGGTATTGTATATGTTATGTGCATATGTGTGTATACATACTGTAGATATACAAACTATGCCTTTTATATGTGTGTATACAGGTAGGTGTGTATTGTATATACTATATGTGTATATGTGTGTATGCATACTGCATAGATACACTGCTGTATATTTTTGTACGCGTGTACATATGTACGTGTGTGTGTATATACACACACACACCCTATGGATTCTGTTTGTCTGGAGAACCCTCACTGATACGGACACTTATGACAATTGAGCACCTGCTCTTTGCCAGCCAGGGAGCCAAAGGCTTGTCCTTGCGGTGTCTCCCTTAAGTGTCACAAGTCCCAGGAGGGAAGGTGATGCGGCTGCTACCAGTTGAGGTGCCTCAGGGTCAGAGAGGTGCACAGGGTGGGGGGCTGGAGCCTGGTGGAGCCCAGGTGGAGTTCTAGCAGCAGTACAGCCTAGCAGTCCCACTTCCCCGGGTGCTTCTCACAAAGACGCCAAGGGAGAGACGGGATCTGAAGGAGGGGATGAGGAAGCTTCCGTGGGTCCGCAAGCCCAGACCAAGGCTGACTCGTCAAGGGTGTTAGAGGTCAGGACTGTGGTTACCCTGGGGGTGGGCTTACACAGAGCCATTCACATTCTGAAAAAGTATCCATTCTGCTCTTGTTTGTATGTTTACCCCCCTCCCCCAAATCTTTTAAAAACAGATTCTCTTGGTTGCTGGGAACACACACGGGGAAGTTGTGTGTGAGGGGGTGTGATCCAGGGGACAGGGAGGATAAGCCCCCCCACTCGTAGGGCCAGGAGTGGCTCAGCTTTGTGAGCTGAGGATGGCCCACGAGGTCCCAGAGAGAAGGGTCCCTGCTCCGTCCCTGCTCTGTGCACCCCATTCCCAGCCCGAGAAGCCCAGAGCCACCCCCCGCAACACACACACACACACCAGGGAGGAGAGCCAGTCACCCTGGCTCCCAGGCTCTGGCTCCAAGGCTCCCGGCACTAGGAGCTCTTTTCAGCTTTCATGCTCTGTCTGTCTCTCGCCCGCCCTCCCTCCCTCCTCCGCTTCTTCCCCTCCCGCTCCATCTGTCCTCCCCTCCAGCCTGCATTTCTACACAGGATGGCTCACAGACAGCTGCTCCCCGTGCCCACCTGCCACCATTCGATGGATGTCAAAGCAAACCCTGGGGACTTCCCTGGAGGTCCAGTGATTAAGACTCCGAGCTTCCACTGGCAGGGGGCGCGGGTTCGATCCCTGGTCAGGGAAATAAGATCCCACATGCCGCACGGCATGGCCAAGAAAAATAAATGAATAAAAAATAAAGTTATAGTGATGAAACAGCCCTAGTGGTGCAAGGACGGGACGTATAGCTCTATGGTATAGAATAAAGGTCCAGAAACAGATCTATGAGAACTTGATATGACAGAAAGTGGGGAAATTAAGGAGTTTTCAATAAATGGCATTAGGACAATTGCATATCCATGTGGGAAAAAGTAAATTAGAAAAAAAAAAAAAAAAAAGGCAAGCCCTGGTCAGGTGTGACCTTGGGCCCAGGGCCATTGGCACACGTTGTCATGTGGGATGTTCTTCCTTAGACTCCTCCCTCCCCCCTGTGTCACTGTCACTTCCTCCAGAACCTTCCTGGACTCCCCTACACAAGCCCGGGGTGTGCCCTCACCCGCCCTGGATCACCAGAATTCCCATCCCGGCCCACCCTTCCCTGCCAGGTAAAGAACTGTGCATGGTCAATAAGACCATAGAGGTCATTGGCCATTGCTATTGCAGCTGGAATTGTTACTGTGTTTAGATAGGGTGACCAACACCCGCCCCCAGTTTGCCCAGGACCGCTCAGGTTTGAGCGCTGGAACTCTGGGGAAACCCTCAGTCCCGGGGAACCCCAGAAGGCTGATCAGCCTATTTAGGACGGATCTTTCACTTGATCTCCCAACCCCCGAGAGCCAGAAAGGGAATCTCCCCCCTCCTTCCATTGTAACCTTCATTCATCCATCCACTCATCCCTTTATTCAACTCCTTTATTCAGCAAGTATTTATGAAGCATCTACTACACAGCAGACACTCTTCTAGGTGCTGGGGACATAACAGCATCCCTGTCCTCAAAGAGCTCACGTTCTAGCGAGGGCAGCAAACAGTCGACTGAGAAGGTGTGATTTATCACATGGCGATGATGTCTCGGAGACCACTGCAGGGCAGAGGAGGTGGGAGAGGAAAGGGGCAGGTCTAAATGCAGGCGCTGACGGGATTGGGGCAGACCTTGCCCTGGGCCAGGCTGGTTGCTTCAACACAGCTGTCCTCGCCCAGGGCCATCCTGCCCCCGCCTCACCCAGTTCTTCCGTGATGTGTGGGGAAAATCTGTGGTTGTCACAACTGGGGGGGAGGGTCCCCTGGAATCAAAGGGGTGTGGCCAGGGCTGCTGCTAAACCCCACACAGTGCCCAGGAGGGGCCCTCAGCAGAGGATGACCCGCCCCGAATAACCCCAGTGCCGCAGGGGAGACCCTGCACTAATATTATTCAGACCCGCTGGTGCCCCCAGATTCCTGCACAGGCAGGGACTCTAACCGGGTCACCTCTGTATCCCGAGGTGACCTAGAGTGGGGCAGCCAGGAGGGCTGAGATGAGCATCGGGGGTGAAATGACAAATCTCTGTGCCCACTCTCCGCGCCGCACCCCAGGGGCGATGGCCTCTATCTCCTCCCTGTGCAGGTAGCTTTTCCCTGAGCCATTTCTTCTTGTCAAGGTCCCTGTCGCAGGTTGGGTTCCCCAAAGATGACGTTGAGAGCAAGGATTGGAGTGCAGGTGGTTGATGTGAGACGTGCAGCAACAGATACAGCTGCCATAGGGTCCCGCAATTCCACTCCTGGGCATAGATCTGGAGAAAACTCTAATTCAAAACTATACACACACCCCTGGGATCTCCTGGGTGCTCCAGTGGTTAAGACTCCGTGCTTCCAGTGCGGGGGGCATGGGTTCCATCTCCGGTCAGGGAACTAAGATCTCACATGCTGTGTGACAAAAAAAAAAAGAAAGAAAGAAAGAAAAAGAAAGAAAGAGAGAGAGGGAGAGAGAGAAAGAAAGAAAGAAGGGAAGGAAGCAAGGAAGAAAGAAAGGAAGAAAGAAATAAAGGAAGAAAGGAAGAAAGAAAGAAAGGAGGAAAGAAAGGGAGGAAGAAAGGAAGAAAGAAAAAAAAAAGAAAGACAAGATACATGCACCCCAATGTTCATTGCAGCACTATTTACAATAGCCAAGACATGGAAGCTACCTAAATGTCCACTGATGGATGAATGGATAAAGAAGATGTGGTACATATATACAATGGGATATTATCCAGCCATAAAAAGAATGAAATAATGCTATTTGCAGCAATGTGGATGGACCTAGAGATTACCATACTAAGTGAAGTAAGTCAGAAGAGAAAGACACATATCATATGATCTCACTTATATGTGAAATCTAAAATACGACACAAATGAACTCGTCTACGAAACAAAAACAGACTCACAGACATAGAGAACAGACTTGTGGTTGCCAAGGGGGAGAAAGAGTGAGGGAGGGTTGGATTGGGAGTTTGGGGTTAGCAGATGCAAACTATTAAATATAGGATGGATAAACTACAACATCCTACTGTCTAGCACAGGGAACTATATTCAACATCCTGTGATAAGCCATAATGGAAAAGAAAAAAGTTTTATTTATAGGTTCCATCCCTAACTGAGCTGGCCCATCCCCTCCCATGGTTCTAAGTGCAGCCCGAGGCTGCAGACTTCCCACCGTGGTCTTCAGCTCCAGAGCAAGCCACCTGCAAACCACCCACATCTTTCCAGGGGCTGGCAACTCTCCTTTGCTACTGATTCCAAGACACATCCAGATAGCAAAAATGTGACCATGAAAAGAAACTCAGGCATGTTCAAATCAGGGAAATAACATTCTTATCTCTGTTCAGTACTCGCTTAATTTTAGAATAGCTTAGAGTTACAAAAAAGTGGCAAAGATCTGTACAGAGTGTAGAGTGCCGTGGACCCTGACCCAGTAACCCTATCTCCAACACGTTAGTACGTTAGTATGACATGTTTATCCAACTAAGGAACCAAGATGGATACATTGTTATTAACTAAAGTCCACACTTCATTAGCATTTCCCTAGTTTTCCCCTAACATCCTTTTTCTGTCCCAGTCTCCTCTGGGCTGTGACATTTCTCAGATGTCCCTGGGTTTTGATACCTTGAAAGTTTTGAGGAGGACTGGTCAGGTATTTTGTCCCTCAATTTGTTTGTCTGTTTGTTTTCTGATGTTTTCTTATGGTTGGTCTGGAGTTATGGGGTTTGGGGCGGAAGATCCAGACAGAGATAAAAATGCCATTCTCCTCAGGTCACGTCAAGGATACACACCATCAACGGGACTTATGACAAATGATTTTACCCTTGATCACCTGGCCAGTAGCGTCTTTTTTTTTTTTTTTTTTTTTTTTTGCTGCGTTGGGTCTTCGTTGCGTGCGGGCTTCTGTAGTTGTGCATGGGGGCTCAGTAGTTCTGGCTCCCAGGATCTAGAGCGCAGGCTCAGTAGTTGTGGCCCACGGGCTTAGCTGATCTGCGGCACCTGGGATCTTCCCGGACCAGGGCTTGAACCTGTGTCCCCTGCACTGGCAGGCGGATTCTTTTCTTTTCTTCTTTTCTTTTGCAACCAAAACTTTAATCCCAAGGATTCTCACAAAACATATTACAAATGACAGCATGAAAAAAAAAATTGCACAGTAACTCAAAGTTCAGCTCTACAATACTCTTAATCCGGCAGGACATTGGTATCTTGATCATCTCAGATTTCCAAAAAATATTACAAAGAGCTATGTATTCATGTACAGCAATCACAGAGGGGACTTATGACCTAACTCAAAGGTAAACTAACTTCCTTAAAACTTCTTAGATTCTCAACTCCCTGGACCTCTTGTCCCGTGTGAAGACTAGTGGAATTTTTAAACCTCTAATCTAGGGTAAGGGTGCAGCTTTCATTTTTACCTGCTGGCTTGTGTTCACAGCACCTTTTAAAGACTGCTTGCTTAACTACAGCTGCATACCATATCCCAGCTACAGAAAGTCTTTTCCATGTTTGCCAGTGTTGTTTCCATAATAGTAAACATCACACTTTAGGTGGGCAGGAGTTAAAGTTTTATTATCAGTCTAGGCAAGACCAAAAATTCAAAGCAAATTCAATTTTGCTTAAGGGAACATTGGAAGGTAACAATTCTTCATATCACATGCCTCATGTGACCCATTTCAAACCATAGAGAATGACACCTTTATGGGTCACTGTCCCAAGAGACAAACAAATGTGAACAACTAAAACATTTAAAAAGTGCACCAAGCTTCAGAAGTCTCAAACAAAACTTGAATTTTCTGTACATACTCCTGTCAAATGAAGTTATTGCCTGTACACCACTCCTCTTGCAAAGTGGTCTTCTATTTCCTTTCATTTGACCTAGATCGGCTAGGAGACCTAGAGAAAGATCGGGACGGCTTGTGATTTCTCTCCTGGGACAGTCATCTCTCTCTTCTCCTATATCTAGAAAGGGACCTGCTCTGGCTGACGGAGAAGGCTCTCCATCTTGGAGATGTGTGGGAGGTGGAGGACTCCTCCTCCGATAATCATCTCGAGGGCGACGACCCCAAGAAGGAGGCGGTCACGATTTCGACTTCTCTTTTCCCCATTCGACAGGTCCACTCTTACTCGGCAGCCACATAGTGTTCTCCCATCTAGTTCTCGGACAGCATCGGCTGCATCTCGGGGATCTTCACATTCAACAAGAGCGAAGCCGGGAGGGCTTTTAGCAACCCACACACTTCAGAGTGGTCCGGAATAGCCTAAATCTCGTTCCAATTCAGCCTTGTTACCACTGTTTGCAAGATTCCCTACATAAACTTTACAGTCCAACGGACAGGAATCACGATGCAAGACCCTCGTGGCCTCCTGTTTTTCACGGGCCACAGGGTGGTCCCGGGCCTCTAGAATCTGGCAGCTGAATCTGCTCGCACAAGCTGTCCTGTGGGGATGCTTTTCCCCCTATGTGTCCAGCCCGGGGCCCCGCGGTCTTGGCCCGGCCTCCCCGGTGAGAGGGTGAACCCCAGCTCCCTGGAGCAGACACTCAGAGCCCTGGTGACCGGACTCACGGCTGACGGGCCTGGAGCGGCGGCTGGACATGTGTGGCCAGCCTGGTGGTGTTTGGCCCCCTCTGCAGTGCCAGTTCCAGCTGAGAAAGAGCCTCCCTGTGTTATTTTCTCCTGGTTGTGTAAGGATCCCCGGTGTCATCTGACAGAAACGTAGATGGTGTGTTCTTTCTCTCTTTTCTCCCTGCTTCCTCTCCTCCCTCTCTCCCTCCCTGTCCCTCTTTCCCTGTTCTGCTCTCCCTCTACCTCTTTCCCTCTCCCTCTCTCTCTCTCCCTCCCTCTCTCTCCATCTGTCTCTCCCTCTCTCCCTCCCTCTCTCTCTTTCCTCTCCCTCTTTCCTCTCCCTCTTCCCTCTCCTCTCCCTCTGTCCCTGCCTCTCTCCCTGTGCCTGTTTCCCTGTCCTTGTTTCCGTGTTCCGCTCTGCCTCTACCTCTGTCTCTCCCTCTCTGGGAGGGAGTGAGGGAGATGGAGAGACGGAGGGAGAGGGAGAGTTGGAGAGAGAGGGAGAAGAGGGAGGAGAAGGAGGGAGGCAGAGGGAGGGAGGGAGAGGTCTCTTCCTCCCTCCCTCTGCCTCTCTCCTCCTCCTCTCCTTCTCTCCCTCACCCTCTCTCCCTCTCCATCCCTCCATCATTTTCCCTCCTGCTCCCTCTCCCTCTCTCCCTCCCAGAGAGGGAGAGACAGAGGGAGAGGGAGAGGGGGGAGAGAGGGACACGGAGAGAGAGGGAGGGAGACAGAGAGGGAAGCAGGCACCCTCTCTCCTTCTCCCTCTCCCTACCTCCTTCTCCGACTCCCCCTCTCCTTCGCTCCCTCCCTCTCCTCTCCCTCTGTCTCTCCCTCTCCCTCCCTCCCTCTAGGAGAGGGAGAGGAAGGGAAAGGGAGAGGGAGAGGGAGAGGGAGAGATGTCTCGCCCTCCCTCCCTCTCCCTCGCCCTTTCCCTTCCTCTCTCCCTCTCCCTCCCTCCTTCTCCCTCTCCCTCCCTCTGTCTCTCCCGCTCCCTCCGTCTCTCCCGCTCCCTCATTCCCTCTCAGACAGGGAGAGATGGAGGGAGAGGCAGAGATGAGGGAGAGGAGCAGAGGGAGGGGGGAGAGAGGGAGAGGGAGAGAGGGAGAGAAGAAGGAGAGAGGGAAAGGGAGGGAGGAAGAGACCTCTCTCTCTCTCCCTCTCTCCCCCCTCTCTCTCCTTCTCCCTCTCCCTCTCCCCTGTCTCTGCCTCTTCCTCCGTCTCTGGGAGGGAGTGAGGGAGATGGAGAGACGGAGGGAGAGGGAGAGGGAGGAGAGGGAGCGAGGGAGTGGGAGAGAGGGAGCGAGAGAGGGATAAAGGGAGGGAGAGAGGGATAGAGGGAGGGAGGGAGAGACGTCTTTGTCTTTCCTTCCCTCCCTCTCTCCCTCTCTCTCCCTCTCCCCCCTCCCTCTCCTGCTCTCACTCCCTCCACCTCCTTCCCTCTCCAGAGAGGGAGAGGGAGCAGGAGAGGGAGAGAGGGAGGGAGAGAGGGAAAGGGAGAGATGAAGACACCTCTCTCTCTCTCCCTCCCTTCCCCCTCTCTCTCCCTCTCCCTCTCCCTTGTCTCTGCCTCTTCCTCCGTCTCTGGGAGGGAGTGAGGGAGATGGAGAGACGGAGGGAGAGGGAGAGGGAGGAGAGGGAGCGAGGGAGTGGGAGAGAGGGAGCGAGAGAGGGATAAAGGGAGGGAGAGAGGGATAGAGGGAGGGAGGGAGAGACGACTTTGTCTTTCCTTCCCTCCCTCTATCCCTCTCTCTCCCTCTCCCCCCTCCCTCTCCTGCTCTCTCTCCCTCCACCTCCTTCCCTCTCCAGAGAGGGAGAGGGAGCAGGAGAGGGAGAGAGGGAGGGAGAGAGGGAAAGGGAGGGAGGAAGACACCTCTCTCTCTCTCCCTCCCTCCCCCCTCTCTCTCCCTCTACCTCTCCCTTGTCTCTGCCTCTTCCTCTGTCTCTCCATCTTTGGGAGGGAGTGAGGGAGATGGAGAGACGGAGGGAGAGGGAGGAGAGGGAGCGAGGGAGTGGGAGAGAGGGAGCGAGAGAGGGATAAAGGGAGGGAGAGAGGGATAGAGGGAGGGAGGGAGAGACGTCTTTGTCTTTCCTTCCCTCCCTCTATCCCTCTCTCCCTCTCCCCCTCTCTCTCCCTCTCCCCCCTCCCTCTCCTGCTCTCTCTCCCTCCACCTCCTTCCCTCTCCAGAGAGGGAGAGGGAGCAGGAGAGGGAGAGAGGGAGGGAGAGAGGGAAAGGGAGGGAGGAAGACACCTCTCTCTCTCTCCCTCCCTCCCCCCTCTCTCTCCCTCTCCCTCTCCCTCTCCCTTGTCTCTGCCTCTTCCTCTGTCTCTCCATCTCTGGGAGGGAGTGAGGGAGATGGAGAGAGGGAGGGAGAGAGGGAGGGAGGGAGGGAGGGAGAGACGCCTTTGTCTTTCCCTCCCTCCCTCTATCCCTCTCCCTCCACCTCCTTCCCTCTCCAGAGTGGGAGACAGAGAAGGAAGCAGGCACCCTCTCCGGAGAGGGAAGGAGGTGGAGGGAGAGGGAGAGGGAGCACGAGAGGGAGAGAGGGAGAGAGGGAGAGAGGGAGAGGGAATGAGGTATCGGAAGAGCGGAACAGGGAAACAGGGACAGGGAAAGGGGGACAGGGAGAGAGGGAGAGGGAAAGAGGGAGAGGGAGAGAGGCAGAGGGAGAGATGGAGGGAGAGTGAGAGTGAGAAGCAGGGAGGTAGAGGGAGGGAGGGAAGGAGGGAGAGAGGGAGACAGAGAGGGAGAGAGGGAGAAGGGCTGATGGGGGCTCCCTCCCCCTCCCCTCCTCTCCCCACTGCTTTCTCTTTCTTCTGCTTCAACAAACACCAGGCGCCTTTTAGATCAGCCCTGAAGTCAACGTTGATGCTTGGACGGCTTGACCTCCCCGCTGCCTTCCAGCCCGGGACCACAGCTGGGAGATGAAGTCTGCGGGGTCCTGGGCAGCGGCGGCGGGCTGCACAGGCACCTCCTCTGACGCCCAATCTCTCCTCCTTTACGAGGCAGCCGCCAGCTCCCCTCCCTGACTCCCCAAGATTTGGGGCCTTTTTAATATGTGTCGATAATGCCATGAGCTACTATTTAACTTTTCCACGAGGACCCATCTCCCGAAATGCAGTGCTTTTCAGCCTTGGCTGCACTAGAGAACCCCCAGGGAAGGGAGAGACGTCTGTACCTCCCTCCCTCTCCCTCTCCCTCCTCCTCTCCCTCTCCTTCTGGGGTGATGCCCGATGAGCTCAGATTCGCAGATGTTCCCCCCATCTCCTCTCTGTGCCTTGCGTGGGGTCTGGGCCTTCTCACTGTGGCCCGGGTACGGCCTTGACATTCAGACATGGGTTCCTGCAAGGACATTTGCGTTTGGTCCATACCGCGTGTGGCTGCAGTCTGTGCTTCTCCTGTTCAGCATCTTCAGTAGATGGGGGCTGTGCGTGAGCCCTTCATCTTCCCCGCAGACACCACTGGTGCTTGCTCGGCCTCGTGGGTGATGTGGGGGGCATGGGGGACAGTCCTGTGTCCCCACCTTCTTGGGCTGCAGACAGGCCACGTTGGTCCTGTGGTGACTGGGGGCTCCCAGGAGAACCCCACCGCAGAGCCGGAGAGGTGGCCCCAGAGAAGGTGGCGTACGCCTGGGGCCGGGCCTCACCAGCCAGCCCCGGGCCACCTGCAGCAACAGGCGTCTCGCCGTCCAGGGGGCTGGGTGTTCGGGCGCCGTGGGGATGACCTGCTGTCTGCACGGCAGCCGAGTCTGTATTGTTGAGCCCGGGGAGGCCCCTGGGTGGCTCCTGGAGAGCCTGGTCACATTTCTTCCTGCCCTTGGCCTTAGAGCTCATCACGGTTCACGCCGTTTCTGGTTCCAAAAGGACCTGTGTTCATAAAGACCACGTGTTAGGACAGCACCAAAGTGTCTAGAAATCCGGGCCAGGAGGAGGAGGGAGGGGGATTGGCTGTGCCCGCCAGTGGCCTGAGAGCCCTGCCCGCCCTCAGAGACCTGGCCCGGGGCCCGTGGGGAGGGCGTGGCCCACGGTCCCCAGCGCTGGCCGTCTCTGGGTTCCAGGAGAACTGCGCGATCCTCGGGGAGCTGGTAAGGCTGCAGGCTCAGAAGTCCCGCCTGCTGGGGTTCAGCACGCGTGCCGACTCCGTGCTGGAGATGAACATGGCCAAGACCAGCCAGGTGGTGGCCACTTTCCTAGGTAACCCCGCCTCCCCGAGGGTCAGGCGGACCTTGACTGGACGTGGTGCTGCCTGAGACCCGACTGTGTCAGCCCTTGGGGGTCGCCTTCCCCAACCCTTCATTCTGCCTCGAGGGGCGTGGGGTGGGTGGCGGCTGGGAGGCTGCCACGGGGACATAGCCGAACCTCTCCCCTCCGCCCGCAGATGAGCTGGCCCAGAAGCTGAAGCCCCTCGGGGAACAGGAGCGGCCGTGATCCTGGACCTAAAGAAGGCCAAGTGCCAGAGGCGGGGCCTGCACTTTGACGGGCCCATCAACGTCTAGGACCTGTGCTGCTACATGAACCAGGGGGAGGAGACGCGCTACCACGTGGACCAGTACCTGCTCGATGAGTCCTTCCCCGTGCAGGTGGTCACGCGCGGGTAGCTGGGCATCTCCCAGGAGCTGCTGGGGCTGACCTTCGACCTGGAGGAGGGTGCCAACGTGTGTCACGGAGATGTGAGGCTCTACACGGTCCGGGACGCGGCCGCGGACAAGGTCATCCATCGGCAAGTTCTACCTGGACCTCTACCCTCGGTGCATGCGTGGGGGAACCTGTCGGCCGTGGGCCAGGGCTCCTCTGTGGAAGCGGGGCCTCACCCGCGTCCCTCCCCAGGGAAGGGAAGTCTGGGCACATGGCCTGCTTTGGCCTGCAGCCGGGCTGCCTGCAGCAGGATGGGAGGCGCCAGATTGCCATCGCGGCCATGGTGGCCAACTTCACCAAGTCTACGCCCAACCCGCCCTCCCTGTTGCAGCATGATGAGCTGGAGACCTACTTCCATGAGTTCTGGCAAGCGATGCACCAGCTCCGCTCCCAGGTGGGTGCGGGCGCGGGGCTGCAGGCAGGGGGCGGGGAGGGCCCGGGCTCTCCCGTGGTTCTCAGGCAGGCCCTCGCCACGGGATTCTTCCGCTGATGTCACCCCGCACGTGGTGACGCCCTCGGTGTCAGTTTCCATCATCAAACCCCACGCACAGGGCGTGTAAAAAAATGGAAGTGGATGTCCTCGAGACTCTGGAGCCTGGAAGCCGCAGATCAAGGAGTCAGGACTGGTTCCCTGCATGTTAAATACGTGTATTCAAGAGTTGCCTTTAAAAAGACAAAAGAAAAGAAACGAACGTTGCATGCAAGTCTGGTGACAGGCCGTGATGAGAACCAGAGGGTAGGCTCTGGGGCCGGGAGCGCTGTGCCCTGTGAGGCCCTGGGGCTGCTGCCAGTCTCGGTGGAGGCTCAGCAAGTCCCAGGGACTTCCCCACCGGGGGGGCGGGGGTGTCCCCAGCTGAGCGTCTGGGCCCAGGACCCAGTGCTCCTTCAGTCTTCCTGCGGTCAGCCCTTCGTCCTGAGAGCGATGCTCTCACAGGCTGCACCGGAGCGCGTGGGGACACTTTACTGAGCTGTGCAGCCGTCACTACTGCCCTATTTTGGAACATTTCCCTCACCCCAAAAATGTCCCTCACGCCTTTAGTTATCATTCCCTCCCCTCCCCTGCCCCTGACAACCAGGAACCCACTCTGACTCTGTGGATCTACCTGTTCTGGATGTTCCCCCTCAGTGGGGTCACACCCTGTGTGCCCTTCTGTGTCTGACTTGTCTCGCTGAGCATCGTGTTCTCAGGGTGCATCCACGTGGCAGCGAGTGTCAGGGCTTCACACCTTTGCGTGGCTGAGGGCCGGAAAAAAGACAAACGACAAGAAAGGCACGTTACCTGCGACTCTGGCGACAGCCGGTGATGAGAACCAGAGGGAAGGCTCTGGGGCCGGGAGCGCCGCGCCCTGTGAAGCCCTGGCGTTGCTGCCAGTCTCGGTGGGGCACGGGCAGCGCCGTCCCCCAGAGCTGCTGGCCAACTCATCAAGTCCCGGCTGGCCAACCCCGGTGCGGTCGGGCCGAGGGAAAGGAAAGGGGCTCCCGGACCGCCCGGCTGGAAAGCGCGGCCTGCACACAGTGCCAGCCCCCCGTCTCCTTCCTCCCGCCCTCCAGGCCTCTTCAACCTGCGCCAGATCGTCCTGGCCAAGGTGGACAAGGCCCTGCACACGCAGACGCCCGCGGACCCGGCCCAGGAGAATGCCCGCCTCTGCCAGGAGGTCCTCGGGGTCCCAGCCACGCCAGGTAGCCAAGTGCACGCCGGGCCCACCTTAGCGGTCGCTTGGCGGCTACTGCCCAGGTCAAGAGGATCCTCTGGTGGTGTGTGAAGGGGGACCGACTGACGGGCTCTGGCCGAGGCCCGCTGACCTCTGGCCTCTTCCTGCCTCGGTTCCTGGGCTGGTCCCTCCAGCTGTGGCCCGCGGAGTCCGAGGGTGGGGTGGGCGTATCTGCACGTGCTTTCTGGAGAGCCTGGAAGAGGCAGGAGAGGGCTTCATACCCCGGACGGAACGCGTCGACGAGGTTTGCCCGTGCGTGTCGGTGCGGAGACGCAGTTCACTCCCTCGTGAGCGCTTGAACCCGCGCCCTCCCCGTGCTGGAAGGTGAGCCCTGACTCATCCCTCGGAGCCTCGGGCAGCTGACCTTGTAAGAGGCTTCGGGGTGAACCCTCGTGAGCTTCAGCAGAAAGTCGGCAAAAATTTATTTGTGTCCCTCCACTGAGTTGCCCGCAAGGTCCCCGTTTTCTAGAAGTGTTGGGCCAATACTCCCTCTAGTGGCAGGGGACTCAGACAGGGCTGCTTTGAGGCCCCCTCTCTGGGGAAGGGGCACGGAGCGGCCAGGGGGCCGGGCAGGAGCTTCTCCGCGTGTGTCCCAGGGACCCACCTGCTTGCGACCTTCGGCCACCTGGCAGGAAGCTACGACGCCCAGTCCTATGGCTACCTGTGCAGCGAGGTGTACTCCGCGGACACGTTCCACACACGTTTCAAGCGGGAGGGCGTCCTGAGTGGCAAGGTGAGAGGCCAGCCTGCCATGCAGACCAACACGGAGGTCCTTGGCCTGGGCCTAGATGCTTGTGCCGCCCGCCTGGGCCTGCCAGGCTCTGAGGGCCCTGCCCTGGACCCCCTGCTCCCCTGCCCTTTCTTGAGTCACAGCAGAGGTGGCCACACCCACACCCTCAGTGAAGGGGGTGCTCCACCCTCCTGCAGCCCCACCCCCTCTCGTCAGGTTGCCATGGACTACAGAAGCTGCATTCTGAGGCCAGGGGGCTCCGAGGATGCCAAGGGCATGGTGAAGCTCTTCCTGGGTTGTGACCCCACGCAGGACGCCTTCCTCCTGAGCAAAGGGCTGCAGGTTGAGGGCTGCAAGCCGCCGGCCTGCTGAAGGCACGGGGTTTTGCCCACCCAGGCGGGCCGGGTGCCTTAGCGCCCCGTCGGGGCGGGGGAGGGGCCGCGTGTCCTCCCAGCCCCTGAGTCCCCGGCGGCCGGCCTAGGCCAAAAGTCTCCACCTGGAAGTGTCTGGAGAGCCTGGCATCAAGGCTCCCCCTTGTTGCACTAATGCAATCCCTTCCTGGGGAGCTTTCCTGGTAACAAAACGGTTCTTTGAAAACGCAGCCGTTAATAAAAAGACTCTACTCCTGGTCTCTGCCTGCCGTCCCTTCCACCACAGGAGTGGCATGGGGGCCGTCACACTGGGGGGAGTTCTGACCTTGGTCGGGGATCAGCCCTGGGGCCGTGGTGACGCGTCTGGGTCACTGGGAGATGGCTGAGCTGTGGGGTGAGTTCAGACGGGGATGGTGCCCCGCACCCCGGCCGGGCAGGCTCTCCAGTGAGGGGGTGTCAGTTTCCTGCCAGCCTCTCGCCCGTCACTGTTTGGCATCTCGGGGGCTGTGATTGGCTGGAGCTGGTTCTGGCGGTGGGCACAGCTGTGGGAAGCCCGGCTGTGGCTGTCCCTGTCCCCGTGTCCTGTCCTCCTGCTCAAGGCCGGCCGGCTGGCTCCCTCTGATCATCGGCAGCTGCTGAAGTCTGGACCACAGCAGGGGGCTGCCTTCCTGGGTCCTAGCGATTCTTCCCAAAGGCCTTAGGGATGTGTTTTGGTGGCAGTAGGAATTCAGAGAGGGTGCTGCACCACTGGAGCGGTAGGGTGGCTCTGGACCGTCCCGTGTGTCCTTCCCGGGCCTTTGAGCTCCTCGGGAGCCCTGCCTCCGGCCCTTCGCCCCCACAAAGGACGCCAGGCAGCGGAGCGAGCGCGCGGGCGGCGCCCCGACCTTCTCCCCGTGGCCCAGGCGGGCAGGCGGTGCCACGCTCTGTCCTCCCCTCAGCCTGCCCGCCCGTTCTCACCCGCCCTAGGGCAGTCGGTTGTGGACCAGGCTGTGGTGTCTGCCCTTCTGCAGCCCCGGCTCAGCTCCCTGCACCCACTTCGGTGCCTTCTGTGTTCTGGGCTGGTCGCAGGCCCAGAGCCGGTGGGCAGGCACCCCGTGGCCGGGAGGGCTGTTCGTGTGAATTCCCTGGGGCTTGAAAAGGAGCACAGCCGGCCTTCCATCAGGCACCTCTCGATGGATATGGAAGGGGCGTGTCGGGGCCTGGGGGCTGCTCGTCTTCCTGTGCACCGAGCCCCCAGGTGGTCCCCGTGCAAAATCCAGGTGTGGCGTTGGCACCCCAGCCGTGTGCCGGGCAGTCCATGGCGGGCGACACAAGCCTCGGGCTGGTGGGCCACAGGGTTCCTGAGCGGCAGGTCAGGACTGAGAGGGTGAGGCCTTTCCCCGGGTCCAGGGCCCAGGCTGATGCCGGCTGGAGGCCCCTCCGCTCACCGCCCGCAACCCCCAGCCCCTGCCCTCACGTGAGCCCCCAGGGCTGAGCTCAGGTGTTGGATGCCCAGGCTCCCCGGTAGCCCAGCCCGTTCCCAGTCCTCCGTGGTCACTGAAGGGCTTGGAAGCGGGTTGCCCCACAGAGACTGCTGTTCTCCGAGCCCTGGGCAGGGGGCAGGGAGGACGGGCACAGGGCCCTGCAGGGGTGTGGTCGCCGGGGCAGCCGGAGCAGCTCCACACAGTAAGTAAGAGCACCTCACCAAAAAACAGTGCGTTTCTCCAGCCGCCCCGGGACCTGAGCTCAGGTCCTGGGGCAGGAAGGGGCAGCACTGCAGCTGTTAGCTGTCACTGGGGGTCGACTGTGGCCCGGTGCCACCTCTTAGATCGTCCCCCGTCCCCTTCCGGGGTTGCGACCGGACCCCTGCCAATCGGGTTCTCACTCCTCCCCATCCCCTACGCCGGCTCCACGAAGGTGGAAGGAACACATTTTTAAAAAGGCTGGAGCCTGGGCTTCCCTGCTGGCGCAGTGGTTAAGAATCCGCCTGCCAATGCAGGGGACAAGGGTTCAAGCCCTGGTCCGGGAAGTTCCCACACGCCGCGGAGCAATGAAGCCCGTGCGCCACAACTACTGAGCCTGCGCTCTAGAGCCCAAAAGCCACAACTACTGAGTCCTCGTGCCCCGACTACTGAAGCCCGCGCGCCTAGAGCCCGTGCTCCGCAACAAGAGAAGCCACCGCAATGAGAAGCCCACGCACCGCAACGAAGAGTAGCCCCCGCTCACCGCAACTGGAGAAAGCACACACGCAGCAAGGAAGACCCAACGCAGCCAAAAATAAATAAATTAAATAAATAAATAAATTTTTAAAATCATATTAAATACCTATCAATGAGATTTTAAGAAATAGTCAGGACCAGAGCCTCCCATCAAGCCTCTTAGATAGCCTCAACCACCAGAGGGCAGACAGCAGAAGCAAGAGAAACTACAATCCTGCAGCCTGTGGACCAAAAACCACAGTTACAGAAAGATAGAGAAGATGAAAAGGCAGAGGGCCATGTACCAGATGAAGGAACAAGAAAAAACCCCAGAAAAACAACTAAATGAAGTGGAGATAGGCAACCTTCCAGAAAAAGAATTCAGAATAATGATAGTGAAGACGATCCAGGACCTCGGAATAAGAATGGAGGCAAAGATTGAGAAGATGCAAGAAATGGTTAACAAAGACCTAGAAGAATTAAAGAACAAACAAACAGAGATGACCAATACAATAACCGAAATGAAAACTACACTAGAAGGAATCAATAGCAGAATAACTGAGGCAGAAGAACGGATAAGTGACCTGGAAGACAGAATGGTGGAATTCACTGCTGCGGAACAGACTAAAGAAAAAAGAATGAAACGAAATGAAGACAGCCTAAGAGACCTCTGGGACAACATTAAACGCAACAACATTCGCATTATAGGGGTCCCAGAAGGAGAAGAGAGAGAGAAAGGACCAGGGAAAATATTTGAAGAGATTATAGTCGAAAACTTCCCTAACATGGGAAAGGAAATAGCCACCCAAGTCCAGGAAGCGCAGAGAGTCCCATACAGAATAAACCCAAGGAGAAACACGCCGAGACACATAGTAATCAAAGTGGCAAAAATTAAAGACCAAGAAAAATTATTGAAAGCAGCAAGGGAAAAACGACAAATAACATACAAGGGAACTCCCATAAGGTTAACAGCTGATTTCTCAGCAGAAACTCTGCAAGCCAGAAGGGAGTGGCATGATATACTTAAAGTGATGAAAGGGAAGAACCTACAACCAAGATTACTCTACCCAGCAAGGATCTCATTTAGCTTTGATGGAGAAATCAAAAGCTTTACAGACAAGCAAAAGCTAAGAGAATTCAGCACCACCAAACCAGCTCTACAACAAATGCTAAAGGAACTTCTCTAAGTGGGAAACACAAGAGAAGAAAAGGACCTACAAAAACAAACCCAAAACAATTAAGAAAATGGTCATAGGAACATACATATCGATAATTACCTTAAACGTGAATGGATTAAATGCCCCAACCAAAAGACATAGACTGGCTGAATGGATACAAAAACAAGACCCATATATATGCTGTCTACAAGAGACCCACTTTAGACCTAGGGACACATACAGACTGAAAGTAAGGGGATGGAAAAAGATATTCCATGCAAATGGAAATCAAAAGAAAGCTGGAGTAGCTATACTCGTATCAGATAAAATAGACTTTAAAATAAAGAATGTTACAAGAGACAAGGAAGGACACTACATAATGATCCAGGGATCAATCCAAGAAGAAGGTATAACAATTATAAATATATATGCACCCAACATAGGAGCACCTCAATACATAAGGCAACTGCTAACAGCTATAAAAGAGGAAATCGACAGTAACACAGTAATAGTGGGGGACTTTAACACCTCACTTACACCAATGGACAGATCATCCAAAATGAAAATAAATAAGGAAACAGAAGCTTTAAATGACACAATAGACCAGATAGATTTAATTGATATATATAGGACATTCCACCCAAAAACAGCAGATTACACGTTCTTCTCAAGTGCGCACGGAACGTTCTCCAGGATAGATCACATCTTGGGTCACAAATCAAGCCTCAGTAAATTTAAGAAAATTGAAATCATATCAAGCATCTTTTCTGACCACAACGCTATGAGATTAGAAATGAATTACAGGGAAAAAAACGTAAAAAAGACAAACACATGGAGGCTAAACAATACGTTACTAAATAACCAAGAGATCACTGAAGAAATCAAAGAGGAAACAAAAAAATACCTAGAGACAAATGACAATGAAAACACGACGACCCAAAACCTATGGGATGCAGCAAAAGCAGTTCTAAGAGGGAAGTTTATAGCTATACAAGCCTACCTAAAGAAACAAGAAAAATCTCAAGTAAACAATCTAACCTTACACCTAAAGAAACTAGAGAAAGAAGAACAAACAAAACCCAAAGTTAGCAGAAGGAAAGAAATCTTAAAGATCAGAGCAGAAATAAACGAAATAGAAACAAAGACAACAATAGCAAAGATCAATAAAACTAAAAGTTGGTTCTTTGAGAAGATAAACAAAATGGATAAGCCATTAGCCAGACTCATCAAGAAAAAGAGGGAGAGGACTCAAATCAATAAAATCAGAAATGAAAAAGGAGAAGTTACAACAGACACCGCAGAAATACAAAGCATCCTAAGAGACTACTACAAGCAACTTTATGCCAATAAAATGGACAACCTGGAAGAAATGGACAAATTCTTAGAAAGGTATAACCTTCCAAGACTGAACCAGGAAGAAACAGAAAATATGAACAGACCAATCACAAGTCATGAAATTGAAACTGTGATTAAAAATCTTCCAACAAACAAAAGTCCAGGACCAAATGGCTTCACAGGTGAATTCTATCAAACATTTAGAGACGAGCTAACACCCATCCTTCTCAAACTCTTCCAAAAAATTGCAGAGGAAGGAACACTCCCAAACTCATTCTGTGAGGCCACCATCACCCTGATACCAAAACCAGACAAAGACACTACAAAAAAAGAAAATTACAGACCAATATCACTGATGAATATAGATGCAAAAATCCTCAACAAAATACTAGCAAACAGAATCCAACCACACATTAAAAGGATCATACACCACGATCAAGTGGGATTTATCCCAGGGATGCAAGGATTCTTCAACATACGCAAATCAATCAATGTGATACACCATATTACCAAATTGAAGAATAAAAACCATATGATCATCTCAATAGATGCAGAAAAAGCTTTTGACAAAATTCAACACCCATTTCTGATAAAAACTCTCCAGAAAGTGGGCATAGAGGGAACCTACCTCAACATAATAAAGGCCATATATGACAAACCCACAGCAAACATCATTCTCAATGCTGAAAAACTGAAAGCATTTCCTCTAAGATCAGGAACGAGACAAGGATGTCCACTCTCACCACTATTATTCAACATAGTTCTGGAAGTCCTAGCCACGGCAATCAGAGAAGAAAAAGAAATAAAAGGAATACAAATTGGAAAAGAAGAAGTAAAACTGTCACTGGTTGCGGATGACATGATACTATACATAGAGAATCCTAAAACTGCCACCAGAAAACTGCTAGAGCTAATCAATGAATATGGTAAAGTTGCAGGATACAAAATTAATGCACAGAAATCTCTTGCATTCCTATACACTAATGATGAAAAATCTGAAAGAGAAATTAAGGAAACACTCCCATTTACCATTGCAACAAAAAGAATAAAATACCTAGGAATAAACCGACCTAGGGAGACAAAAGACCTGTATGCAGAAAACTATAAGACACTGATGAAAGAAATTAAAGATGATACCAACAGATGGAGAGATATACCATGTTCTTGGATTGGAAGAATCAACATTGTGAAAATGAGTATACTACCCAAAGCAATCTACAGATTCAATGCAATCCCTATCAAATTACCAATGGCATTGTTTACGGAGCTAGGACAAATCCTCTTAAAATTTGTATGGAGACACAAAAGACCCCGAATAGCCAAAGCAGTCTTGAGGGAAAAACATGGAGCTGGAGGAATCAGACTCCCTGACTTCAGACTATACTACAAAGCTACAGTAATCAAGACAATATGGTACTGGCACAAAAACAGAAACATAGATCAATGGAACAAGATAGAAAGCCCAGAGATTAACCCACGCACCTATGGTCAACTAATCTACGACAAAGGAGGCAAAGATATACAATGGAGAAAAGACAGTCTCTTCAATAAGTGGTGCTGGGAAAACTGGACAGCTACATGTAAAAGAATGAAATTAGAATACTCCCTAACACCATACACAAAAATAAACTCAAAATGGATTAGAGACCTAAATATAAGAGTGGACACTATAAAACTCTTAGAGGAAAACATAGGAAGAACACTCTTTGACATAAATCACAGCAAGACCTTTTTTGATCCACCTCCTAGAGTAATGGAAATAAAAACAAAAATAAACAAGTGGGACCTAACGAAACTGCAAAGCTTTTGCACAGCAAAGGAAACCATAAACAAGACGAAAAGACAACCCTCAGAATGGGAGAAAATATTTGCAAATGAATCAACGGACAAAGGATTAATCTCCAAAATATATAAACAGCTCATTCAGCTCAATATTAAAGAAACAAACACCCCAATCCAAAAATGGGCAGAAGACCTAACCAGACATTTCTCCAAAGAAGACATACAGACGGCCATGAAGCACATGAAAAGATGCTCAACATCACTAATTATTAGAGAAATGCAAATCAAAACTACAATGAGGTATCACCTCACTCCTGTTAGAATGGGCATCATCAGAAAATCTACAAACAACAAATGCTGGAGAGGGTGTGGAGAAAAGGGAACCCTCTTGCACTGTTGGTGGGAATGTAAATTGATACAGCTACTATGGAGAACAATATGGAGGTTCCTTAAAAAACTAAAAATAGAATTACCATATGACCCAGCAATCCCACTACTGGGCATATACCCAGAGAAAACCGTAATTCAAAAAGACACATGCACCCGAATGTTCATTGCAGCACTATTTACAATAGCCAGGTCATGGAAGCAACCTAAATGCCCATCGACAGACGAATGGATAAAGAAGTTGTGGTACATATATACAATGGAATATTACTCAGCCATAAAAAGGAACGAAATTGAGTCATTTGTTGAGACGTGGATGGATCTAGAGACTGTCATACAGAGTGAAGTAAGTCAGAAAGAGAAAAACAAATATCGTATATTAATGCATGTATGTGGAACCTAGAAAAATGGTACAGATGAGCCAGTTTGCAGGGCAGAAGTTGAGACACAGATGTAGAGAATGGACATATGGACACCAAGGGGGGAAAACTGCGGTGGGGTGGGGATGGTGGGGTGCTGAATTGGGCGATTGGGATTGACATGTATACACTGATGTGTATAAAATTGATGCCTAATAAGAACCTGCAGTATAAACAAACAAACAAAACAACTAATACTAAACTTTCATTGGGTTATTTGTATGGAAATATGTTAATAGAAATGTTTCAGACATTACATGAAATTTCTAAAAATCTTATATTTGTATGTGTATGGAAATATGTATGGAAATATGTTAATAGAAATGTTTCAGACATTACATGAAATTGCTAAAAATCTTATATGTTCTGGTATAATGTTATATGTAATAATCCTAGTTATTACTTTAAAATGTATATCTCAGAAATAACTAATTTTCTTGTCAACTGCATTATTATGAACTTTCATCAAATCTTTAACCGTGGTCATTTTTAAGTCTTTTGTCATAAAGAAAAAAAAAAAAAGAAAGAAATAGTCAGTTAGTTAGTTAATTGTGCCGGGTCTTAGTTGCCACAGGCCAGCTCCTTAGTTGTGGTAATGAGATATTTTATATTCTTTTTTGTTCCTGAACAAAGGCCTCAGAATCCAGTATTTACTTGATAATGCTCACAGCATAGCTCAGCACGGAATAGCCACATTGTTTTCCTTTGGCTGCTATGTACCAAACAGCCTTTTGTACTGTTTTACCAAATGCATGTATTTAACACCTGTTTTAAAAAACATAGTGAGATCTCAAAAACTTGAAATTGACTAAAGTAAGATTCTCTCTGTAGTACTACTTATTTGACCAACACCACCTGATAACACCGGTGTGGTGCACCGAGCCTTACTCTAGCATATCGGGATACACCCCGTTTCGACAAGTGTTCATCCTCCAAGTCCCCAAGGCCTCTCACACACTGCCAGTGAAACTGCTTCCTGCTTGGGAAAGAGTGCCCCAGTTCGTTTCTTTAGAAGCTTGAAGGCTATGTAAGCCCTCCAAAAGGTTAGAGGGCAAAGAACAACTCTAAAACTGGCACATTTGTTTAAAGAAAAAGACTTGTCAATATTACAAGAGCCAGCTTGCTTTCACTTGTGACACGTTTTCTTAGGAGGCAAGGGATGTGGCCATGTGACTTGGACAAGCTGTTTCCCTCTGTCTCAGTGTCCCACCTGTGAGTGGGTAGTCTGACGAAGCTTAATGACAGACATCTGAATAACGATCATGAACAGTGGCATCTAATTTCCAAAATAAAAACAGGAGAATGAGTATGTCTTTCACAACAGGACGTCAAGTCTACCTCAAAGATATTGGTAGCCTTGAGTCCACTGCTTCTCACTGAGTGCAACTGTGCCCCCCAGGGGACATCTGGGGAAGTCTGAAGGTGATTTTGGCTGTCACGACTGGGAGGAGAGAGAGGGAATGTTACGGGCACCTAGTGAGTAAGAGGTCGGGACCTTGCTAAACACTCTACGATGCACAGGACTCACACACCACAGCAAAGGTTTATCTGGCCCCAAAAGTCAATGCCTTGGTTGAGAAACCCTGCCTTAGAGCAAACCACGGATACTCATCTTTAGCAGGTAACAGGGCATTTACTACCCACCTGTAAACCTACAGATTTCCCGACTTACACAGCTAATCCTGTGGCAGGAATGAAATAGAGAGCGTGTGACCATCTGGTAGTACCTAGGTTTGCCCCTCAAGTCACATGAGACAGTGCTGGAGACTGACATTTTCTATATTGGAGGTCTCTGGCAAGCCACCAGTTTTCTAACCTAAAAAGTCTAAGCAGCATTGTTACAATACACATAATAACACGACAATTCTGCTTTTATAGAGAAATTCGATGTGGGAAAGGAGCTTATCTGACATCAGAAGCAAATGCTTTGAACACATCACATCTGCTGGTTCGACTGTCAAATCTTGACAGCTGGAGACGTAGGAAGGTAGACAGGAGAGAACAGACCAAAGTTACGGGCCTGCTGAGTCCTCGGGGCTAACCATAATACACTTCGTACTGCCCTGGGTCCAGGGGTGTGTTCTAACACCCTCTCGGTCACTTACGGTCCATAGACAGACCAAGTATAAATTCACAATTACCAGCAAGTGTACCAAAAAAAGGCAGAGTTAAGTAACTTAAATGCGAGCCCTACCTGGTCTTTTTCTTCTTCATCGACAGAATCATCCGATTTTGCTTTTTCAGGGTCTTCCTCAGGTTTCCGTTTGGCAGGCCTGTCACACACACACACACACAGTAAAGCCAACTGTTAGCTCACCAGACCCTAGACCTCCAGTGGGCACGAAACAACTCATATTCCTCCCTACCAAGAGTACCCTCTCTTTGGAAAGATTCAGGGCATGGTCCCCTCTTCCCTCTGAGAAGCCCTTTTTGCCAGGACATTAAAAGAAGCTTCGAGCTTAATGTTTCTTTGGATGACAGGTTTAGAATACCACCATTTTGCAAACCTTAAGAAATAATGGATCTAGACTTTGATCAATGGCTGCTACAATCACCGAAGAGACATTACATGCCTCTGATGGACAGCCCCATGCTGTCAATGAAGTCTCACAAAATAAAGCTGGAATCTGATCAAGACTCTAGACCTAACTACCAGTTTACAGAAAACTGGAGGCAAGGGAACACATTAACCACCAAAACGATGCAGTCAGCCAGACCTAGAAGCTATTAGAAAAAAAGACCTATTTTCTTTAAATCAATGGCAAGAAGATAAGGAATCTATCACTCGAAAGGCTTAAGGAGCAAATCAACCAAACTCTGTTACACAAGGGGAAGAATGAACACTGCTATATATTTGTTAGTAAGGAACTGTTACACTTTATAAGGCCTGTTTTGTCTTCTTCAAAAGACTGTTTGCTAGATGTTAGCAATTATGGCAAAATATGAATAAAAAACTTGTCAGAGAAAGAGACCTTGTCATCTAGAAATACAGTATGTGTGGATAAGATGACATGTCCGATTTGTTTCAAAGTAATCCAACTGGGAGGAGATGGGTGGGTATGGAGCTGTAATCCATTTGGAACAATTTTCACTTGGAGCATGTGGGGGTATAGATGAAACAACAGCCAGGAGATGTTAACTGTTGACACTGGGTGATAGGTACACAGGGGTTCATTTTACTATCCTTGGTAATTCTGTGCATGTACATTTGAAGTTGCCTATGTGAAGAGTAAAAATGGATGAGATCTTCAGAAATGCTGTTCACGAATGTCTAATAACAGAATATCAAAAGGAAAACCGAAGCAATGTGGAAGTCAGAATTACTAAGTTACATCCTACTAATTTATATGTGTTTTACCAAAAACCGTTGGCCCCTAAAATGGGGGCTGTCCATTCATTATATACTGACCTCCTTGTGAAATGAGATGTGATGGTGGTCTGCCTGGCAGTTTGCCTTCTAATCCTGGGGCTAGATGAGACTTCAGCTGCTTAAAGAAAAAGAAACAAAAAAGCCACTAGGAATAAAGAGTTCACAGCCAAGGTACAGTTCTTCAGCATTACCAAGCTGGTGCAGAGACCAGGTTCTGAGGATTAAGTAACCTTCTCTTCTTATTCTCAGCAACCACCATCTTGATAAACTCATCAAATTAGCACCTGCCAGTCGGCTGGGCCATTTCAACACAAGCTCTTGTATGAGGGGCCCAACCCTGAGACGCACAAGGAAACAGAGCCTCCGTTTATTTCGTCAAAAGATGAAGTGGCCAAGCACCTGACCTGAGCTCAAGTCCCATGCTCTTTTTTTAAAAATTCCAGAAGAGTTACTCTGACTACAAGTGGGGAAGGAGTCTAAGAATAAATGTTTAGCTTAAACAGGCATGTAACTTACAAGTCATAGATATCAGCAGCTCCTGTTATCTTATACCTCATAAATTCAACCGCATTTGGGGATCTAATGCTCTATAACTTGGCTGAAGACAAAAATTTAAAGTATATATCTAAGCTAGTTAGACGTATACACAAGAGGGAATTCCACGGCGGTCCAGTGGTTAAGACTCGGCACTCTCACTGCCAAGGGCCGGGGTTCGATCCCTGGTTGGAGAACTAAGATGGTACAAGCCGAGCAACACAGCCATCCCCCCACCAAAAAAAAGGATACACAAAAAACAAGTACTGCCGGTGGAGGGGTTGTGTGGGGGGGGAACAGACAGACCCTATGGCGCCAAGTCTGTCCTCCCCTTAGGTGGTACCAGATTCCAACGAGGTCAAACGAGTCAAGCGCTCTTACAGTTTGTTTCTCCATCGGACTTGCTTCTCCTGGGCATGCAAAGTTTGGAAACAGGTTTGGGGGACTTGTTTTTCTCTGCTATTTCCACTCTGCGCTCCTCACCACTTGTCTGGCTCCCGTTTTCTAGACAGCCGTTCACTTCCCAACTGAAAGCATGAGCTCTGTTCTCCAAGGACAAATCTTTATTTAAAAGGGATCTGCCTTGAGCCAGGTAGCCCTCCTACAGCAGGAAAGGATCATTTAAGTAGCAGTGACTGTAAACAAGGGGCCATGAGAGAATAAGGAAACACAGGCGCTTCCTTCATAACTATCAGGGAACAGGGAGAGGTGGGATTATTCTGCCTCCCTGGTCACAGACAAGTTACATGGGAGGAAACGTTTTCTAGCCGCCGGGATGCTGACGACTTACCTCTGATAATTCTTCTCTATGTAGTTTGGTTTTCAAGTCACACAACTGATTCTTTATTTCTGTCTGCAGAAATTCACGCAAGAGATTCCATTTCTCCTTCATGCATTCCTAAGGGAAGGACAGAGGTTTACAAGTCTCCACATTCCCAAGGTAGGAACCAATGGACTAATACACAAATAGTTACACTGCCTGGTCACATAACAATGACTGAATGGCAGGCAATGCTGAGTCGGCCAAAAAGAAAACTAAATATTCACAAGACATGTTCCTGATGTTTCCGTTAAGATCATATCACACACCATCTCCAGAGTGGTGACAAATGGAAAGATTAGAGGTGAAACAGACACATAATAGAGTACTAGAACAAAACTGATTTGGAAAAACAGTGTGACCAGGACAAGTTATAATCCAGACTTGATGGTACGGAACCCAGACTGGGAAACTCGATGAGTTACCAAAAGCTAACCCATAATAGCCTATTAGTACAGCACATTAGACAGAAACATCCACGTCATCCTCAACTTTAGGGAAAAGAGAGCCAATTCCACTTAATTTTGTTTTTATGAACTACATAGTATCTGTCAAATGGTCACATTTGATCATATATTTTGTTAAGGTGGAGATTACCTTACCTTTTCTGTTAACTATCTCTTTCCAAATCTTTGAGCCTGGGGGAAGAAAAGGGAAGAAACAAACGCTTGTTCAGCAACATTGTCCACCTGTAAGAATGCCACACTTTAAAGAACTTTGGAAATAAGTTGAACATGAATGTTAGAAAAAAATACAATGGTTTTTCCCTCCCCCAGTGTCTAGAATGCCCTACTGTAATGCCTGCACGTTAAGAAGTTATTTTCAATATGAATGAGGTCCCCCTTTTGGGGGGTGGTTTTCTGATGGTGGTAAGAGATGATATAGGAGATTATCTTCCGATAATATAGGGAAATCTATCTAAAGTAATTATTCAGTACTTGCCTGATAAGTCAAATTTGAAATTCTTCCATTTCACTGAATTCTTTCCTTCTTTCAACTTTTAATTAATAGAGTAAATTACATGATCCCATCACTCTCTTCAAGACAGTCTATAAATAACCTTAAATGTCATAAGTCGGAATTCATTACAGAAATTCACCCGTCATTTTCCAGTAAAGGAAAGCAGCAATTCAAATACAAGCAGTAATACTGTAGTGTATCAATTTGTTGCAGAGAAAAATGTTTATTTAAAAATTTCAAAATACTTTGTATACCAGCCCTCACTAAAAGTATTTTTTAACTGTACTGACATGGACCTGAACCCTTAAGAATTCATCTTTTTCCTCATTATATTTTGTAACCTGACATGCTTTGAAAATAGGCATATATTTTTTAAGTTACAAAACTATTTCAACTCAAAGAATTGTTTAACTTAGGCAAAAAGAAGAGATTAACAATATTATACTCAAACAATTTGCTTCCAATAGATAGAACTGAAGGGGGTATAAAATGACATTCCTCAAGTCTTCTGGATTTTATTTACTCATTGTAATGTACAAAGAGACCCAGGTCCCACCAGGTTAGGGACGTTGCTTCTATGATTTATCTTCTAAAGACAATGGATGAGCAAACCCACCTCCCCTTTAGCCCTGGTTAGCATCAGTCCCAGTGAACCTTCATTTCTCTTTCCTATCTAAATCAAGCTATTCCTCTATAATAACCCATTCTGAATAATGATTATTGAGATTTAAATAACAGCTTTCCAAAAACAACTCTATAGCAATTTATTCCAAATTAGCCCAATCTACAGTTTCTTCTTCATTTTAAGTGAAAAAGTAAAGAATAAAAACATTAGCTAATTTTTAACACATCATTTATCAATGATTCAAGTTGAAAACTGCTTCAACTTTAGCATCTCATGGGTACAAACGGATAAGGAATTTTATGCTAGAAGATTTGGTTGGATACCTGAAGATGTGGTTTATTTATGAGAGTTTTTGTGTTGTGTGTTGATAGATTTAACAACTAAAGAGATTTTGAACATCTTGGGGAGTACTCAATGACTGTCTAATTGTTTCTGTAACTTAGAATGTTTTTCAAGCGCACATGATATAAAAAGTATTATATTATAAAAGTAATATAATTTTGTCTTAATGGATTCTTTCCTAGAAATGGAGCAAATGTTTTGGCTACCAAATCCTTGCAATGATATTTAGTACTGTATTTTTAGCTTCTGCTCTTCTTAAATAACCCAAAAGCTGTACTTTTTATTTAAACCATGAGAACATAAAAGTAGGTGTATAGGTCAAGAGAAAGTACATCCATTTTGTGTCTTTGCCGACTCTTTTCAGATTGATATGTCATCTTTGTCTGAAATAGCAAGCCACATAATTTTGCATAGAAAATAAGAAACATACCTAGAAGTTATTTTTAAGTGTTAACATTTAAAGGGACCAGCACTACATAATATTTTTAATTCCATAAATATTTACTGATATCTGCATTATTATAACTCTCAAATTTTTCCTTAGAATTTTGAAAGAACTTCCTTCATTCCAGTATCATGGAAAAGTTTTTCAAGCTTAATTCAACAGGCTGTTTCAACTAGCCGGTATCTTTGATCTTTATTATGGTTAATTTTTCTTCATGAAGTGACCAAATTTGAATAAGGCTGATGGTCCATCATGGGGGAGATTCATCTCTCCGGCTTCTTCCTGCTGAGGGAGAATCATCTTTGGTTTGTGACATCACAGTCTGAGCTGGGCAAGTGGCTGTGATAGCAAACCGAGGATTATATCCCTTCAGTGTGAATGAGCTGCAAGAGATGTGGGTGCTATCATTTCAAGTCCTGTCACAGAGACACTACTGAGATGCATGACAGGAGTCAAGTGAGGGAAAGATGCTTGCATTGCAATTGTCACTTTTACAGCATCAGCCATTAAAGATAAAAGTACCATTTCACAGTTTCCTTCATTATTAATTTAAAAGAGGGAGTAAACGTCATGTTAATAAAACTCACAGATAATGATAAAATGGGAGGGAGGAAAGTAACCAGCGAGTAACCAGACAATAAAGGAAGAGGGACACGGAGAGTGAGGGATGGGTGCACAACTCAGCCGCGCCTCTGGCCACAGGAAGAGCAAAAAATAGAAGGCGCCAGCGCGCAGTGGCGGGCTGGAAACCCTCCGACCTCGGAGAACTGCGGAGAACCGGGGACCGGAGTCAACAACGGCTCCCAGGCGGTCCCAGCGTCCCGACCCGCACCCGGCCGCGACACAGTTTCCACAAACTGAGACACACGGAGCCCGCGCGAGGGGCGGCGGGTCGCGCGGGCTTCCCCGCCGGCTCCCCTGCAGGCCGGTCCCCCGCAAGCCGAGCGCACGAAAGGGCGCCCCAAAGGCGCCGGCCCAAGGCGCCCGCTGCGCTTTCCCTCCCGAAGGTGGGCTGCAGGGCCCAAGCGTAAACCCTGAGACAACAACACGCGCACCACGCCGCCACGGGGGACGAGAGGCCGGGCGCCCACCTGCCCGGACACCCTGCATTTCTGGAATCACCGGACGCCTGTGTAAATTTCCGTTCGGCGTGTCATTTGCCAAAGGCCACTCAAGATCAGGGGACAGGATGCCTCCTCTCCAAGGGTCCAGCCAGCCCACCCACTAAAATTACAGGACACAATGCCTCCGTTCCAAGGGCCCTGCCAGCCCACCCACTCAAATTAGGGGAGACAACGCCTCCTCTCCAAGGGTCCAGCCAGCCCACCCACTCAAGATCAGAGGGACAAAATGCCTACCTAAAACACAACAAAACAAAAACACAAAAAACTGGAGAGAGGAAGGAAAGGGTGTCCTCAAAAATAAAAAAGCTAAGCACGTTGACAGCGCTAAGAATAAACTACCAGGAAAAAGAAACCCTACATGTCAGATCATGAAGTACGGAAGGGCAAGCCCGCCGGCAGTCCAGGCCCGGGGGGACCGGGGTCCCCAGCCCTACAGAGCCAACGGCAGCCCGGCTCGGGCGCCCCTCGGAAGCGCGGGGTCCCCGCGGCCGAGTCTGCGCCCCCGGCCGGCCCCGGCTCCCCTCTGCCCACCCTGCGCGCGGGGGCTGGACACGGCCGCGGAGAACCACGGCGGGGCGGGAAGGGGGGCTCCAAAGAGGGTCTGGCGACTCGAGTCGCTCCGTTTCTCGGTGGGCTCAGCGCGCGCCGTGGGGGAAGAGGGGCGGGGGTCCGGGAAGAGGGGACGGGTGGCACTCACGTAGACCGGCAGCGGCCACGGGTAGACGGCGGGCTCGGCCCCCACGGACGACTCCAGCCTGGGCTCCAACTTCTCCCCCATGTCTTCGCGCGCGGCCCCCGCACCAGGCTAGTCTGGCGGTTGGGGGGAGGGGCGGGACGCCCGCCGGCGGGGGCGGGGCAGGCGGGCAGGCGGGCGGGCGGGAGGCTGAGGGGAGGGGGCCTGGCCTGGACCTCAGCCACCGCCGCCGCCGCCGCCGCCGCCGCCGCGCTCCCGTCTGGCCCCCGGCTCCCTCTTTGTGGTCACAGGCCCGGGACCTCCAGCGCTGCCGCCAACTCGGGCCGGCGTGAGGCGAGCACAATGAGCCGGGGCCGGGCTGAACCACTCACTCGCGGCGCGCGCGCGCCGCCCACCCCGTGGACTCGCCCGCTCCACCTACGCACGCACGCACGCACGCACGCACGTCTTCGGCTGCCCCCGGCCACCCGCACCGGCCCGAAGTCGGGACCCGGGGAGACCCCCTCGGGGCTTGGGGTGGCGGGTTCGACTCCCGCCCTTGACGTACCGTGACACACACACACACACACACACACCCCTACCCAATAATAAGACTATAATTCCTCATTAAATATGACAGCCGGAATCCCGGCTTCTGTTCACAAAAATGCCCTGTATTTAGCCTATGCTAGGCACCAGACCCTGGACGCTCAGTACTGGCAAAAAAGGAAATGCCCTGCCCTCATGGCGCTGCCATTTTAATTGGAATAGTAGTGACAATGGTCAAGGGAGAAAATAAAGTGTCATCATCGCCACGGGGACGGTTAATCTCATGTGCGCACTGCGTGGGGCCCTGGCAACCACAAACATTATTCCAGATGTGGCCAGGAAGGTATTTTTCAGAAGAGATGAACACTGAAATTGGTCCACCTTGGGTAAAGGAGATTGTCAATGCCGTGGCGTGGGTGGGCCTCGTCCATCAGCTGAAGGACTGGAGAGAAAAATGAGGTTCCGAAGAAAGAGGGAACTGTTCCTCCAATGGCCTTGGGACATCAGCTCTTCCCTGTGTCTCCAGCCCAGAGTCCTGCCCTGACTTGCCTGCCTCACGGTCACATGAGTCAACTCCTTAAAACAAAACTATATATGTAAAAATACTGAATATATACAAGCCTATTAATTTGTATATGTGTGCATACATATTATATATATGTATACACATGTTTATATGTGCGTGCGTTTGTAGTATATGTGTAAGTACTATATACAGTATACATACAAGCCTATATATTTGTGTGTATATATTGTATACATGTATGTATGTGCATATATATAGTATACATTTTATAAATGTGAACATGCTGTGTATATACACACACCCATATATTGATATATGGGTGTGTGTAGATGTACAGTTTATGTACACTGTATGTATGTATACAGTGTGTATTTATATATAGGTGTGTATATATGTTGTATACCTGTATGTGTATATGTTTCTAGGTGTTACATGTATATATGTATATACTGTTATATACACACTTGCGTATGTATTTATATGTGTATGTACATGTGCATATTTACATATAGGTGTGTATGTGTGTGTATACATTGTATATATGTATATATCTGATATATATGATATATGTACGTGTACATACGATGAATTTATATATACAGTACATATATATTTTTATGCTATATGCTTTTATATGTAGGTGTATATGTGTGTCTATATGTATGTACGTGTACGTATTGCATGTATTATATGTGTATGTATGTATACTGTCTATATACACACCTAAATATCTTTGTATGTGTGTCTATATGTATGACATATATGTACCTAGGTGTGTATATTGCATATGTTATACGTATGTGTGCATACTGTATACATACAAATGATGCATTTTATATGTGTGTATGTATAGTGTCTATGTATGTGGGTATTGTATATGTTATGTGCATATGTGTGTATACATACTGTAGATATACAAACTATGCCTTTTATATGTGTGTATACAGGTAGGTGTGTATTGTATATACTATATGTGTATATGTGTGTATGCATACTGCATAGATACACTGCTGTATATTTTTGTACGCGTGTACATATGTACGTGTGTGTGTATATACACACACACACCCTATGGCTTCTGTTTGTCTGGAGAACCCTCACTGATACGGACACTTATGACAATTGAGCACCTGCTCTTTGCCAGCCAGGGAGCCGAAGGCTTGTCCTTGCGGTGTCTCCCTTAAGTGTCACAAGTCCCAGGAGGGAAGGTGATGCGGCTGCTACCAGTTGAGGTGCCTCAGGGTCAGAGAGGTGCACAGGGTGGGGGGCTGGAGCCTGGTGGAGCCCAGGTGGAGTTCTAGCAGCAGTACAGCCTAGCAGTCCCACTTCCCCGGGTGCTTCTCACAAAGACGCCAAGGGAGAGACGGGATCTGAAGGAGGGGATGAGGAAGCTTCCGTGGGTCCGCAAGCCCAGACCAAGGCTGACTCGTCAAGGGTGTTAGAGGTCAGGACTGTGGTTACCCTGGGGGTGGGCTTACACAGAGCCATTCACATTCTGAAAAAGTATCCATTCTGCTCTTGTTTGTATGTTTACCCCCCTCCCCCAAATCTTTTAAAAACAGATTCTCTTGGTTGCTGGGAACACACACGGGGAAGTTGTGTGTGAGGGGGTGTGATCCAGGGGACAGGGAGGATAAGCCCCCCCACTCGTAGGGCCAGGAGTGGCTCAGCTTTGTGAGCTGAGGATGGCCCACGAGGTCCCAGAGAGAAGGGTCCCTGCTCCGTCCCTGCTCTGTGCACCCCATTCCCAGCCCGAGAAGCCCAGAGCCACCCCCCGCAACACACACACACACACCAGGGAGGAGAGCCAGTCACCCTGGCTCCCAGGCTCTGGCTCCAAGGCTCCCGGCACTAGGAGCTCTTTTCAGCTTTCATGCTCTGTCTGTCTCTCGCCCGCCCTCCCTCCCTCCTCCGCTTCTTCCCCTCCCGCTCCATCTGTCCTCCCCTCCAGCCTGCATTTCTACACAGGATGGCTCACAGACAGCTGCTCCCCGTGCCCACCTGCCACCATTCGATGGATGTCAAAGCAAACCCTGGGGACTTCCCTGGAGGTCCAGTGATTAAGACTCCGAGCTTCCACTGGCAGGGGGCGCGGGTTCGATCCCTGGTCAGGGAAATAAGATCCCACATGCCGCACGGCATGGCCAAGAAAAATAAATGAATAAAAAATAAAGTTATAGTGATGAAACAGCCCTAGTGGTGCAAGGACGGGACGTATAGCTCTATGGTATAGAATAAAGGTCCAGAAACAGATCTATGAGAACTTGATATGACAGAAAGTGGGGAAATTAAGGAGTTTTCAATAAATGGCATTAGGACAATTGCATATCCATGTGGGAAAAAGTAAATTAGAAAAAAAAAAAAAAAAAAGGCAAGCCCTGGTCAGGTGTGACCTTGGGCCCAGGGCCATTGGCACACGTTGTCATGTGGGATGTTCTTCCTTAGACTCCTCCCTCCCCCCTGTGTCACTGTCACTTCCTCCAGAACCTTCCTGGACTCCCCTACACAAGCCCGGGGTGTGCCCTCACCCGCCCTGGATCACCAGAATTCCCATCCCGGCCCACCCTTCCCTGCCAGGTAAAGAACTGTGCATGGTCAATAAGACCATAGAGGTCATTGGCCATTGCTATTGCAGCTGGAATTGTTACTGTGTTTAGATAGGGTGACCAACACCCGCCCCCAGTTTGCCCAGGACCGCTCAGGTTTGAGCGCTGGAACTCTGGGGAAACCCTCAGTCCCGGGGAACCCCAGAAGGCTGATCAGCCTATTTAGGACGGATCTTTCACTTGATCTCCCAACCCCCGAGAGCCAGAAAGGGAATCTCCCCCCTCCTTCCATTGTAACCTTCATTCATCCATCCACTCATCCCTTTATTCAACTCCTTTATTCAGCAAGTATTTATGAAGCATCTACTACACAGCAGACACTCTTCTAGGTGCTGGGGACATAACAGCATCCCTGTCCTCAAAGAGCTCACGTTCTAGCGAGGGCAGCAAACAGTCGACTGAGAAGGTGTGATTTATCACATGGCGATGATGTCTCGGAGACCACTGCAGGGCAGAGGAGGTGGGAGAGGAAAGGGGCAGGTCTAAATGCAGGCGCTGACGGGATTGGGGCAGACCTTGCCCTGGGCCAGGCTGGTTGCTTCAACACAGCTGTCCTCGCCCAGGGCCATCCTGCCCCCGCCTCACCCAGTTCTTCCGTGATGTGTGGGGAAAATCTGTGGTTGTCACAACTGGGGGGGAGGGGCCCCTGGAATCAAAGGGGTGTGGCCAGGGCTGCTGCTAAACCCCACACAGTGCCCAGGAGGGGCCCTCAGCAGAGGATGACCCGCCCCGAATAACCCCAGTGCCGCAGGGGAGACCCTGCACTAATATTATTCAGACCCGCTGGTGCCCCCAGATTCCTGCACAGGCAGGGACTCTAACCGGGTCACCTCTGTATCCCGAGGTGACCTAGAGTGGGGCAGCCAGGAGGGCTGAGATGAGCATCGGGGGTGAAATGACAAATCTCTGTGCCCACTCTCCGCGCCGCACCCCAGGGGCGATGGCCTCTATCTCCTCCCTGTGCAGGTAGCTTTTCCCTGAGCCATTTCTTCTTGTCAAGGTCCCTGTCGCAGGTTGGGTTCCCCAAAGATGACGTTGAGAGCAAGGATTGGAGTGCAGGTGGTTGATGTGAGACGTGCAGCAACAGATACAGCTGCCATAGGGTCCCGCAATTCCACTCCTGGGCATAGATCTGGAGAAAACTCTAATTCAAAACTATACACACACCCCTGGGATCTCCTTGGTGCTCCAGTGGTTAAGACTCCGTGCTTCCAGTGCGGGGGGCATGGGTTCCATCTCCGGTCAGGGAACTAAGATCTCACATGCTGTGTGACAAAAAAAAAAAGAAAGAAAGAAAGAAAAAGAAAGAAAGAGAGAGAGGGAGAGAGAGAAAGAAAGAAAGAAGGGAAGGAAGCAAGGAAGAAAGAAAGGAAGAAAGAAATAAAGGAAGAAAGGAAGAAAGAAAGGAGGAAAGAAAGGGAGGAAGAAAGGAAGAAAGAAAAAAAAAAGAAAGACAAGATACATGCACCCCAATGTTCATTGCAGCACTATTTACAATAGCCAAGACATGGAAGCTACCTAAATGTCCACTGATGGATGAATGGATAAAGAAGATGTGGTACATATATACAATGGGATATTATCCAGCCATAAAAAGAATGAAATAATGCTATTTGCAGCAATGTGGATGGACCTAGAGATTACCATACTAAGTGAAGTAAGTCAGAAGAGAAAGACACATATCATATGATCTCACTTATATGTGAAATCTAAAATACGACACAAATGAACTCGTCTACGAAACAAAAACAGACTCACAGACATAGAGAACAGACTTGTGGTTGCCAAGGGGGAGAAAGAGTGAGGGAGGGTTGGATTGGGAGTTTGGGGTTAGCAGATGCAAACTATTAAATATAGGATGGATAAACTACAACATCCTACTGTCTAGCACAGGGAACTATATTCAACATCCTGTGATAAGCCATAATGGAAAAGAAAAAAGTTTTACTTATAGGTTCCATCCCTAACTGAGCTGGCCCATCCCCTCCCATGGTTCTAAGTGCAGCCCGAGGCTGCAGACTTCCCACCGTGGTCTTCAGCTCCAGAGCAAGCCACCTGCAAACCACCCACATCTTTCCAGGGGCTGGCAACTCTCCTTTGCTACTGATTCCAAGACACATCCAGATAGCAAAAATGTGACCATGAAAAGAAACTCAGGCATGTTCAAATCAGGGAAATAACATTCTTATCTCTGTTCAGTACTCGCTTAATTTTAGAATAGCTTAGAGTTACAAAAAAGTGGCAAAGATCTGTACAGAGTGTAGAGTGCCGTGGACCCTGACCCAGTAACCCTATCTCCAACACGTTAGTACGTTAGTATGACATGTTTATCCAACTAAGGAACCAAGATGGATACATTGTTATTAACTAAAGTCCACACTTCATTAGCATTTCCCTAGTTTTCCCCTAACATCCTTTTTCTGTCCCAGTCTCCTCTGGGCTGTGACATTTCTCAGATGTCCCTGGGTTTTGATACCTTGAAAGTTTTGAGGAGGACTGGTCAGGTATTTTGTCCCTCAATTTGTTTGTCTGTTTGTTTTCTGATGTTTTCTTATGGTTGGTCTGGAGTTATGGGGTTTGGGGCGGAAGATCCAGACAGAGATAAAAATGCCATTCTCCTCAGGTCACGTCAAGGATACACACCATCAACGGGACTTATGACAAATGATTTTACCCTTGATCACCTGGCCAGTAGCGTCTTTTTTTTTTTTTTTTTTTTTTTTTGCTGCGTTGGGTCTTCGTTGCGTGCGGGCTTCTGTAGTTGTGCATGGGGGCTCAGTAGTTCTGGCTCCCAGGATCTAGAGCGCAGGCTCAGTAGTTGTGGCCCACGGGCTTAGCTGATCTGCGGCACCTGGGATCTTCCCGGACCAGGGCTTGAACCTGTGTCCCCTGCACTGGCAGGCGGATTCTTTTCTTTTCTTCTTTTCTTTTGCAACCAAAACTTTAATCCCAAGGATTCTCACAAAACATATTACAAATGACAGCATGAAAAAAAAAATTGCACAGTAACTCAAAGTTCAGCTCTACAATACTCTTAATCCGGCAGGACATTGGTATCTTGATCATCTCAGATTTCCAAAAAATATTACAAAGAGCTATGTATTCATGTACAGCAATCACAGAGGGGACTTATGACCTAACTCAAAGGTAAACTAACTTCCTTGAAACTTCTTAGATTCTCAACTCCCTGGACAACCTCTTGTCCCGTGTGAAGACTAGTGGAATTTTTAAACCTCTAATCTAGGGTAAGGGTGCGGCTTTCATTTTTACCTGCTGGCTTGTGTTCACAGCACCTTTTAAAGACTGCTTGCTTAACTACAGCTGCATACCATATCCCAGCTACAGAAAGTCTTTTACACGTTTGCCAGTGTTGTTTCCATAATAGTAAACATCACACTTTAGGTGGGCAGGAGTTAAAGTTTTATTATCAGTCTAGGCAAGACCAAAAATTCAAAGCAAATTCAATTTTGCTTAAGGGAACATTGGAAGGTAACAATTCTTCATATCACATGCCTCATGTGACCCATTTCAAACCATAGAGAATGACACCTTTATGGGTCACTGTCCCAAGAGACAAACAAATGTGAACAACTAAAACATTTAAAAAGTGCACCAAGCTTCAGAAGTCTCAAACCAAACTTGAATTTTCTGTACATACTCCTGTCAAATGAAGTTATTGCCTGTACACCACTCCTCTTGCAAAGTGGTCTTCTATTTCCTTTCATTTGACCTAGATCGGCTAGGAGACCTAGAGAAAGATCGGGACGGCTTGTGATTTCTCTCCTGGGACAGTCATCTCTCTCTTCTCCTATATCTAGAAAGGGACCTGCTCTGGCTGACGGAGAAGGCCCTCCATCTTGGAGATGTGTGGGAGGTGGAGGACTCCTCCTCCGATAATCATCTCGAGGGCGACGACCCCAAGAAGGAGGCGGTCACGATTTCGACTTCTCTTTTCCCCATTCGACAGGTCCACTCTTACTCGGCAGCCACATAGTGTTCTCCCATCTAGTTCTCGGACAGCATCGGCTGCATCTCGGGGATCTTCACATTCAACAAGAGCGAAGCCGGGAGGGCTTTTAGCAACCCACACACTTCAGAGTGGTCCGGAATAGCCTAAATCTCGTTCCAATTCAGCCTTGTTACCACTGTTTGCAAGATTCCCTACATAAACTTTACAGTCCAACGGACAGGAATCACGATGCAAGACCCTCGTGGCCTCCTGTTTTTCACGGGCCACAGGGTGGTCCCGGGCCTCTAGAATCTGGCAGCTGAATCTGCTCGCACAAGCTGTCCTGTGGGGATGCTTTTCCCCCTATGTGTCCAGCCCGGGGCCCCGCGGTCTTGGCCCGGCCTCCCCGGTGAGAGGGTGAACCCCAGCTCCCTGGAGCAGACACTCAGAGCCCTGGTGACCGGACTCACGGCTGACGGGGCTGGAGCGGCGGCTGGACATGTGTGGCCAGCCTGGTGGTGTTTGGCCCCCTCTGCAGTGCCAGTTCCAGCTGAGAAAGAGCCTCCCTGTGTTATTTTCTCCTGGTTGTGTAAGGATCCCCGGTGTCATCTGACAGAAATGTAGATGGTGTGTTCTTTCTCTCTTTTCTCCCTGCTTCCTCTCCTCCCTCTCTCCCTCCCTGTCCCTCTTTCCCTGTTCTGCTCTCCCTCTACCTCTTTCCCTCTCCCTCTCTCTCTCTCCCTCCCTCTCTCTCCATCTGTCTCTCCCTCTCTCCCTCCCTCTCTCTCTTTCCTCTCCCTCTTTCCTCTCCCTCTTCCCTCTCCTCTCCCTCTGTCCCTGCCTCTCTCCCTGTGCCTGTTTCCCTGTCCTTGTTTCCGTGTTCCGCTCTGCCTCTACCTCTGTCTCTCCCTCTCTGGGAGGGAGTGAGGGAGATGGAGAGACGGAGGGAGAGGGAGAGTTGGAGAGAGAGGGAGAAGAGGGAGGAGAAGGAGGGAGGCAGAGGGAGGGAGGGAGAGGTCTCTTCCTCCCTCCCTCTGCCTCTCTCCTCCTCCTCTCCTTCTCTCCCTCACCCTCTCTCCCTCTCCATCCCTCCATCATTTTCCCTCCTGCTCCCTCTCCCTCTCTCCCTCCCAGAGAGGGAGAGACAGAGGGAGAGGGAGAGGGGGGAGAGAGGGACACGGAGAGGGAGGGAGGGAGACAGAGAGGGAAGCAGGCACCCTCTCTCCTTCTCCCTCTCCCTACCTCCTTCTCCGACTCCCCCTCTCCTTCGCTCCCTCCCTCTCCTCTCCCTCTGTCTCTCCCTCTCCCTCCCTCCCTCTAGGAGAGGGAGAGGAAGGGAAAGGGAGAGGGAGAGGGAGAGGGAGAGATGTCTCGCCCTCCCTCCCTCTCCCTCGCCCTTTCCCTTCCTCTCTCCCTCTCCCTCCCTCCTTCTCCCTCTCCCTCCCTCTGTCTCTCCCGCTCCCTCCGTCTCTCCCGCTCCCTCATTCCCTCTCAGACAGGGAGAGATGGAGGGAGAGGCAGAGATGAGGGAGAGGAGCAGAGGGAGGGGGGAGAGAGGGAGAGGGAGAGAGGGAGAGAAGAAGGAGAGAGGGAAAGGGAGGGAGGAAGAGACCTCTCTCTCTCTCCCTCTCTCCCCCCTCTCTCTCCTTCTCCCTCTCCCTCTCCCCTGTCTCTGCCTCTTCCTCCGTCTCTGGGAGGGAGTGAGGGAGATGGAGAGACGGAGGGAGAGGGAGAGGGAGGAGAGGGAGCGAGGGAGTGGGAGAGAGGGAGCGAGAGAGGGATAAAGGGAGGGAGAGAGGGATAGAGGGAGGGAGGGAGAGACGTCTTTGTCTTTCCTTCCCTCCCTCTCTCCCTCTCCCCCCTCCCTCTCCTGCTCTCACTCCCTCCACCTCCTTCCCTCTCCAGAGAGGGAGAGGGAGCAGGAGAGGGAGAGAGGGAGGGAGAGAGGGAAAGGGAGAGATGAAGACACCTCTCTCTCTCTCCCTCCCTTCCCCCTCTCTCTCCCTCTCCCTCTCCCTTGTCTCTGCCTCTTCCTCCGTCTCTGGGAGGGAGTGAGGGAGATGGAGAGACGGAGGGAGAGGGAGAGGGAGGAGAGGGAGCGAGGGAGTGGGAGAGAGGGAGCGAGAGAGGGATAAAGGGAGGGAGAGAGGGATAGAGGGAGGGAGGGAGAGACGACTTTGTCTTTCCTTCCCTCCCTCTATCCCTCTCTCTCCCTCTCCCCCCTCCCTCTCCTGCTCTCTCTCCCTCCACCTCCTTCCCTCTCCAGAGAGGGAGAGGGAGCAGGAGAGGGAGAGAGGGAGGGAGAGAGGGAAAGGGAGGGAGGAAGACACCTCTCTCTCTCTCCCTCCCTCCCCCCTCTCTCTCCCTCTCCCTCTCCCTTGTCTCTGCCTCTTCCTCTGTCTCTCCATCTTTGGGAGGGAGTGAGGGAGATGGAGAGACGGAGGGAGAGGGAGGAGAGGGAGCGAGGGAGTGGGAGAGAGGGAGCGAGAGAGGGATAAAGGGAGGGAGAGAGGGATAGAGGGAGGGAGGGAGAGACGTCTTTGTCTTTCCTTCCCTCCCTCTATCCCTCTCTCCCTCTCCCCCTCTCTCTCCCTCTCCCCCCTCCCTCTCCTGCTCTCTCTCCCTCCACCTCCTTCCCTCTCCAGAGAGGGAGAGGGAGCAGGAGAGGGAGAGAGGGAGGGAGAGAGGGAAAGGGAGGGAGGAAGACACCTCTCTCTCTCTCCCTCCCTCCCCCCTCTCTCTCCCTCTCCCTCTCCCTTGTCTCTGCCTCTTCCTCTGTCTCTCCATCTCTGGGAGGGAGTGAGGGAGATGGAGAGAGGGAGGGAGAGAGGGAGGGAGGGAGGGAGGGAGAGACGCCTTTGTCTTTCCCTCCCTCCCTCTATCCCTCTCCCTCCACCTCCTTCCCTCTCCAGAGAGGGAGACAGAGAAGGAAGCAGGCACCCTCTCCGGAGAGGGAAGGAGGTGGAGGGAGAGGGAGAGGGAGCACGAGAGGGAGAGAGGGAGAGAGGGAGAGAGGGAGAGGGAATGAGGTATCGGAAGAGCGGAACAGGGAAACAGGGACAGGGAAAGGGGGACAGGGAGAGAGGGAGAGGGAAAGAGGGAGAGGGAGAGAGGCAGAGGGAGAGATGGAGGGAGAGTGAGAGTGAGAAGCAGGGAGGTAGAGGGAGGGAGGGAAGGAGAGAGAGAGGGAGACAGAGAGGGAGAGAGGGAGAAGGGCTGATGGGGGCTCCCTCCCCCTCCCCTCCTCTCCCCACTGCTTTCTCTTTCTTCTGCTTCAACAAACACCAGGCGCCTTTTAGATCAGCCCTGAAGTCAACGTTGATGCTTGGACGGCTTGACCTCCCCGCTGCCTTCCAGCCCGGGACCACAGCTGGGAGATGAAGTCTGCGGGGTCCTGGGCAGCGGCGGCGGGCTGCACAGGCACCTCCTCTGACGCCCAATCTCTCCTCCTTTACGAGGCAGCCGCCAGCTCCCCTCCCTGACTCCCCAAGATTTGGGGCCTTTTTAATATGTGTCGATAATGCCATGAGCTACTATTTAACTTTTCCACGAGGACCCATCTCCCGAAATGCAGTGCTTTTCAGCCTTGGCTGCACTAGAGAACCCCCAGGGAAGGGAGAGACGTCTGTACCTCCCTCCCTCTCCCTCTCCCTCTCCCTCCTCCTCTCCCTCTCCTTCTGGGGTGATGCCCGATGAGCTCAGATTCGCAGATGTTCCCCCCATCTCCTCTCTGTGCCTTGCGTGGGGTCTGGGCCTTCTCACTGTGGCCCGGGTATGGCCTTGACATTCAGACATCGGTTCCTGCAAGGACACTTGCGTTTGGTCCATACCGCGTGTGGCTGCAGTCTGTGCTTCTCCTGTTCAGCATCTTCAGTAGATGGGGGCTGTGCGTGAGCCCTTCATCTTCCCCGCAGACACCACTGGTGCTTGCTCGGCCTCGTGGGTGATGTGGGGGGCATGGGGGACAGTCCTGTGTCCCCACCTTCTTGGGCTGCAGACAGGCCACGTTGGTCCTGTGGTGACTGGGGGCTCCCAGGAGAACCCCACCGCAGAGCCGGAGAGGTGGCCCCAGAGAAGGTGGCGTACGCCCGCCTGGGGCAGGGCCTCACCAGCCAGCCCCGGGCCACCTGCAGCAACAGGCGTCTCGCCGTCCATGGGGCTGGGTGTTCGGGCACCGTGGGGATGACCTGCTGTCTGCACGGCAGCCGAGTCTGTATTGTTGAGCCCGGGGAGGCCCCTGGGTGGCTCCTGGAGAGCCTGGTCACATTTCTTCCTGCCCTTGGCCTTAGAGCTCATCACGGTTCACGCCGTTTCTGGTCCCAAAAGGACCTGTGTTCATAAAGACCACGTGTTAGGACAGCACCAAAGTGTCTAGAAATCCGGGCCAGGAGGAGGAGGGAGGGGGATTGGCTGTGCCCGCCAGTGGCCTGAGAGCCCTGCCCGCCCTCAGAGACCTGGCCCGGGGCCCGTGGGGAGGGCGTGGCCCACGGTCCCCAGCGCTGGCCGTCTCTGGGTTCCAGGAGAACTGCGCGATCCTCGGGGAGCTGGTAAGGCTGCAGGCTCAGAAGTCCCGCCTGCTGGGGTTCAGCACGCGTGCCGACTCCGTGCTGGAGATGAACATGGCCAAGACCAGCCAGGTGGTGGCCACTTTCCTAGGTAACCCCGCCTCCCCGAGGGTCAGGCGGACCTTGACTGGACGTGGTGCTGCCTGAGACCCGACTGTGTCAGCCCTTGGGGGTCGCCTTCCCCAACCCTTCATTCTGCCTCGAGGGGCGTGGGGTGGGTGGCGGCTGGGAGGCTGCCACAGGGACATAGCCGAACCTCTCCCCTCCGCCCGCAGATGAGCTGGCCCAGAAGCTGAAGCCCCTCGGGGAGCAGGAGCGGCCGTGATCCTGGACCTAAAGAAGGCCAAGTGCCAGAGGCGGGGCCTGCACTTTGACGGGCCCATCAACGTCTAGGACCTGTGCTGCTACATGAACCAGGGGGAGGAGACGCGCTACCACGTGGACCAGTACCTGCTCGATGAGTCCTTCCCCATGCAGGTGGTCACGCGCGGGTGGCTGGGCATCTCCCAGGAGCTGCTGGGGCTGACCTTCGACCTGGAGGAGGGTGCCAACGTGTGTCACGGAGATGTGAGGCTCTACACGGTCCGGGACGCGGCCGCGGACAAGGTCATCCATCGGCAAGTTCTACCTGGACCTCTACCCTCGGTGCATGCGTGGGGGAACCTGTCGGCCGTGGGCCAGGGCTCCTCTGTGGAAGCGGGGCCTCACCCGCGTCCCTCCCCAGGGAAGGGAAGTCTGGGCACATGGCCTGCTTTGGCCTGCAGCCGGGCTGCCTGCAGCAGGATGGGAGGCGCCAGATTGCCATCGCGGCCATGGTGGCCAACTTCACCAAGTCTACGCCCAACCCGCCCTCCCTGTTGCAGCATGATGAGCTGGAGACCTACTTCCATGAGTTCTGGCAAGCGATGCACCAGCTCCGCTCCCAGGTGGGTGCGGGCGCGGGGCTGCAGGCAGGGGGCGGGGAGGGCCCGGGCTCTCCCGTGGTTCTCAGGCAGGCCCTCGCCACGGGATTCTTCCGCTGATGTCACCCCGCACGTGGTGACGCCCTCGGTGTCAGTTTCCATCATCAAACCCCACGCACAGGGCGTGTAAAAAAATGGAAGTGGATGTCCTCGAGACTCTGGAGCCTGGAAGCCGCAGATCAAGGAGTCAGGACTGGTTCCCTGCATGTTAAATACGTGTATTCACGAGTTGCCTTTAAAAAGACAAAAGAAAAGAAAGGAACGTTGCATGCAAGTCTGGTGACAGGCGGTGATGAGAACCAGAGGGTAGGCTCTGGGGCCGGGAGCGCTGTGCCCTGTGAGGCCCTGGGGCTGCTGCCAGTCTCGGTGGAGGCTCAGCAAGTCCCAGGGACTTCCCCACCGGGGGGGCGGGGGTGTCCCCAGCTGAGCGTCTGGGCCCAGGACCCAGTGCTCCTTCAGTCTTCCTGCGGTCAGCCCTTCGTCCTGAGAGCGATGCTCTCACAGGCTGCACCGGAGCGCGTGGGGACACTTTACTGAGCTGTGCAGCCGTCACTACTGCCCTATTTTGGAACATTTCCCTCACCCCAAAAATGTCCCTCACGCCTTTAGTTATCATTCCCTCCCCTCCCCTGCCCCTGACAACCAGGAACCCACTCTGACTCTGTGGATCTACCTGTTCTGGATGTTCCCCCTCAGTGGGGTCACACCGTGTGCCCTTCTGTGTCTGACTTGTCTCGCTGAGCATCGTGTTCTCAGGGTGCATCCACGTGGCAGCGAGTGTCAGGGCTTCACACCTTTGCGTGGCTGAGGGCCGGAAAAAAGACAAACGACAAGAAAGGCACGTTACCTGCGACTCTGGCGACAGCCGGTGATGAGAACCAGAGGGAAGGCTCTGGGGCCGGGAGCGCCGCGCCCTGTGAGGCCCTGGGGCTGCTGCCAGTCTCGGTGGAGGCTCAGCAAGTCCCAGGGACTTCCCCACCGGGGGGGCGGGGGTGTCCCCAGCTGAGCGTCTGGGCCCAGGACCCAGTGCTCCTTCAGTCTTCCTGCGGTCAGCCCTTCGTCCTGAGAGCGATGCTCTCACAGGCTGCACCGGAGCGCGTGGGGACACTTTACTGAGCTGTGCAGCCGTCACTACTGCCCTGTTTTGGAACATTTCCCTCACCCCAAAAATGTCCCTCACGCCCTTAGTTATCATTCCCTCCCCGCCCCCTGCCCCTAACAACCAGGAACCCACTCTGACTCTGTGGATCTACCTGTTCTGGATGTTCCCCCTCAGTGGGGTCACACCCTGTGTGCCCTTCTGTGTCTGACTTGTCTCGCTGAGCATCGTGTTCTCAGGGTGCCTCCACGTGGCAGCGAGTGTCAGGGCTTCACACCTTTGCGTGGCTGAGGGCCGAAAAAAAGACAAACGACAAGAAAGGCACGTTACCTGCGACTCTGGCGACAGCCGGTGATGAGAACCAGAGGGAAGGCTCTGGGGCCGGGAGCGCCGCGCCCTGTGAAGCCCTGGCGTTGCTGCCAGTCTCGGTGGGGCACGGGCAGCGCCGTCCCCCAGAGCTGCTGGCCAACTCATCAAGTCCCGGCTGGCCAACCCCGGTGCGGTCGGGCCGAGGGAAAGGAAAGGGGCTCCCGGACCGCCCGGCTGGAAAGCGCGGCCTGCACACAGTGCCAGCCCCCCGTCTCCTTCCTCCCGCCCTCCAGGCCTCTTCAACCTGCGCCAGATCGTCCTGGCCAAGGTGGACAAGGCCCTGCACACGCAGACGCCCGCGGACCCGGCCCAGGAGAATGCCCGCCTCTGCCAGGAGGTCCTCGGGGTCCCAGCCACGCCAGGTAGCCAAGTGCACGCCGGGCCCACCTTAGCGGTCGCTTGGCGGCTACTGCCCAGGTCAAGAGGATCCTCTGGTGGTGTGTGAAGGGGGACCGACTGACGGGCTCTGGCCGAGGCCCGCTGACCTCTGGCCTCTTCCTGCCTCGGTTCCTGGGCTGGTCCCTCCAGCTGTGGCCCGCGGAGTCCGAGGGTGGGGTGGGCGTATCTGCACGTGCTTTCTGGAGAGCCTGGAAGAGGCAGGAGAGGGCTTCATACCCCGGACGGAACGCGTCGACGAGGTTTGCCCGTGCGTGTCGGTGCGGAGACGCAGTTCACTCCCTCGTGAGCGCTTGAACCCGCGCCCTCCCCGTGCTGGAAGGTGAGCCCTGACTCATCCCTCGGAGCCTCGGGCAGCTGACCTTGTAAGAGGCTTCGGGGTGAACCCTCGTGAGCTTCAGCAGAAAGTCGGCAAAAATTTATTTGTGTCCCTCCACTGAGTTGCCCGCAAGGTCCCCGTTTTCTAGAAGTGTTGGGCCAATACTCCCTCTAGTGGCAGGGGACTCAGACAGGGCTGCTTTGAGGCCCCCTCTCTGGGGAAGGGGCACGGAGCGGCCAGGGGGCCGGGCAGGAGCTTCTCCGCGTGTGTCCCAGGGACCCACCTGCTTGCGACCTTCGGCCACCTGGCAGGAAGCTACGACGCCCAGTCCTATGGCTACCTGTGCAGCGAGGTGTACTCCGCGGACACGTTCCACACACGTTTCAAGCGGGAGGGCGTCCTGAGTGGCAAGGTGAGAGGCCAGCCTGCCATGCAGACCAACACGGAGGTCCTTGGCCTGGGCCTAGATGCTTGTGCCGCCCGCCTGGGCCTGCCAGGCTCTGAGGGCCCTGCCCTGGACCCCCTGCTCCCCTGCCCTTTCTTGAGTCACAGCAGAGGTGGCCACACCCACACCCTCAGTGAAGGGGGTGCTCCACCCTCCTGCAGCCCCACCCCCTCTCGTCAGGTTGCCATGGACTACAGAAGCTGCATTCTGAGGCCAGGGGGCTCCGAGGATGCCAAGGGCATGGTGAAGCTCTTCCTGGGTTGTGACCCCACGCAGGACGCCTTCCTCCTGAGCAAAGGGCTGCAGGTTGAGGGCTGCAAGCCGCCGGCCTGCTGAAGGCACGGGGTTTTGCCCACCCAGGCGGGCCGGGTGCCTTAGCGCCCCGTCGGGGCGGGGGAGGGGCCGCGTGTCCTCCCAGCCCCTGAGTCCCCGGCGGCCGGCCTAGGCCAAAAGTCTCCACCTGGAAGTGTCTGGAGAGCCTGGCATCAAGGCTCCCCCTTGTTGCACTAATGCAATCCCTTCCTGGGGAGCTTTCCTGGTAACAAAACGGTTCTTTGAAAACGCAGCCGTTAATAAAAAGACTCTACTCCTGGTCTCTGCCTGCCGTCCCTTCCACCACAGGAGTGGCATGGGGGCCGTCACACTGGGGGGAGTTCTGACCTTGGTCGGGGATCAGCCCTGGGGCCGTGGTGACGCGTCTGGGTCACTGGGAGATGGCTGAGCTGTGGGGTGAGTTCAGACGGGGATGGTGCCCCGCACCCCGGCCGGGCAGGCTCTCCAGTGAGGGGGTGTCAGTTTCCTGCCAGCCTCTCGCCCGTCACTGTTTGGCATCTCGGGGGCTGTGATTGGCTGGAGCTGGTTCTGGCGGTGGGCACAGCTGTGGGAAGCCCGGCTGTGGCTGTCCCTGTCCCCGTGTCCTGTCCTCCTGCTCAAGGCCGGCCGGCTGGCTCCCTCTGATCATCGGCAGCTGCTGAAGTCTGGACCACAGCAGGGGGCTGCCTTCCTGGGTCCTAGCGATTCTTCCCAAAGGCCTTAGGGATGTGTTTTGGTGGCAGTAGGAATTCAGAGAGGGTGCTGCACCACTGGAGCGGTAGGGTGGCTCTGGACCGTCCCGTGTGTCCTTCCCGGGCCTTTGAGCTCCTCGGGAGCCCTGCCTCCGGCCCTTCGCCCCCACAAAGGACGCCAGGCAGCGGAGCGAGCGCGCGGGCGGCGCCCCGACCTTCTCCCCGTGGCCCAGGCGGGCAGGCGGTGCCACGCTCTGTCCTCCCCTCAGCCTGCCCGCCCGTTCTCACCCGCCCTAGGGCAGTCGGTTGTGGACCAGGCTGTGGTGTCTGCCCTTCTGCAGCCCCGGCTCAGCTCCCTGCACCCACTTCGGTGCCTTCTGTGTTCTGGGCTGGTCGCAGGCCCAGAGCCGGTGGGCAGGCACCCCGTGGCCGGGAGGGCTGTTCGTGTGAATTCCCTGGGGCTTGAAAAGGAGCACAGCCGGCCTTCCATCAGGCACCTCTCGATGGATATGGAAGGGGCGTGTCGGGGCCTGGGGGCTGCTCGTCTTCCTGTGCACCGAGCCCCCAGGTGGTCCCCGTGCAAAATCCAGGTGTGGCGTTGGCACCCCAGCCGTGTGCCGGGCAGTCCATGGCGGGCGACACAAGCCTCGGGCTGGTGGGCCACAGGGTTCCTGAGCGGCAGGTCAGGACTGAGAGGGTGAGGCCTTTCCCCGGGTCCAGGGCCCAGGCTGATGCCGGCTGGAGGCCCCTCCGCTCACCGCCCGCAACCCCCAGCCCCTGCCCTCACGTGAGCCCCCAGGGCTGAGCTCAGGTGTTGGATGCCCAGGCTCCCCGGTAGCCCAGCCCGTTCCCAGTCCTCCGTGGTCACTGAAGGGCTTGGAAGCGGGTTGCCCCACAGAGACTGCTGTTCTCCGAGCCCTGGGCAGGGGGCAGGGAGGACGGGCACAGGGCCCTGCAGGGGTGTGGTCGCCGGGGCAGCCGGAGCAGCTCCACACAGTAAGTAAGAGCACCTCACCAAAAAACAGTGCATTTCTCCAGCCGCCCCGGGACCTGAGCTCAGGTCCTGGGGCAGGAAGGGGCAGCACTGCAGCTGTTAGCTGTCACTGGGGGTCGACTGTGGCCCGGTGCCACCTCTTAGATCGTCCCCCGTCCCCTTCCGGGGTTGCGACCGGACCCCTGCCAATCGGGTTCTCACTCCTCCCCATCCCCTACGCCGGCTCCACGAAGGTGGAAGGAACACATTTTTAAAAAGGCTGGAGCCTGGGCTTCCCTGCTGGCGCAGTGGTTAAGAATCCGCCTGCCAATGCAGGGGACAAGGGTTCAAGCCCTGGTCCGGGAAGTTCCCACACGCCGCGGAGCAATGAAGCCCGTGCGCCACAACTACTGAGCCTGCGCTCTAGAGCCCAAAAGCCACAACTACTGAGTCCTCGTGCCCCGACTACTGAAGCCCGCGCGCCTAGAGCCCGTGCTCCGCAACAAGAGAAGCCACCGCAATGAGAAGCCCACGCACCGCAACGAAGAGTAGCCCCCGCTCACCGCAACTGGAGAAAGCACACACGCAGCAAGGAAGACCCAACGCAGCCAAAAATAAATAAATTAAATAAATAAATAAATTTTTAAAAATCATATTAAATACCTATCAATGAGATTTTAAGAAATAGTCAGGACCAGAGCCTCCCATCAAGCCTCTTAGATAGCCTCAACCACCAGAGGGCAGACAGCAGAAGCAAGAGAAACTACAATCCTGCAGCCTGTGGACCAAAAACCACAGTTACAGAAAGATAGAGAAGATGAAAAGGCAGAGGGCCATGTACCAGATGAAGGAACAAGAAAAAACCCCAGAAAAACAACTAAATGAAGTGGAGATAGGCAACCTTCCAGAAAAAGAATTCAGAATAATGATAGTGAAGACGATCCAGGACCTCGGAATAAGAATGGAGGCAAAGATTGAGAAGATGCAAGAAATGGTTAACAAAGACCTAGAAGAATTAAAGAACAAACAAACAGAGATGACCAATACAATAACCGAAATGAAAACTACACTAGAAGGAATCAATAGCAGAATAACTGAGGCAGAAGAACGGATAAGTGACCTGGAAGAGAGAATGGTGGAATTCACTGCTGCGGAACAGACTAAAGAAAAAAGAATGAAACGAAATGAAGACAGCCTAAGAGACCTCTGGGACAACATTAAACGCAACAACATTCGCATTATAGGGGTCCCAGAAGGAGAAGAGAGAGAGAAAGGACCAGAGAAAATATTTGAAGAGATTATAGTCGAAAACCTCCCTAACATGGGAAAGGTAATAGCCACCCAAGTCCAGGAAGCGCAGAGAGTCCCATACAGAATAAACCCAAGGAGAAACGCGCCGAGACACATAGTAATCAAAGTGGCAAAAATTAAAGACCAAGAAAAATTATTGAAAGCAGCAAGGGAAAAACGACAAATAACATACAAGGGAACTCCCATAAGGTTAACAGCTGATTTCTCAGCAGAAACTCTGCAAGCCAGAAGGGAGTGGCATGATATACTTAAAGTGATGAAAGGGAAGAACCTACAACCAAGATTACTCTACCCAGCAAGGATCTCATTTAGCTTTGATGGAGAAATCAAAAGCTTTACAGACAAGCAAAAGCTAAGAGAATTCAGCACCACCAAACCAGCTCTACAACAAATGCTAAAGGAACTTCTCTAAGTGGGAAACACAAGAGAAGAAAAGGACCTACAAAAACAAACCCAAAACAATTAAGAAAATGGTCATAGGAACATACATATCGATAATTACCTTAAACGTGAATGGATTAAATGCCCCAACCAAAAGACATAGACTGGCTGAATGGATACAAAAACAAGACCCATATATATGCTGTCTACAAGAGACCCACTTTAGACCTAGGGACACATACAGACTGAAAGTAAGGGGATGGAAAAAGATATTCCATGCAAATGGAAATCAAAAGAAAGCTGGAGTAGCTATACTCGTATCAGATAAAATAGACTTTAAAATAAAGAATGTTACAAGAGACAAGGAAGGACACTACATAATGATCCAGGGATCAATCCAAGAAGAAGATATAACAATTATAAATATATATGCACCCAACATAGGAGCACCTCAATACATAAGGCAACTGCTAACAGCTATAAAAGAGGAAATCGACAGTAACACAGTAATAGTGGGGGACTTTAACACCTCACTTACACCAATGGACAGATCATCCAAAATGAAAATAAATAAGGAAACAGAAGCTTTAAATGACACAATAGACCAGATAGATTTAATTGATATATATAGGACATTCCATCCAAAAACAGCAGATTACACGTTCTTCTCAAGTGCGCACGGAACGTTCTCCAGGATAGATCACATCTTGGGTCACAAATCAAGCCTCAGTAAATTTAAGAAAATTGAAATCATATCAAGCATCTTTTCTGACCACAACGCTATGAGATTAGAAATGAATTACAGGGAAAAAAACGTAAAAAAGACAAACACATGGAGGCTAAACAATACGTTACTAAATAACCAAGAGATCACTGAAGAAATCAAAGAGGAAACAAAAAAATACCTAGAGACAAATGACAATGAAAACACGACGACCCAAAACCTATGGGATGCAGCAAAAGCAGTTCTAAGAGGGAAGTTTATAGCTATACAAGCCTACCTAAAGAAACAAGAAAAATCTCAAGTAAACAATCTAACCTTACACCTAAAGAAACTAGAGAAAGAAGAACAAACAAAACCCAAAGTTAGCAGAAGGAAAGAAATCTTAAAGATCAGAGCAGAAATAAACGAAATAGAAACAAAGACAACAATAGCAAAGATCAATAAAACTAAAAGTTGGTTCTTTGAGAAGATAAACAAAATGGATAAGCCATTAGCCAGACTCATCAAGAAAAAGAGGGAGAGGACTCAAATCAATAAAATCAGAAATGAAAAAGGAGAAGTTACAACAGACACCGCAGAAATACAAAGCATCCTAAGAGACTACTACAAGCAACTTTATGCCAATAAAATGGACAACCTGGAAGAAATGGACAAATTCTTAGAAAGGTATAACCTTCCAAGACTGAACCAGGAAGAAACAGAAAATATGAACAGACCAATCACAAGTCATGAAATTGAAACTGTGATTAAAAATCTTCCAACAAACAAAAGTCCAGGACCAGATGGCTTCACAGGTGAATTCTATCAAACATTTAGAGACGAGCTAACACCCATCCTTCTCAAACTCTTCCAAAAAATTGCAGAGGAAGGAACACTCCCAAACTCATTCTGTGAGGCCACCATCACCCTGATACCAAAACCAGACAAAGACACTACAAAAAAAGAAAATTACAGACCAATATCACTGATGAATATAGATGCAAAAATCCTCAACAAAATACTAGCAAACAGAATCCAACCACACATTAAAAGGATCATACACCACGATCAAGTGGGATTTATCCCAGGGATGCAAGGATTCTTCAACATACGCAAATCAATCAATGTGATACACCATATTACCAAATTGAAGAATAAAAACCATATGATCATCTCAATAGATGCAGAAAAAGCTTTTGACAAAATTCAACACCCATTTCTGATAAAAACTCTCCAGAAAGTGGGCATAGAGGGAACCTACCTCAACATAATAAAGGCCATATATGACAAACCCACAGCAAACATCATTCTCAATGCTGAAAAACTGAAAGCATTTCCTCTAAGATCAGGAACGAGACAAGGATGTCCACTCTCACCACTATTATTCAACATAGTTCTGGAAGTCCTAGCCACGGCAATCAGAGAAGAAAAAGAAATAAAAGGAATACAAATTGGAAAAGAAGAAGTAAAACTGTCACTGGTTGCGGATGACATGATACTATACATAGAGAATCCTAAAACTGCCACCAGAAAACTGCTAGAGCTAATCAATGAATATGGTAAAGTTGCAGGATACAAAATTAATGCACAGAAATCTCTTGCATTCCTATACACTAATGATGAAAAATCTGAAAGAGAAATTAAGGAAACACTCCCATTTACCATTGCAACAAAAAGAATAAAATACCTAGGAATAAACCGACCTAGGGAGACAAAAGACCTGTATGCAGAAAACTATAAGACACTGATGAAAGAAATTAAAGATGATACCAACAGATGGAGAGATATACCATGTTCTTGGATTGGAAGAATCAACATTGTGAAAATGAGTATACTACCCAAAGCAATCTACAGATTCAATGCAATCCCTATCAAATTACCAATGGCATTGTTTACGGAGCTAGGACAAATCCTCTTAAAATTTGTATGGAGACACAAAAGACCCCGAATAGCCAAAGCAGTCTTGAGGGAAAAACATGGAGCTGGAGGAATCAGACTCCCTGACTTCAGACTATACTACAAAGCTACAGTAATCAAGACAATATGGTACTGGCACAAAAACAGAAACATAGATCAATGGAACAAGATAGAAAGCCCAGAGATTAACCCACGCACCTATGGTCAACTAATCTACGACAGAGGAGGCAAAGATATACAATGGAGAAAAGACAGTCTCTTCAATAAGTGGTGCTGGGAAAACTGGACAGCTACATGTAAAAGAATGAAATTAGAATACTCCCTAACACCATACACAAAAATAAACTCAAAATGGATTAGAGACCTAAATATAAGAGTGGACACTATAAAACTCTTAGAGGAAAACATAGGAAGAACACTCTTTGACATAAATCACAGCAAGACCTTTTTTGATCCACCTCCTAGAGTAATGGAAATAAAAACAAAAATAAACAAGTGGGACCTAACGAAACTGCAAAGCTTTTGCACAGCAAAGGAAACCATAAACAAGACGAAAAGACAACCCTCAGAATGGGAGAAAATATTTGCAAATGAATCAACGGACAAAGGATTAATCTCCAAAATATATAAACAGCTCATTCAGCTCAATATTAAAGAAACAAACACCCCAATCCAAAAATGGGCAGAAGACCTAAACAGACATTTCTCCAAAGAAGACATACAGACGGCCACGAAGCACATGAAAAGATGCTCAACATCACTAATTATTAGAGAAATGCAAATCAAAACTACAATGAGGTATCACCTCACTCCTGTTAGAATGGGCATCATCAGAAAATCTACAAACAACAAATGCTGGAGAGGGTGTGGAGAAAAGGGAACCCTCTTGCACTGTTGGTGGGAATGTAAATTGATACAGCTACTATGGAGAACAATATGGAGGTTCCTTAAAAAACTAAAAATAGAATTACCATATGACCCAGCAATCCCACTACTGGGCATATACCCAGAGAAAACCGTAATTCAAAAAGACACATGCACCCGAATGTTCATTGCAGCACTATTTACAATAGCCAGGTCATGGAAGCAACCTAAATGCCCATCGACAGACGAATGGATAAAGAAGTTGTGGTACATATATACAATGGAATATTACTCAGCCATAAAAAGGAACGAAATTGAGTCATTTGTTGAGACGTGGATGGATCTAGAGACTGTCATACAGAGTGAAGTAAGTCAGAAAGAGAAAAACAAATATCGTATATTAATGCATGTATGTGGAACCTAGAAAAATGGTACAGATGAGCCAGTTTGCAGGGCAGAAGTTGAGACACAGATGTAGAGAATGGACATATGGACACCAAGGGGGGAAAACTGCGGTGGGGTGGGGATGGTGGTGTGCTGAATTGGGCGATTGGGATTGACATGTATACACTGATGTGTATAAAATTGATGCCTAATAAGAACCTGCAGTATAAACAAACAAACAAAACAACTAATACTAAACTTTCATTGGGTTATTTGTATGGAAATATGTTAATATAAATGTTTCAGACATTACATGAAATTTCTAAAAATCTTATATTTGTATGTGTATGGAAATATGTATGGAAATATGTTAATAGAAATGTTTCAGACATTACATGAAATTGCTAAAAATCTTATATGTTCTGGTATAATGTTATATGTAATAATCCTAGTTATTACTTTAAAATGTATATCTCAGAAATAACTAATTTTCTTGTCAACTGCATTATTATGAACTTTCATCAAATCTTTAACCGTGGTCATTTTTAAGTCTTTTGTCATAAAGAAAAAAAAAAAAAAGAAAGAAATAGTCAGTTAGTTAGTTAATTGTGCCGGGTCTTAGTTGCCACAGGCCAGCTCCTTAGTTGTGGTAATGAGATATTTTATATTCTTTTTTGTTCCTGAACAAAGGCCTCAGAATCCAGTATTTATTTGATAATGCTCACAGCATAGCTCAGCACGGAATAGCCACATTGTTTTTCTTTGGCTGCTATGTACCAAACAGCCTTTTGTACTGTTTTACCAAATGCATGTATTTAATACCTGTTTTAAAAAACATAGTGAGATCTCAAAAACTTGAAATTGACTAAAGTAAGATTCTCTCTGTAGTACTACTTATTTGACCAACACCACCTGATAACACCGGTGTGGTGCACCGAGCCTTACTCTAGCATATCGGGATACACCCCGTTTCGACAAGTGTTCATCCTCCAAGTCCCCAAGGCCTCTCACACACTGCCAGTGAAACTGCTTCCTGCTTGGGAAAGAGTGCCCCAGTTCGTTTCTTTAGAAGCTTGAAGGCTATGTAAGCCCTCCAAAAGGTTAGAGGGCAAAGAACAACTCTAAAACTGGCACATTTGTTTAAAGAAAAAGACTTGTCAATATTACAAGAGCCAGCTTGCTTTCACTTGTGACACGTTTTCTTAGGAGGCAAGGGATGTGGCCATGTGACTTGGACAAGCTGTTTCCCTCTGTCTCAGTGTCCCACCTGTGAGTGGGTAGTCTGACGAAGCTTAATGACAGACATCTGAATAACGATCATGAACAGTGGCATCTAATTTCCAAAATAAAAACAGGAGAATGAGTATGTCTTTCACAACAGGACGTCAAGTCTACCTCAAAGATATTGGTAGCCTTGAGTCCACTGCTTCTCACTGAGTGCAACTGTGCCCCCCAGGGGACATCTGGGGAAGTCTGAAGGTGATTTTGGCTGTCACGACTGGGAGGAGAGAGAGGGAATGTTACGGGCACCTAGTGAGTAAGAGGTCGGGACCTTGCTAAACACTCTACGATGCACAGGACTCACACACCACAGCAAAGGTTTATCTGGCCCCAAAAGTCAATGCCTTGGTTGAGAAACCCTGCCTTAGAGCAAACCACGGATACTCATCTTTAGCAGGTAACAGGGCATTTACTACCCACCTGTAAACCTACAGACTTCCCGACTTACACAGCTAATCCTGTGGCAGGAATGAAATAGAGAGCGTGTGACCATCTGGTAGTACCTAGGTTTGCCCCTCAAGTCACATGAGACAGTGCTGGAGACTGACATTTTCTATATTGGAGGTCTCTGGCAAGCCACCAGTTTTCTAACCTAAAAAGTCTAAGCAGCATTGTTACAATACACATAATAACACGACAATTCTGCTTTTATAGAGAAATTCGATGTGGGAAAGGAGCTTATCTGACATCAGAAGCAAATGCTTTGAACACATCACATCTGCTGGTTCGACTGTCAAATCTTGACAGCTGGAGACGTAGGAAGGTAGACAGGAGAGAACAGACCAAAGTTACGGGCCTGCTGAGTCCTCGGGGCTAACCATAATACACTTCGTACTGCCCTGGGTCCAGGGGTGTGTTCTAACACCCTCTCGGTCACTTACGGTCCATAGACAGACCAAGTATAAATTCACAATTACCAGCAAGTGTACCAAAAAAAGGCAGAGTTAAGTAACTTAAATGCGAGCCCTACCTGGTCTTTTTCTTCTTCATCGACAGAATCATCCGATTTTGCTTTTTCAGGGTCTTCCTCAGGTTTCCGTTTGGCAGGCCTGTCACACACACACACACACAGTAAAGCCAACTGTTAGCTCACCAGACCCTAGACCTCCAGTGGGCACGAAACAACTCATATTCCTCCCTACCAAGAGTACCCTCTCTTTGGAAAGATTCAGGGCATGGTCCCCTCTTCCCTCTGAGAAGCCCTTTTTGCCAGGACATTAAAAGAAGCTTCGAGCTTAATGTTTCTTTGGATGACAGGTTTAGAATACCACCATTTTGCAAACCTTAAGAAATAATGGATCTAGACTTTGATCAATGGCTGCTACAATCACCGAAGAGACATTACATGCCTCTGATGGACAGCCCCATGCTGTCAATGAAGTCTCACAAAATAAAGCTGGAATCTGATCAAGACTCTAGACCTAACTACCAGTTTACAGAAAACTGGAGGCAAGGGAACACATTAACCACCAAAACGATGCAGTCAGCCAGACCTAGAAGCTATTAGAAAAAAAGACCTATTTTCTTTAAATCAATGGCAAGAAGATAAGGAATCTATCACTCGAAAGGCTTAAGGAGCAAATCAACCAAACTCTGTTACACAAGGGGAAGAATGAACACTGCTATATATTTGTTAGTAAGGAACTGTTACACTTTATAAGGCCTGTTTTGTCTTCTTCAAAAGACTGTTTGCTAGATGTTAGCAATTATGGCAAAATATGAATAAAAAACTTGTCAGAGAAAGAGACCTTGTCATCTAGAAATACAGTATGTGTGGATAAGATGACCTGTCCGATTTGTTTCAAAGTAATCCAACTGGGAGGAGATGGGTGGGTATGGAGCTGTAATCCATTTGGAACAATTTTCACTTGGAGCATGTGGGGGTATAGATGAAACAACAGCCAGGAGATGTTAACTGTTGACACTGGGTGATAGGTACACAGGGGTTCATTTTACTATCCTTGGTAATTCTGTGCATGTACATTTGAAGTTGCCTATGTGAAGAGTAAAAATGGATGAGATCTTCAGAAATGCTGTTCACGAATGTCTAATAACAGAATATCAAAAGGAAAACCGAAGCAATGTGGAAGTCAGAATTACTAAGTTACATCCTACTAATTTATATGTGTTTTACCAAAAACCGTTGGCCCCTAAAATGGGGGCTGTCCATTCATTATATACTGACCTCCTTGTGAAATGAGATGTGATGGTGGTCTGCCTGGCAGTTTGCCTTCTAATCCTGGGGCTAGATGAGACTTCAGCTGCTTAAAGAAAAAGAAACAAAAAAGCCACTATGAATAAAGAGTTCACAGCCAAGGTACAGTTCTTCAGCATTACCAAGCTGGTGCAGAGACCAGGTTCTGAGGATTAAGTAACCTTCTCTTCTTATTCTCAGCAACCACCATCTTGATAAACTCATCAGATTAGCACCTGCCAGTCTGCTGGGCCATTTCAACACAAGCTCTTGTATGAGGGGCCCAACCCTGAGACGCACAAGGAAACAGAGCCTCCGTTTATTTCGTCAAAAGATGAAGTGGCCAAGCACCTGACCTGAGCTCAAGTCCCATGCTCTTTTTTTAAAAATTCCAGAAGAGTTACTCTGACTACAAGTGGGGAAGGAGTCTAAGAATAAATGTTTAGCTTAAACAGGCATGTAACTTACAAGTCATAGATATCAGCAGCTCCTGTTATCTTATACCTCATAAATTCAACCGCATTTGGGGATCTAATGCTCTATAACTTGGTTGAAGACAAAAATTTAAAGTATATATCTAAGCTAGTTAGACGTATACACAAGAGGGAATTCCACGGCGGTCCAGTGGTTAAGACTCGGCACTCTCACTGCCAAGGGCCGGGGTTCGATCCCTGGTTGGAGAACTAAGATGGTACAAGCCGAGCAACACAGCCATCCCCCCACCAAAAAAAAGGATACACAAAAAACAAGTACTGCCGGTGGAGGGGTTGTGTGTGGGGGGAACAGACAGACCCTATGGCGCCAAGTCTGTCCTCCCCTTAGGTGGTACCAGATTCCAACGAGGTCAAACGAGTCAAGCGCTCTTACAGTTTGTTTCTCCATCGGACTTGCTTCTCCTGGGCATGCAAAGTTTGGAAACAGGTTTGGGGGACTTGTTTTTCTCTGCTATTTCCACTCTGCGCTCCTCACCACTTGTCTGGCTCCCGTTTTCTAGACAGCCGTTCACTTCCCAACTGAAAGCATGAGCTCTGTTCTCCAAGGACAAATCTTTATTTAAAAGGGATCTGCCTTGAGCCAGGTAGCCCTCCTACAGCAGGAAAGGATCATTTAAGTAGCAGTGACTGTAAACAAGGGGCCATGAGAGAATAAGGAAACACAGGCGCTTCCTTCATAACTATCAGGGAACAGGGAGAGGTGGGATTATTCTGCCTCCCTGGTCACAGACAAGTTACATGGGAGGAAACGTTTTCTAGCCGCCGGGATGCTGACGACTTACCTCTGATAATTCTTCTCTATGTAGTTTGGTTTTCAAGTCACACAACTGATTCTTTATTTCTGTCTGCAGAAATTCACGCAAGAGATTCCATTTCTCCTTCATGCATTCCTAAGGGAAGGACAGAGGTTTACAAGTCTCCACATTCCCAAGGTAGGAACCAATGGACTAATACACAAATAGTTACACTGCCTGGTCACATAACAATGACTGAATGGCAGGCAATGCTGAGTCGGCCAAAAAGAAAACTAAATATTCACAAGACATGTTCCTGATGTTTCCGTTAAGATCATATCACACACCATCTCCAGAGTGGTGACAAATGGAAAGATTAGAGGTGAAACAGACACATAATAGAGTACTAGAACAAAACTGATTTGGAAAAACAGTGTGACCAGGACAAGTTATAATCCAGACTTGATGGTACGGAACCCAGACTGGGAAACTCGATGAGTTACCAAAAGCTAACCCATAATAGCCTATTAGTACAGCACATTAGACAGAAACATCCACGTCATCCTCAACTTTAGGGAAAAGAGAGCCAATTCCACTTAATTTTGTTTTTATGAACTACATAGTATCTGTCAAATGGTCACATTTGATCATATATTTTGTTAAGGTGGAGATTACCTTACCTTTTCTGTTAACTATCTCTTTCCAAATCTTTGAGCCTGGGGGAAGAAAAGGGAAGAAACAAACGCTTGTTCAGCAACATTGTCCACCTGTAAGAATGCCACACTTTAAAGAACTTTGGAAATAAGTTGAACATGAATGTTAGAAAAAAATACAATGGTTTTTCCCTCCCCCAGTGTCTAGAATGCCCTACTGTAATGCCTGCACGTTAAGAAGTTATTTTCAATATGAATGAGGTCCCCCTTTTGGGGGGTGGTTTTCTGATGGTGGTAAGAGATGATATAGGAGATTATCTTCCGATAATATAGGGAAATCTATCTAAAGTAATTATTCAGTACTTGCCTGATAAGTCAAATTTGAAATTCTTCCATTTCACTGAATTCTTTCCTTCTTTCAACTTTTAATTAATAGAGTAAATTACATGATCCCATCACTCTCTTCAAGACAGTCTATAAATAACCTTAAATGTCATAAGTCGGAATTCATTACAGAAATTCACCCGTCATTTTCCAGTAAAGGAAAGCAGCAATTCAAATACAAGCAGTAATACTGTAGTGTATCAATTTGTTGCAGAGAAAAATGTTTATTTAAAAATTTCAAAATACTTTGTATACCAGCCCTCACTAAAAGTATTTTTTAACTGTACTGACATGGACCTGAACCCTTAAGAATTCATCTTTTTCCTCATTATATTTTGTAACCTGACATGCTTTGAAAATAGGCATATATTTTTTAAGTTACAAAACTATTTCAACTCAAAGAATTGTTTAACTTAGGCAAAAAGAAGAGATTAACAATATTATACTCAAACAATTTGCTTCCAATAGATAGAACTGAAGGGGGTATAAAATGACATTCCTCAAGTCTTCTGGATTTTATTTACTCATTGTAATGTACAAAGAGACCCAGGTCCCACCAGGTTAGGGACGTTGCTTCTATGATTTATCTTCTAAAGACAATGGATGAGCAAACCCACCTCCCCTTTAGCCCTGGTTAGCATCAGTCCCAGTGAACCTTCATTTCTCTTTCCTATCTAAATCAAGCTATTCCTCTATAATAACCCATTCTGAATAATGATTATTGAGATTTAAATAACAGCTTTCCAAAAACAACTCTATAGCAATTTATTCCAAATTAGCCCAATCTACAGTTTCTTCTTCATTTTAAGTGAAAAAGTAAAGAATAAAAACATTAGCTAATTTTTAACACATCATTTATCAATGATTCAAGTTGAAAACTGCTTCAACTTTAGCATCTCATGGGTACAAACGGATAAGGAATTTTATGCTAGAAGATTTGGTTGGATACCTGAAGATGTGGTTTATTTATGAGAGTTTTTGTGTTGTGTGTTGATAGATTTAACAACTAAAGAGATTTTGAACATCTTGGGGAGTACTCAATGACTGTCTAATTGTTTCTGTAACTTAGAATGTTTTTCAAGCGCACATGATATAAAAAGTATTATATTATAAAAGTAATATAATTTTGTCTTAATGGATTCTTTCCTAGAAATGGAGCAAATGTTTTGGCTACCAAATCCTTGCAATGATATTTAGTACTGTATTTTTAGCTTCTGCTCTTCTTAAATAACCCAAAAGCTGTACTTTTTATTTAAACCATGAGAACATAAAAGTAGGTGTATAGGTCAAGAGAAAGTACATCCATTTTGTGTCTTTGCCGACTCTTTTCAGATTGATATGTCATCTTTGTCTGAAATAGCAAGCCACATAATTTTGCATAGAAAATAAGAAACATACCTAGAAGTTATTTTTAAGTGTTAACATTTAAAGGGACCAGCACTACATAGTATTTTTAATTCCATAAATATTTACTGATATCTGCATTATTATAACTCTCAAATTTTTCCTTAGAATTTTGAAAGAACTTCCTTCATTCCAGTATCATGGAAAAGTTTTTCAAGCTTAATTCAACAGGGTGTTTCAACTAGCCGGTATCTTTGATCTTTATTATGGTTAATTTTTCTTCATGAAGTGACCAAATTTGAATAAGGCTGATGGTCCATCATGGGGGAGATTCATCTCTCCGGCTTCTTCCTGCTGAGGGAGAATCATCTTTGGTTTGTGACATCACAGTCTGAGCTGGGCAAGTGGCTGTGATAGCAAACCGAGGATTATATCCCTTCAGTGTGAATGAGCTGCAAGAGATGTGGGTGCTATCATTTCAAGTCCTGTCACAGAGACACTACTGAGATGCATGACAGGAGTCAAGTGAGGGAAAGATGCTTGCATTGCAATTGTCACTTTTACAGCATCAGCCATTAAAGATAAAAGTACCATTTCACAGTTTCCTTCATTATTAATTTAAAAGAGGGAGTAAACGTCATGTTAATAAAACTCACAGATAATGATAAAATGGGAGGGAGGAAAGTAACCAGCGAGTAACCAGACAATAAAGGAAGAGGGACACGGAGAGTGAGGGATGGGTGCACAACTCAGCCGCGCCTCTGGCCACAGGAAGAGCAAAAAATAGAAGGCGCCAGCGCGCAGTGGCGGGCTGGAAACCCTCCGACCTCGGAGAACTGCGGAGAACCGGGGACCGGAGTCAACAACGGCTCCCAGGCGGTCCCAGCGTCCCGACCCGCACCCGGCCGCGACACAGTTTCCACAAACTGAGACACACGGAGCCCGCGCGAGGGGCGGCGGGTCGCGCGGGCTTCCCCGCCGGCTCCCCTGCAGGCCGGTCCCCCGCAAGCCGAGCGCACGAAAGGGCGCCCCAAAGGCGCCGGCCCAAGGCGCCCGCTGCGCTTTCCCTCCCGAAGGTGGGCTGCAGGGCCCAAGCGTAAACCCTGAGACAACAACACGCGCACCACGCCGCCACGGGGGACGAGAGGCCGGGCGCCCACCTGCCCGGACACCCTGCATTTCTGGAATCACCGGACGCCTGTGTAAATTTCCGTTCGGCGTGTCATTTGCCAAAGGCCACTCAAGATCAGGGGACAGGATGCCTCCTCTCCAAGGGTCCAGCCAGCCCACCCACTAAAATTACAGGACACAATGCCTCCGTTCCAAGGGCCCTGCCAGCCCACCCACTCAAATTAGGGGAGACAACGCCTCCTCTCCAAGGGTCCAGCCAGCCCACCCACTCAAGATCAGAGGGACAAAATGCCTACCTAAAACACAACAAAACAAAAACACAAAAAACTGGAGAGAGGAAGGAAAGGGTGTCCTCAAAAATAAAAAAGCTAAGCACGTTGACAGCGCTAAGAATAAACTACCAGGAAAAAGAAACCCTACATGTCAGATCATAAAGTACGGAAGGGCAAGCCCGCCGGCAGTCCAGGCCCGGGGGGACCGGGGTCCCCAGCCCTACAGAGCCAACGGCAGCCCGCCTCGGGCGCCCCTCGGAAGCGCGGGGTCCCCGCGGCCGAGTCTGCGCCCCCGGCCGGCCCCGGCTCCCCTCTGCCCACCCTGCGCGCGGGGGCTGGACACGGCCGCGGAGAACCACGGCGGGGCGGGAAGGGGGGCTCCAAAGAGGGTCTGGCGACTCGAGTCGCTCCGTTTCTCGGTGGGCTCAGCGCGCGCCGTGGGGGAAGAGGGGCGGGGGTCCGGGAAGAGGGGACGGGTGGCACTCACGTAGACCGGCAGCGGCCACGGGTAGACGGCGGGCTCGGCCCCCACGGACGACTCCAGCCTGGGCTCCAACTTCTCCCCCATGTCTTCGCGCGCGGCCCCCGCACCAGGCTAGTCTGGCGGTTGGGGGGAGGGGCGGGACGCCCGCCGGCGGGGGCGGGGCAGGCGGGCGGGCAGGCGAGCGGGCGGGCGGGAGGCTGAGGGGAGGGGGCCTGGCCTGGACCTCAGCCACCGCCGCCGCCGCCGCCGCCGCGCTCCCGTCTGGCCCCCGGCTCCCTCTTTGTGGTCACAGGCCCGGGACCTCCAGCGCTGCCGCCAACTCGGGCCGGCGTGAGGCGAGCACAATGAGCCGGGGCCGGGCTGAACCACTCACTCGCGGCGCGCGCGCGCCGCCCACCCCGTGGACTCGCCCGCTCCACCTACGCACGCACGCACGCACGCACGCACGTCTTTGGCTGCCCCCGGCCACCCGCACCGGCCCGAAGTCGGGACCCGGGGAGACCCCCTCGGGGCTTGGGGTGGCGGGTTCGACTCCCGCCCTTGACGTACCGTGACACACACACACACACACACACACACACACACACCCCCACCCACCCACCCAATAATAAGACTATAATTCCTCATTAAATATGACAGCCGGAATCCCGGCTTCTGTTCACAAAAATGCCCTGTATTTAGCCTATGCTAGGCACCAGACCCTGGACGCTCAGTACTGGCAAAAAAGGAAATGCCCTGCCCTCATGGCGCTGCCATTTTAATTGGAATAGTAGTGACAATGGTCAAGGGAGAAAATAAAGTGTCATCATCGCCACGGGGACGGTTAATCTCATGTGCGCACTGCGTGGGGCCCTGGCAACCACAAACATTATTCCAGATGTGGCCAGGAAGGTATTTTTCAGAAGAGATGAACACTGAAATTGGTCCACCTTGGGTAAAGGAGATTGTCAATGCCGTGGCGTGGGTGGGCCTCGTCCATCAGCTGAAGGACTGGAGAGAAAAATGAGGTTCCGAAGAAAGAGGGAACTGTTCCTCCAATGGCCTTGGGACATCAGCTCTTCCCTGTGTCTCCAGCCCAGAGTCCTGCCCTGACTTGCCTGCCTCACGGTCACATGAGTCAACTCCTTAAAACAAAACTATATATGTAAAAATACTGAATATATACAAGCCTATTAATTTGTATATGTGTGCATACATATTATATATATGTATACACATATGTTTATATGTGCGTGCGTTTGTAGTATATGTGTAAGTACTATATACAGTATACATACAAGCCTATATATTTGTGTGTATATATTGTATACATGTATGTATGTGCATATATATAGTATACATTTTATAAATGTGAACATGCTGTGTATATACACACACCCATATATTGATATATGGGTGTGTGTAGATATACAGTTTATGTACACTGTATGTATGTATACAGTGTGTATTTATATATAGGTGTGTATATATGTTGTATACCTGTATGTGTATATGTTTCTAGGTGTTACATGTATATATGTATATACTGTTATATACACACTTGCGTATGTATTTATATGTGTATGTACATGCGCATATTTACATATAGGTGTGTATGTGTGTGTATACATTGTATATATGTATATATCTGATATATATGATATATGTACGTGTACATACGATGAATTTATATATACAGTACATATATATTTTTATGCTATATGCTTTTATATGTAGGTGTATATGTGTGTCTATATGTATGTACGTGTACGTATTGCATGTATTATATGTGTATGTATGTATACTGTCTATATACACACCTAAATATCTTTGTATGTGTGTCTATATGTATGACATATATGTACCTAGGTGTGTATATTGCATATGTTATACGTATGTGTGCATACTGTATACATACAAACGATGCATTTTATATGTGTGTATGTATAGTGTCTATGTATGTGGGTATTGTATATGTTATGTGCATATGTGTGTATACATACTGTAGATATACAAACTATGCCTTTTATATGTGTGTATACAGGTAGGTGTGTATTGTATATACTATATGTGTATATGTGTGTATGCATACTGCATAGATACACTGCTGTATATTTTTGTACGCGTGTACATATGTACGTGTGTGTGTATATACACACACACACCCTATGGCTTCTGTTTGTCTGGAGAACCCTCACTGATACGGACACTTATGACAATTGAGCACCTGCTCTTTGCCAGCCAGGGAGCCAAAGGCTTGTCCTTGCGGTGTCTCCCTTAAGTGTCACAAGTCCCAGGAGGGAAGGTGATGCGGCTGCTACCAGTTGAGGTGCCTCAGGGTCAGAGAGGTGCACAGGGTGGGGGGCTGGAGCCTGGTGGAGCCCAGGTGGAGTTCTAGCAGCAGTACAGCCTAGCAGTCCCACTTCCCCGGGTGCTTCTCACAAAGACGCCAAGGGAGAGACGGGATCTGAAGGAGGGGATGAGGAAGCTTCCGTGGGTCCGCAAGCCCAGACCAAGGCTGACTCGTCAAGGGTGTTAGAGGTCAGGACTGTGGTTACCCTGGGGGTGGGCTTACACAGAGCCATTCACATTCTGAAAAAGTATCCATTCTGCTCTTGTTTGTATGTTTACCCCCCTCCCCCAAATCTTTTAAAAACAGATTCTCTTGGTTGCTGGGAACACACACGGGGAAGTTGTGTGTGAGGGGGTGTGATCCAGGGGACAGGGAGGATAAGCCCCCCCACTCGTAGGGCCAGGAGTGGCTCAGCTTTGTGAGCTGAGGATGGCCCACGAGGTCCCAGAGAGAAGGGTCCCTGCTCCGTCCCTGCTCTGTGCACCCCATTCCCAGCCCGAGAAGCCCAGAGCCACCCCCCGCAACACACACACACACACCAGGGAGGAGAGCCAGTCACCCTGGCTCCCAGGCTCTGGCTCCAAGGCTCCCGGCACTAGGAGCTCTTTTCAGCTTTCATGCTCTGTCTGTCTCTCGCCCGCCCTCCCTCCCTCCTCCGCTTCTTCCCCTCCCGCTCCATCTGTCCTCCCCTCCAGCCTGCATTTCTACACAGGATGGCTCACAGACAGCTGCTCCCCGTGCCCACCTGCCACCATTCGATGGATGTCAAAGCAAACCCTGGGGACTTCCCTGGAGGTCCAGTGATTAAGACTCCGAGCTTCCACTGGCAGGGGGCGCGGGTTCGATCCCTGGTCAGGGAAATCAGATCCCACATGCCGCACGGCATGGCCAAGAAAAATAAATGAATAAAAAATAAAGTTATAGTGATGAAACAGCCCTAGTGGTGCAAGGACGGGACGTATAGCTCTATGGTATAGAATAAAGGTCCAGAAACAGATCTATGAGAACTTGATATGACAGAAAGTGGGGAAATTAAGGAGTTTTCAATAAATGGCATTAGGACAATTGCATATCCATGTGGGAAAAAGTAAATTAGAAAAAAAAAAAAAAAAAAGGCAAGCCCTGGTCAGGTGTGACCTTGGGCCCAGGGCCATTGGCACACGTTGTCATGTGGGATGTTCTTCCTTAGACTCCTCCCTCCCCCCTGTGTCACTGTCACTTCCTCCAGAACCTTCCTGGACTCCCCTACACAAGCCTGGGGTGTGCCCTCACCCGCCCTGGATCACCAGAATTCCCATCCCGGCCCACCCTTCCCTGCCAGGTAAAGAACTGTGCATGGTCAATAAGACCATAGAGGTCATTGGCCATTGCTATTGCAGCTGGAATTGTTACTGTGTTTAGATAGGGTGACCAACACCTGCCCCCAGTTTGCCCAGGACCGCTCAGGTTTGAGCGCTGGAACTCTGGGGAAACCCTCAGTCCCGGGGGACCCCAGAAGGCTGATCAGCCTATTTAGGACGGATCTTTCACTTGATCTCCCAACCCCCGAGAGCCAGAAAGGGAATCTCCCCCCTCCTTCCATTGTAACCTTCATTCATCCATCCACTCATCCCTTTATTCAACTCCTTTATTCAGCAAGTATTTATGAAGCATCTACTACACAGCAGACACTCTTCTAGGTGCTGGGGACATAACAGCATCCCTGTCCTCAAAGAGCTCACGTTCTAGCGAGGGCAGCAAACAGTCGACTGAGAAGGTGTGATTTATCACATGGCGATGATGTCTCGGAGACCACTGCAGGGCAGAGGAGGTGGGAGAGGAAAGGGGCAGGTCTAAATGCAGGCGCTGACGGGATTGGGGCAGACCTTGCCCTGGGCCAGGCTGGTTGCTTCAACACAGCTGTCCTCGCCCAGGGCCATCCTGCCCCCGCCTCACCCAGTTCTTCCGTGACGTGTGGGGAAAATCTGTGGTTGTCACAACTCGGGGGGAGGGGCCCCTGGAATCAAAGGGGTGTGGCCAGGGCTGCTGCTAAACCCCACACAGTGCCCAGGAGGGGCCCTCAGCAGAGGATGACCCGCCCCGAATAACCCCAGTGCCGCAGGGGAGACCCTGCACTAATATTATTCAGACCCGCTGGTGCCCCCAGATTCCTGCACAGGCAGGGACTCTAACCGGGTCACCTCTGTATCCCGAGGTGACCTAGAGTGGGGCAGCCAGGAGGGCTGAGATGAGCATCGGGGGTGAAATGACAAATCTCTGTGCCCACTCTCCGCGCCGCACCCCAGGGGCGATGGCCTCTATCTCCTCCCTGTGCAGGTAGCTTTTCCCTGAGCCATTTCTTCTTGTCAAGGTCCCTGTCGCAGGTTGGGTTCCCCAAAGATGACGTTGAGAGCAAGGATTGGAGTGCAGGTGGTTGATGTGAGACGTGCAGCAACAGATACAGCTGCCATAGGGTCCCGCAATTCCACTCCTGGGCATAGATCTGGAGAAAACTCTAATTCAAAACTATACACACACCCCTGGGATCTCCTGGGTGGTCCAGTGGTTAAGACTCCGTGCTTCCAGTGCGGGGGGCATGGGTTCCATCTCTGGTCAGGGAACTAAGATCTCACATGCTGTGTGACAAAAAAAAAAAGAAAGAAAGAAAGAAAAAGAAAGAAAGAGAGAAAGAAAGAGAGAGAGGGAGAGAGAGAAAGAAAGAAAGAAGGGAAGGAAGCAAGGAAGAAAGAAAGGAAGAAAGAAATAAAGGAAGAAAGGAAGAAAGAAAGAAAGGAGGAAAGAAAGGGAGGAAGAAAGGAAGAAAGAAAAAAAAAAGAAAGACAAGATACATGCACCCCAATGTTCATTGCAGCACTATTTACAATAGCCAAGACATGGAAGCTACCTAAATGTCCACTGATGGATGAATGGATAAAGAAGATGTGGTACATATATACAATGGGATATTATCCAGCCATAAAAAGAATGAAATAATGCTATTTGCAGCAATGTGGATGGACCTAGAGATTACCATACTAAGTGAAGTAAGTCAGAAGAGAAAGACACATATCATATGATCTCACTTATATGTGAAATCTAAAATACGACACAAATGAACTCGTCTACGAAACAAAAACAGACTCACAGACATAGAGAACAGACTTGTGGTTGCCAAGGGGGAGAAAGAGTGAGGGAGGGTTGGATTGGGAGTTTGGGGTTAGCAGATGCAAACTATTAAATATAGGATGGATAAACTACAACATCCTACTGTCTAGCACAGGGAACTATATTCAACATCCTGTGATAAGCCATAATGGAAAAGAAAAAAGTTTTATTTATAGGTTCCATCCCTAACTGAGCTGGCCCATCCCCTCCCATGGTTCTAAGTGCAGCCCGAGGCTGCAGACTTCCCACCGTGGTCTTCAGCTCCAGAGCAAGCCACCTGCAAACCACCCACATCTTTCCAGGGGCTGGCAACTCTCCTTTGCTACTGATTCCAAGACACATCCAGATAGCAAAAATGTGACCATGAAAAGAAACTCAGGCATGTTCAAATCAGGGAAATAACATTCTTATCTCTGTTCAGTACTCGCTTAATTTTAGAATAGCTTAGAGTTACAAAAAAGTGGCAAAGATCTGTACAGAGTGTAGAGTGCCGTGGACCCTGACCCAGTAACCCTATCTCCAACACGTTAGTACGTTAGTATGACATGTTTATCCAACTAAGGAACCAAGATGGATACATTGTTATTAACTAAAGTCCACACTTCATTAGCATTTCCCTAGTTTTCCCCTAACATCCTTTTTCTGTCCCAGTCTCCTCTGGGCTGTGACATTTCTCAGATGTCCCTGGGTTTTGATACCTTGAAAGTTTTGAGGAGGACTGGTCAGGTATTTTGTCCCTCAATTTGTTTGTCTGTTTTCTGATGTTTTCTTATGGTTGGTCTGGAGTTATGGGGTTTGGGGCGGAAGATCCAGACAGAGATAAAAATGCCATTCTCCTCAGGTCACATCAAGGATACACACCATCAACGGGACTTATGACAAATGATTTTACCCTTGATCACCTGGCCAGTAGCGTCTTTTTTTTTTTTTTTTTTTTTTTTTTTTTTTTTTTGCTGCGTTGGGTCTTCGTTGCGTGCGGGCTTCTGTAGTTGTGCATGGGGGCTCAGTAGTTCTGGCTCCCAGGATCTAGAGCGCAGGCTCAGTAGTTGTGGCCCACGGGCTTAGTTGATCTGCGGCACCTGGGATCTTCCCGGACCAGGGCTTGAACCTGTGTCCCCTGCACTGGCAGGCGGATTCTTTTCTTTTCTTCTTTTCTTTTGCAACCAAAACTTTAATCCCAAGGATTCTCACAAAACATATTACGAATGACAGCATGAAAAAAAAAATTGCACAGTAACTCAAAGTTCAGCTCTACAATACTCTTAATCCGGCAGGACATTGGTATCTTGATCATCTCAGATTTCCAAAAAATATTACAAAGAGCTATGTATTCATGTACAGCAATCACAGAGGGGACTTATGACCTAACTCAAAGGTAAACTAACTTCCTTAAAACTTCTTAGATTCTCAACTCCCTGGACCTCTTGTCCCGTGTGAAGACTAGTGGAATTTTTAAACCTCTAATCTAGGGTAAGGGTGCAGCTTTCATTTTTACCTGCTGGCTTGTGTTCACAGCACCTTTTAAAGACTGCTTGCTTAACTACAGCTGCATACCATATCCCAGCTACAGAAAGTCTTTTACACGTTTGCCAGTGTTGTTTCCATAATAGTAAACATCACACTTTAGGTGGGCAGGAGTTAAAGTTTTATTATCAGTCTAGGCAAGACCAAAAATTCAAAGCAAATTCAATTTTGCTTAAGGGAACATTGGAAGGTAACAATTCTTCATATCACATGCCTCATGTGACCCATTTCAAACCATAGAGAATGACACCTTTATGGGTCACTGTCCCAAGAGACAAACAAATGTGAACAACTAAAACATTTAAAAAGTGCACCAAGCTTCAGAAGTCTCAAACAAAACTTGAATTTTCTGTACATACTCCTGTCAAATGAAGTTATTGCCTGTACACCACTCCTCTTGCAAAGTGGTCTTCTATTTCCTTTCATTTGACCTAGATCGGCTAGGAGACCTAGAGAAAGATCGGGACGGCTTGTGATTTCTCTCCTGGGACAGTCATCTCTCTCTTCTCCTATATCTAGAAAGGGACCTGCTCTGGCTGACGGAGAAGGCTCTCCATCTTGGAGATGTGTGGGAGGTGGAGGACTCCTCCTCCGATAATCATCTCGAGGGCGACGACCCCAAGAAGGAGGCGGTCACGATTTCGACTTCTCTTTTCCCCATTCGACAGGTCCACTCTTACTCGGCAGCCACATAGTGTTCTCCCATCTAGTTCTCGGACAGCATCTGCTGCATCTCGGGGATCTTCACATTCAACAAGAGCGAAGCCGGGAGGGCTTTTAGCAACCCACACACTTCAGAGTGGTCTGTAATAGCCTAAATCTCGTTCCAATTCAGCCTTGTTACCACTGTTTGCAAGATTCCCTACATAAACTTTACAGTCCAACGGACAGGAATCACGATGCAAGACCCTCGTGGCCTCCTGTTTTTCACGGGCCACAGGGTGGTCCCGGGCCTCTAGAATCTGGCAGCTGAATCTGCTCGCACAAGCTGTCCTGTGGGGATGCTTTTCCCCCTATGTGTCCAGCCCGGGGCCCCGCGGTCTTGGCCCGGCCTCCCCGGTGAGAGGGTGAACCCCAGCTCCCTGGAGCAGACACTCAGAGCCCTGGTGACCGGACTCACGGCTGACGGGGCTGGAGCGGCGGCTGGACATGTGTGGCCAGCCTGGTGGTGTTTGGCCCCCTCTGCAGTGCCAGTTCCAGCTGAGAAAGAGCCTCCCTGTGTTATTTTCTCCTGGTTGTGTAAGGATCCCCGGTGTCATCTGACAGAAATGTAGATGGTGTGTTCTTTCTCTCTTTTCTCCCTGCTTCCTCTCCTCCCTCTCTCCCTCCCTGTCCCTCTTTCCCTGTTCTGCTCTCCCTCTACCTCTTTCCCTCTCCCTCTCTCTCTCTCCCTCCCTCTCTCTCCATCTGTCTCTCCCTCTCTCCCTCCCTCTCTCTCTTTCCTCTCCCTCTTTCCTCTCCCTCTTCCCTCTCCTCTCCCTCTGTCCCTGCCTCTCTCCCTGTGCCTGTTTCCCTGTCCTTGTTTCCGTGTTCCGCTCTGCCTCTACCTCTGTCTCTCCCTCTCTGGGAGGGAGTGAGGGAGATGGAGAGACGGAGGGAGAGGGAGAGTTGGAGAGAGAGGGAGAAGAGGGAGGAGAAGGAGGGAGGCAGAGGGAGGGAGGGAGAGGTCTCTTCCTCCCTCCCTCTGCCTCTCCTCCTCCTCTCCTTCTCTCCCTCACCCTCTCTCCCTCTCCATCCCTCCATCATTTTCCCTCCTGCTCCCTCTCCCTCTCTCCCTCCCAGAGAGGGAGAGACAGAGGGAGAGGGAGAGGGGGGAGAGAGGGACACGGAGAGGGAGGGAGGGAGACAGAGAGGGAAGCAGGCACCCTCTCTCCTTCTCCCTCTCCCTACCTCCTTCTCCGACTCCCCCTCTCCTTCGCCCCCTCCCTCTCCTCTCCCTCTGTCTCTCCCTCTCCCTCCCTCCCTCTAGGAGAGGGAGAGGAAGGGAGGGAGAGGGAGAGGGAGAGATGTCTCGCCCTCCCTCCCTCTCCCTCGCCCTTTCCCTTCCTCTCTCCCTCTCCCTCCCTCCTTCTCCCTCTCCCTCCCTCTGTCTCTCCCGCTCCCTCCGTCTCTCCCTCTCCCTCCGTCTCTCCCGCTCCCTCCGTCTCTCCCGCTCCCTCATTCCCTCTCAGACAGGGAGAGATGGAGGGAGAGGCAGAGATGAGGGAGAGGAGCAGAGGGAGGGGGGAGAGAGGGAGAGGGAGAGAGGGAGAGAAGAAGGAGAGAGGGAAAGGGAGGGAGGAAGAGACCTCTCTCTCTCTCCCCCCTCTCTCTCCTTCTCCCTCTCCCTTGTCTCTGCCTCTTCCTCCGTCTCTGGGAGGGAGTGAGGGAGATGGAGAGACGGAGGGAGAGGGAGAGGGAGGAGAGGGAGCGAGGGAGTGGGAGAGAGGGAGCGAGAGAGGGATAAAGGGAGGGAGAGAGGGATAGAGGGAGGGAGGGAGAGACGTCTTTGTCTTTCCTTCCCTCCCTCTCTCCCTCTCCCCCCTCCCTCTCCTGCTCTCTCTCCCTCCACCTCCTTCCCTCTCCAGAGAGGGAGAGGGAGCAGGAGAGGGAGAGAGGGAGGGAGAGAGGGAAAGGGAGAGAGGAAGACACCTCTCTCTCTCTCCCTCCCTCCCCCCTCTCTCTCCCTCTCCCTCTCCCTTGTCTCTGCCTCTTCCTCCGTCTCTGGGAGGGAGTGAGGGAGATGGAGAGACGGAGGGAGAGGGAGAGGGAGGAGAGGGAGCGAGGGAGTGGGAGAGAGGGAGCGAGAGAGGGATAAAGGGAGGGAGAGAGGGATAGAGGGAGGGAGGGAGAGACGACTTTGTCTTTCCTTCCCTCCCTCTATCCCTCTCTCTCCCTCTCCCCCCTCCCTCTCCTGCTCTCTCTCCCTCCACCTCCTTCCCTCTCCAGAGAGGGAGAGGGAGCAGGAGAGGGAGAGAGGGAGGGAGAGAGGGAAAGGGAGGGAGGAAGACACCTCTCTCTCTCTCCCTCCCTCCCCCCTCTCTCTCCCTCTCCCTCTCCCTTGTCTCTGCCTCTTCCTCTGTCTCTCCATCTTTGGGAGGGAGTGAGGGAGATGGAGAGACGGAGGGAGAGGGAGAGGGAGGAGAGGGAGCGAGGGAGTGGGAGAGAGGGAGCGAGAGAGGGATAAAGGGAGGGAGAGAGGGATAGAGGGAGGGAGGGAGAGACGTCTTTGTCTTTCCTTCCCTCCCTCTATCCCTCTCTCCCTCTCCCCCTCTCCCCCCTCCCTCTCCTGCTCTCTCTCCCTCCACCTCCTTCCCTCTCCAGAGAGGGAGAGGGAGCAGGAGAGGGAGAGAGGGAGGGAGAGAGGGAAAGGGAGGGAGGAAGACACCTCTCTCTCTCTCCCTCCCTCCCCCCTCTCTCTCCCTCTCCCTCTCCCTTGTCTCTGCCTCTTCCTCTGTCTCTCCATCTCTGGGAGGGAGTGAGGGAGATGGAGAGAGGGAGGGAGAGAGGGAGGGAGGGAGGGAGGGAGAGACGCCTTTGTCTTTCCCTCCCTCCCTCTATCCCTCTCCCTCCACCTCCTTCCCTCTCCAGAGAGGGAGACAGAGAAGGAAGCAGGCACCCTCTCCGGAGAGGGAAGGAGGTGGAGGGAGAGGGAGAGGGAGCACGAGAGGGAGAGAGGGAGAGGGAATGAGGTATCGGAAGAGCGGAACAGGGAAACAGGGACAGGGAAAGGGGGACAGGGAGAGAGGGAGAGGGAAAGAGGGAGAGGGAGAGAGGCAGAGGGAGAGATGGAGGGAGAGTGAGAGTGAGAAGCAGGGAGGTAGAGGGAGGGAGGGAAGGAGAGAGAGAGGGAGACAGAGAGGGAGAGAGGGAGAAGGGCTGATGGGGGCTCCCTCCCCCTCCCCTCCTCTCCCCACTGCTTTCTCTTTCTTCTGCTTCAACAAACACCAGGCGCCTTTTAGATCAGCCCTGAAGTCAACGTTGATGCTTGGACGGCTTGACCTCCCCGCTGCCTTCCAGCCCGGGACCACAGCTGGGAGATGAAGTCTGCGGGGTCCTGGGCAGCGGCGGCGGGCTGCACAGGCACCTCCTCTGACGCCCAATCTCTCCTCCTTTACGAGGCAGCCGCCAGCTCCCCTCCCTGACTCCCCAAGATTTGGGGCCTTTTTAATATGTGTCGATAATGCCATGAGCTACTATTTAACTTTTCCACGAGGACCCATCTCCCGAAATGCAGTGCTTTTCAGCCTTGGCTGCACTAGAGAACCCCCAGGGAAGGGAGAGACGTCTGTACCTCCCTCCCTCTCCCTCTCCCTCTCCCTCCTCCTCTCCCTCTCCTTCTGGGGTGATGCCCGATGAGCTCAGATTCGCAGATGTTCCCCCCATCTCCTCTCTGTGCCTTGCGTGGGGTCTGGGCCTTCTCACTGTGGCCCGGGTATGGCCTTGACATTCAGACATCGGTTCCTGCAAGGACACTTGCGTTTGGTCCATACCGCGTGTGGCTGCAGTCTGTGCTTCTCCTGTTCAGCATCTTCAGTAGATGGGGGCTGTGCGTGAGCCCTTCATCTTCCCCGCAGACACCACTGGTGCTTGCTCGGCCTCGTGGGTGATGTGGGGGGCATGGGGGACAGTCCTGTGTCCCCACCTTCTTGGGCTGCAGACAGGCCACGTTGGTCCTGTGGTGACTGGGGGCTCCCAGGAGAACCCCACCGCAGAGCCGGAGAGGTGGCCCCAGAGAAGGTGGCGTACGCCCGCCTGGGGCAGGGCCTCACCAGCCAGCCCCGGGCCACCTGCAGCAACAGGCGTCTCGCCGTCCATGGGGCTGGGTGTTCGGGCACCGTGGGGATGACCTGCTGTCTGCACGGCAGCCGAGTCTGTATTGTTGAGCCCGGGGAGGCCCCTGGGTGGCTCCTGGAGAGCCTGGTCACATTTCTTCCTGCCCTTGGCCTTAGAGCTCATCACGGTTCACGCCGTTTCTGGTCCCAAAAGGACCTGTGTTCATAAAGACCACGTGTTAGGACAGCACCAAAGTGTCTAGAAATCCGGGCCAGGAGGAGGAGGGAGGGGGATTGGCTGTGCCCGCCAGTGGCCTGAGAGCCCTGCCCGCCCTCAGAGACCTGGCCCGGGGCCCGTGGGGAGGGCGTGGCCCACGGTCCCCAGCGCTGGCCGTCTCTGGGTTCCAGGAGAACTGCGCGATCCTCGGGGAGCTGGTAAGGCTGCAGGCTCAGAAGTCCCGCCTGCTGGGGTTCAGCACGCGTGCCGACTCCGTGCTGGAGATGAACATGGCCAAGACCAGCCAGGTGGTGGCCACTTTCCTAGGTAACCCCGCCTCCCCGAGGGTCAGGCGGACCTTGACTGGACGTGGTGCTGCCTGAGACCCGACTGTGTCAGCCCTTGGGGGTCGCCTTCCCCAACCCTTCATTCTGCCTCGAGGGGCGTGGGGTGGGTGGCGGCTGGGAGGCTGCCACAGGGACATAGCCGAACCTCTCCCCTCCGCCCGCAGATGAGCTGGCCCAGAAGCTGAAGCCCCTCGGGGAGCAGGAGCGGCCGTGATCCTGGACCTAAAGAAGGCCAAGTGCCAGAGGCGGGGCCTGCACTTTGACGGGCCCATCAACGTCTAGGACCTGTGCTGCTACATGAACCAGGGGGAGGAGACGCGCTACCACGTGGACCAGTACCTGCTCGATGAGTCCTTCCCCATGCAGGTGGTCACGCGCGGGTGGCTGGGCATCTCCCAGGAGCTGCTGGGGCTGACCTTCGACCTGGAGGAGGGTGCCAACGTGTGTCACGGAGATGTGAGGCTCTACACGGTCCGGGACGCGGCCGCGGACAAGGTCATCCATCGGCAAGTTCTACCTGGACCTCTACCCTCGGTGCATGCGTGGGGGAACCTGTCGGCCGTGGGCCAGGGCTCCTCTGTGGAAGCGGGGCCTCACCCGCGTCCCTCCCCAGGGAAGGGAAGTCTGGGCACATGGCCTGCTTTGGCCTGCAGCCGGGCTGCCTGCAGCAGGATGGGAGGCGCCAGATTGCCATCGCGGCCATGGTGGCCAACTTCACCAAGTCTACGCCCAACCCGCCCTCCCTGTTGCAGCATGATGAGCTGGAGACCTACTTCCATGAGTTCTGGCAAGCGATGCACCAGCTCCGCTCCCAGGTGGGTGCGGGCGCGGGGCTGCAGGCAGGGGGCGGGGAGGGCCCGGGCTCTCCCGTGGTTCTCAGGCAGGCCCTCGCCACGGGATTCTTCCGCTGATGTCACCCCGCACGTGGTGACGCCCTCGGTGTCAGTTTCCATCATCAAACCCCACGCACAGGGCGTGTAAAAAAATGGAAGTGGATGTCCTCGAGACTCTGGAGCCTGGAAGCCGCAGATCAAGGAGTCAGGACTGGTTCCCTGCATGTTAAATACGTGTATTCAAGAGTTGCCTTTAAAAAGACAAAAGAAAAGAAAGGAACGTTGCATGCAAGTCTGGTGACAGGCGGTGATGAGAACCAGAGGGTAGGCTCTGGGGCCGGGAGCGCTGTGCCCTGTGAGGCCCTGGGGCTGCTGCCAGTCTCGGTGGAGGCTCAGCAAGTCCCAGGGACTTCCCCACCGGGGGGGCGGGGGTGTCCCCAGCTGAGCGTCTGGGCCCAGGACCCAGTGCTCCTTCAGTCTTCCTGCGGTCAGCCCTTCGTCCTGAGAGCGATGCTCTCACAGGCTGCACCGGAGCGCGTGGGGACACTTTACTGAGCTGTGCAGCCGTCACTACTGCCCTATTTTGGAACATTTCCCTCACCCCAAAAATGTCCCTCACGCCTTTAGTTATCATTCCCTCCCCTCCCCTGCCCCTGACAACCAGGAACCCACTCTGACTCTGTGGATCTACCTGTTCTGGATGTTCCCCCTCAGTGGGGTCACACCGTGTGCCCTTCTGTGTCTGACTTGTCTCGCTGAGCATCGTGTTCTCAGGGTGCATCCACGTGGCAGCGAGTGTCAGGGCTTCACACCTTTGCGTGGCTGAGGGCCGGAAAAAAGACAAACGACAAGAAAGGCACGTTACCTGCGACTCTGGCGACAGCCGGTGATGAGAACCAGAGGGAAGGCTCTGGGGCCGGGAGCGCCGCGCCCTGTGAGGCCCTGGGGCTGCTGCCAGTCTCGGTGGAGGCTCAGCAAGTCCCAGGGACTTCCCCACCGGGGGGGCGGGGGTGTCCCCAGCTGAGCGTCTGGGCCCAGGACCCAGTGCTCCTTCAGTCTTCCTGCGGTCAGCCCTTCGTCCTGAGAGCGATGCTCTCACAGGCTGCACCGGAGCGCGTGGGGACACTTTACTGAGCTGTGCAGCCGTCACTACTGCCCTGTTTTGGAACATTTCCCTCACCCCAAAAATGTCCCTCACGCCCTTAGTTATCATTCCCTCCCCGCCCCCTGCCCCTAACAACCAGGAACCCACTCTGACTCTGTGGATCTACCTGTTCTGGATGTTCCCCCTCAGTGGGGTCACACCCTGTGTGCCCTTCTGTGTCTGACTTGTCTCGCTGAGCATCGTGTTCTCAGGGTGCCTCCACGTGGCAGCGAGTGTCAGGGCTTCACACCTTTGCGTGGCTGAGGGCCGAAAAAAAGACAAACGACAAGAAAGGCACGTTACCTGCGACTCTGGCGACAGCCGGTGATGAGAACCAGAGGGAAGGCTCTGGGGCCGGGAGCGCCGCGCCCTGTGAAGCCCTGGCGTTGCTGCCAGTCTCGGTGGGGCACGGGCAGCGCCGTCCCCCAGAGCTGCTGGCCAACTCATCAAGTCCCGGCTGGCCAACCCCGGTGCGGTCGGGCCGAGGGAAAGGAAAGGGGCTCCCGGACCGCCCGGCTGGAAAGCGCGGCCTGCACACAGTGCCAGCCCCCCGTCTCCTTCCTCCCGCCCTCCAGGCCTCTTCAACCTGCGCCAGATCGTCCTGGCCAAGGTGGACAAGGCCCTGCACACGCAGACGCCCGCGGACCCGGCCCAGGAGAATGCCCGCCTCTGCCAGGAGGTCCTCGGGGTCCCAGCCACGCCAGGTAGCCAAGTGCACGCCGGGCCCACCTTAGCGGTCGCTTGGCGGCTACTGCCCAGGTCAAGAGGATCCTCTGGTGGTGTGTGAAGGGGGACCGACTGACGGGCTCTGGCCGAGGCCCGCTGACCTCTGGCCTCTTCCTGCCTCGGTTCCTGGGCTGGTCCCTCCAGCTGTGGCCCGCGGAGTCCGAGGGTGGGGTGGGCGTATCTGCACGTGCTTTCTGGAGAGCCTGGAAGAGGCAGGAGAGGGCTTCATACCCCGGACGGAACGCGTCGACGAGGTTTGCCCGTGCGTGTCGGTGCGGAGACGCAGTTCACTCCCTCGTGAGCGCTTGAACCCGCGCCCTCCCCGTGCTGGAAGGTGAGCCCTGACTCATCCCTCGGAGCCTCGGGCAGCTGACCTTGTAAGAGGCTTCGGGGTGAACCCTCGTGAGCTTCAGCAGAAAGTCGGCAAAAATTTATTTGTGTCCCTCCACTGAGTTGCCCGCAAGGTCCCCGTTTTCTAGAAGTGTTGGGCCAATACTCCCTCTAGTGGCAGGGGACTCAGACAGGGCTGCTTTGAGGCCCCCTCTCTGGGGAAGGGGCACGGAGCGGCCAGGGGGCCGGGCAGGAGCTTCTCCGCGTGTGTCCCAGGGACCCACCTGCTTGCGACCTTCGGCCACCTGGCAGGAAGCTACGACGCCCAGTCCTATGGCTACCTGTGCAGCGAGGTGTACTCCGCGGACACGTTCCACACACGTTTCAAGCGGGAGGGCGTCCTGAGTGGCAAGGTGAGAGGCCAGCCTGCCATGCAGACCAACACGGAGGTCCTTGGCCTGGGCCTAGATGCTTGTGCCGCCCGCCTGGGCCTGCCAGGCTCTGAGGGCCCTGCCCTGGACCCCCTGCTCCCCTGCCCTTTCTTGAGTCACAGCAGAGGTGGCCACACCCACACCCTCAGTGAAGGGGGTGCTCCACCCTCCTGCAGCCCCACCCCCTCTCGTCAGGTTGCCATGGACTACAGAAGCTGCATTCTGAGGCCAGGGGGCTCCGAGGATGCCAAGGGCATGGTGAAGCTCTTCCTGGGTTGTGACCCCACGCAGGACGCCTTCCTCCTGAGCAAAGGGCTGCAGGTTGAGGGCTGCAAGCCGCCGGCCTGCTGAAGGCACGGGGTTTTGCCCACCCAGGCGGGCCGGGTGCCTTAGCGCCCCGTCGGGGCGGGGGAGGGGCCGCGTGTCCTCCCAGCCCCTGAGTCCCCGGCGGCCGGCCTAGGCCAAAAGTCTCCACCTGGAAGTGTCTGGAGAGCCTGGCATCAAGGCTCCCCCTTGTTGCACTAATGCAATCCCTTCCTGGGGAGCTTTCCTGGTAACAAAACGGTTCTTTGAAAACGCAGCCGTTAATAAAAAGACTCTACTCCTGGTCTCTGCCTGCCGTCCCTTCCACCACAGGAGTGGCATGGGGGCCGTCACACTGGGGGGAGTTCTGACCTTGGTCGGGGATCAGCCCTGGGGCCGTGGTGACGCGTCTGGGTCACTGGGAGATGGCTGAGCTGTGGGGTGAGTTCAGACGGGGATGGTGCCCCGCACCCCGGCCGGGCAGGCTCTCCAGTGAGGGGGTGTCAGTTTCCTGCCAGCCTCTCGCCCGTCACTGTTTGGCATCTCGGGGGCTGTGATTGGCTGGAGCTGGTTCTGGCGGTGGGCACAGCTGTGGGAAGCCCGGCTGTGGCTGTCCCTGTCCCCGTGTCCTGTCCTCCTGCTCAAGGCCGGCCGGCTGGCTCCCTCTGATCATCGGCAGCTGCTGAAGTCTGGACCACAGCAGGGGGCTGCCTTCCTGGGTCCTAGCGATTCTTCCCAAAGGCCTTAGGGATGTGTTTTGGTGGCAGTAGGAATTCAGAGAGGGTGCTGCACCACTGGAGCGGTAGGGTGGCTCTGGACCGTCCCGTGTGTCCTTCCCGGGCCTTTGAGCTCCTCGGGAGCCCTGCCTCCGGCCCTTCGCCCCCACAAAGGACGCCAGGCAGCGGAGCGAGCGCGCGGGCGGCGCCCCGACCTTCTCCCCGTGGCCCAGGCGGGCAGGCGGTGCCACGCTCTGTCCTCCCCTCAGCCTGCCCGCCCGTTCTCACCCGCCCTAGGGCAGTCGGTTGTGGACCAGGCTGTGGTGTCTGCCCTTCTGCAGCCCCGGCTCAGCTCCCTGCACCCACTTCGGTGCCTTCTGTGTTCTGGGCTGGTCGCAGGCCCAGAGCCGGTGGGCAGGCACCCCGTGGCCGGGAGGGCTGTTCGTGTGAATTCCCTGGGGCTTGAAAAGGAGCACAGCCGGCCTTCCATCAGGCACCTCTCGATGGATATGGAAGGGGCGTGTCGGGGCCTGGGGGCTGCTCGTCTTCCTGTGCACCGAGCCCCCAGGTGGTCCCCGTGCAAAATCCAGGTGTGGCGTTGGCACCCCAGCCGTGTGCCGGGCAGTCCATGGCGGGCGACACAAGCCTCGGGCTGGTGGGCCACAGGGTTCCTGAGCGGCAGGTCAGGACTGAGAGGGTGAGGCCTTTCCCCGGGTCCAGGGCCCAGGCTGATGCCGGCTGGAGGCCCCTCCGCTCACCGCCCGCAACCCCCAGCCCCTGCCCTCACGTGAGCCCCCAGGGCTGAGCTCAGGTGTTGGATGCCCAGGCTCCCCGGTAGCCCAGCCCGTTCCCAGTCCTCCGTGGTCACTGAAGGGCTTGGAAGCGGGTTGCCCCACAGAGACTGCTGTTCTCCGAGCCCTGGGCAGGGGGCAGGGAGGACGGGCACAGGGCCCTGCAGGGGTGTGGTCGCCGGGGCAGCCGGAGCAGCTCCACACAGTAAGTAAGAGCACCTCACCAAAAAACAGTGCGTTTCTCCAGCCGCCCCGGGACCTGAGCTCAGGTCCTGGGGCAGGAAGGGGCAGCACTGCAGCTGTTAGCTGTCACTGGGGGTCGACTGTGGCCCGGTGCCACCTCTTAGATCGTCCCCCGTCCCCTTCCGGGGTTGCGACCGGACCCCTGCCAATCGGGTTCTCACTCCTCCCCATCCCCTACGCCGGCTCCACGAAGGTGGAAGGAACACATTTTTAAAAAGGCTGGAGCCTGGGCTTCCCTGCTGGCGCAGTGGTTAAGAATCCGCCTGCCAATGCAGGGGACAAGGGTTCAAGCCCTGGTCCGGGAAGTTCCCACACGCCGCGGAGCAATGAAGCCCGTGCGCCACAACTACTGAGCCTGCGCTCTAGAGCCCAAAAGCCACAACTACTGAGTCCTCGTGCCCCGACTACTGAAGCCCGCGCGCCTAGAGCCCGTGCTCCGCAACAAGAGAAGCCACCGCAATGAGAAGCCCACGCACCGCAACGAAGAGTAGCCCCCGCTCACCGCAACTGGAGAAAGCACACACGCAGCAAGGAAGACCCAACGCAGCCAAAAATAAATAAATTAAATAAATAAATAAATTTTTAAAAATCATATTAAATACCTATCAATGAGATTTTAAGAAATAGTCAGGACCAGAGCCTCCCATCAAGCCTCTTAGATAGCCTCAACCACCAGAGGGCAGACAGCAGAAGCAAGAGAAACTACAATCCTGCAGCCTGTGGACCAAAAACCACAGTTACAGAAAGATAGAGAAGATGAAAAGGCAGAGGGCCATGTACCAGATGAAGGAACAAGAAAAAACCCCAGAAAAACAACTAAATGAAGTGGAGATAGGCAACCTTCCAGAAAAAGAATTCAGAATAATGATAGTGAAGACGATCCAGGACCTCGGAATAAGAATGGAGGCAAAGATTGAGAAGATGCAAGAAATGGTTAACAAAGACCTAGAAGAATTAAAGAACAAACAAACAGAGATGACCAATACAATAACTGAAATGAAAACTACACTAGAAGGAATCAATAGCAGAATAACTGAGGCAGAAGAACGGATAAGTGACCTGGAAGAGAGAATGGTGGAATTCACTGCTGCGGAACAGACTAAAGAAAAAAGAATGAAACGAAATGAAGACAGCCTAAGAGACCTCTGGGACAACATTAAACGCAACAACATTCGCATTATAGGGGTCCCAGAAGGAGAAGAGAGAGAGAAAGGACCAGAGAAAATATTTGAAGAGATTATAGTCGAAAACCTCCCTAACATGGGAAAGGTAATAGACACCCAAGTCCAGGAAGCGCAGAGAGTCCCATACAGAATAAACCCAAGGAGAAACACGCCGAGACACATAGTAATCAAAGTGGCAAAAATTAAAGACCAAGAAAAATTATTGAAAGCAGCAAGGGAAAAACGACAAATAACATACAAGGGAACTCCCATAAGGTTAACAGCTGATTTCTCAGCAGAAACTCTGCAAGCCAGAAGGGAGTGGCATGATATACTTAAAGTGATGAAAGGGAAGAACCTACAACCAAGATTACTCTACCCAGCAAGGATCTCATTTAGCTTTGATGGAGAAATCAAAAGCTTTACAGACAAGCAAAAGCTAAGAGAATTCAGCACCACCAAACCAGCTCTACAACAAATGCTAAAGGAACTTCTCTAAGTGGGAAACACAAGAGAAGAAAAGGACCTACAAAAACAAACCCAAAACAATTAAGAAAATGGTCATAGGAACATACATATCGATAATTACCTTAAACGTGAATGGATTAAATGCCCCAACCAAAAGACATAGACTGGCTGAATGGATACAAAAACAAGACCCATATATATGCTGTCTACAAGAGACCCACTTTAGACCTAGGGACACATACAGACTGAAAGTAAGGGGATGGAAAAAGATATTCCATGCAAATGGAAATCAAAAGAAAGCTGGAGTAGCTATACTCGTATCAGATAAAATAGACTTTAAAATAAAGAATGTTACAAGAGACAAGGAAGGACACTACATAATGATCCAGGGATCAATCCAAGAAGAAGATATAACAATTATAAATATATATGCACCCAACATAGGAGCACCTCAATACATAAGGCAACTGCTAACAGCTATAAAAGAGGAAATCGACAGTAACACAGTAATAGTGGGGGACTTTAACACCTCACTTACACCAATGGACAGATCATCCAAAATGAAAATAAATAAGGAAACAGAAGCTTTAAATGACACAATAGACTAGATAGATTTAATTGATATATATAGGACATTCCATCCAAAAACAGCAGATTACACGTTCTTCTCAAGTGCGCACGGAACGTTCTCCAGGATAGATCACATCTTGGGTCACAAATCAAGCCTCAGTAAATTTAAGAAAATTGAAATCATATCAAGCATCTTTTCTGACCACAACGCTATGAGATTAGAAATGAATTACAGGGAAAAAAACGTAAAAAAGACAAACACATGGAGGCTAAACAATACGTTACTAAATAACCAAGAGATCACTGAAGAAATCAAAGAGGAAACAAAAAAATACCTAGAGACAAATGACAATGAAAACACGACGACCCAAAACCTATGGGATGCAGCAAAAGCAGTTCTAAGAGGGAAGTTTATAGCTATACAAGCCTACCTAAAGAAACAAGAAAAATCTCAAGTAAACAATCTAACCTTACACCTAAAGAAACTAGAGAAAGAAGAACAAACAAAACCCAAAGTTAGCAGAAGGAAAGAAATCTTAAAGATCAGAGCAGAAATAAACGAAATAGAAACAAAGACAACAATAGCAAAGATCAATAAAACTAAAAGTTGGTTCTTTGAGAAGATAAACAAAATGGATAAGCCATTAGCCAGACTCATCAAGAAAAAGAGGGAGAGGACTCAAATCAATAAAATCAGAAATGAAAAAGGAGAAGTTACAACAGACACCGCAGAAATACAAAGCATCCTAAGAGACTACTACAAGCAACTTTATGCCAATAAAATGGACAACCTGGAAGAAATCGACAAATTCTTAGAAAGGTATAACCTTCCAAGACTGAACCAGGAAGAAACAGAAAATAGGAACAGACCAATCACAAGTCATGAAATTGAAACTGTGATTAAAAATCTTCCAACAAACAAAAGTCCAGGACCAGATGGCTTCACAGGTGAATTCTATCAAACATTTAGAGACGAGCTAACACCCATCCTTCTCAAACTCTTCCAAAAAATTGCAGAGGAAGGAACACTCCCAAACTCATTCTGTGAGGCCACCATCACCCTGATACCAAAACCAGACAAAGACACTACAAAAAAAGAAAATTACAGACCAATATCACTGATGAATATAGATGCAAAAATCCTCAACAAAATACTAGCAAACAGAATCCAACCACACATTAAAAGGATCATACACCACGATCAAGTGGGATTTATCCCAGGGATGCAAGGATTCTTCAACATACGCAAATCAATCAATGTGATACACCATATTACCAAATTGAAGAATAAAAACCATATGATCATCTCAATAGATGCAGAAAAAGCTTTTGACAAAATTCAACACCCATTTCTGATAAAAACTCTCCAGAAAGTGGGCATAGAGGGAACCTACCTCAACATAATAAAGGCCATATATGACAAACCCACAGCAAACATCATTCTCAATGCTGAAAAACTGAAAGCATTTCCTCTAAGATCAGGAACGAGACAAGGATGTCCACTCTCACCACTATTATTCAACATAGTTCTGGAAGTCCTAGCCACGGCAATCAGAGAAGAAAAAGAAATAAAAGGAATACAAATTGGAAAAGAAGAAGTAAAACTGTCACTGGTTGCGGATGACATGATACTATACATAGAGAATCCTAAAACTGCCACCAGAAAACTGCTAGAGCTAATCAATGAATATGGTAAAGTTGCAGGATACAAAATTAATGCACAGAAATCTCTTGCATTCCTATACACTAATGATGAAAAATCTGAAAGAGAAATTAAGGAAACACTCCCATTTACCATTGCAACAAAAAGAATAAAATACCTAGGAATAAACCGACCTAGGGAGACAAAAGACCTGTATGCAGAAAACTATAAGACACTGATGAAAGAAATTAAAGATGATACCAACAGATGGAGAGATATACCATGTTCTTGGATTGGAAGAATCAACATTGTGAAAATGAGTATACTACCCAAAGCAATCTACAGATTCAATGCAATCCCTATCAAATTACCAATGGCATTGTTTACGGAGCTAGGACAAATCCTCTTAAAATTTGTATGGAGACACAAAAGACCCCGAATAGCCAAAGCAGTCTTGAGGGAAAAACATGGAGCTGGAGGAATCAGACTCCCTGACTTCAGACTATACTACAAAGCTACAGTAATCAAGACAATATGGTACTGGCACAAAAACAGAAACATAGATCAATGGAACAAGATAGAAAGCCCAGAGATTAACCCACGCACCTATGGTCAACTAATCTACGACAGAGGAGGCAAAGATATACAATGGAGAAAAGACAGTCTCTTCAATAAGTGGTGCTGGGAAAACTGGACAGCTACATGTAAAAGAATGAAATTAGAATACTCCCTAACACCATACACAAAAATAAACTCAAAATGGATTAGAGACCTAAATATAAGAGTGGACACTATAAAACTCTTAGAGGAAAACATAGGAAGAACACTCTTTGACATAAATCACAGCAAGACCTTTTTTGATCCACCTCCTAGAGTAATGGAAATAAAAACAAAAATAAACAAGTGGGACCTAACGAAACTGCAAAGCTTTTGCACAGCAAAGGAAACCATAAACAAGACGAAAAGACAACCCTCAGAATGGGAGAAAATATTTGCAAATGAATCAACGGACAAAGGATTAATCTCCAAAATATATAAACAGCTCATTCAGCTCAATATTAAAGAAACAAACACCCCAATCCAAAAATGGGCAGAAGACCTAACCAGACATTTCTCCAAAGAAGACATACAGACGGCCACGAAGCACATGAAAAGATGCTCAACATCACTAATTATTAGAGAAATGCAAATCAAAACTACAATGAGGTATCACCTCACTCCTGTTAGAATGGGCATCATCAGAAAATCTACAAACAACAAATGCTGGAGAGGGTGTGGAGAAAAGGGAACCCTCTTGCACTGTTGGTGGGAATGTAAATTGATACAGCTACTATGGAGAACAATATGGAGGTTCCTTAAAAAACTAAAAATAGAATTACCATATGACCCAGCAATCCCACTACTGGGCATATACCCAGAGAAAACCGTAATTCAAAAAGACACATGCACCCGAATGTTCATTGCAGCACTATTTACAATAGCCAGGTCATGGAAGCAACCTAAATGCCCATCGACAGACGAATGGATAAAGAAGTTGTGGTACATATATACAATGGAATATTACTCAGCCATAAAAAGGAACGAAATTGAGTCATTTGTTGAGACGTGGATGGATCTAGAGACTGTCATACAGAGTGAAGTAAGTCAGAAAGAGAAAAACAAATATCGTATATTAATGCATGTATGTGGAACCTAGAAAAATGGTACAGATGAGCCAGTTTGCAGGGCAGAAGTTGAGACACAGATGTAGAGAATGGACATATGGACACCAAGGGGGGAAAACTGCGGTGGGGTGGGGATGGTGGTGTGCTGAATTGGGCGATTGGGATTGACATGTATACACTGATGTGTATAAAATTGATGCCTAATAAGAACCTGCAGTATAAACAAACAAACAAAACAACTAATACTAAACTTTCATTGGGTTATTTGTATGGAAATATGTTAATATAAATGTTTCAGACATTACATGAAATTTCTAAAAATCTTATATTTGTATGTGTATGGAAATATGTATGGAAATATGTTAATAGAAATGTTTCAGACATTACATGAAATTGCTAAAAATCTTATATGTTCTGGTATAATGTTATATGTAATAATCCTAGTTATTACTTTAAAATGTATATCTCAGAAATAACTAATTTTCTTGTCAACTGCATTATTATGAACTTTCATCAAATCTTTAACCGTGGTCATTTTTAAGTCTTTTGTCATAAAGAAAAAAAAAAAAAAGAAAGAAATAGTCAGTTAGTTAGTTAATTGTGCCGGGTCTTAGTTGCCACAGGCCAGCTCCTTAGTTGTGGTAATGAGATATTTTATATTCTTTTTTGTTCCTGAACAAAGGCCTCAGAATCCAGTATTTATTTGATAATGCTCACAGCATAGCTCAGCACGGAATAGCCACATTGTTTTTCTTTGGCTGCTATGTACCAAACAGCCTTTTGTACTGTTTTACCAAATGCATGTATTTAATACCTGTTTTAAAAAACATAGTGAGATCTCAAAAACTTGAAATTGACTAAAGTAAGATTCTCTCTGTAGTACTACTTATTTGACCAACACCACCTGATAACACCGGTGTGGTGCACCGAGCCTTACTCTAGCATATCGGGATACACCCCGTTTCGACAAGTGTTCATCCTCCAAGTCCCCAAGGCCTCTCACACACTGCCAGTGAAACTGCTTCCTGCTTGGGAAAGAGTGCCCCAGTTCGTTTCTTTAGAAGCTTGAAGGCTATGTAAGCCCTCCAAAAGGTTAGAGGGCAAAGAACAACTCTAAAACTGGCACATTTGTTTAAAGAAAAAGACTTGTCAATATTACAAGAGCCAGCTTGCTTTCACTTGTGACACGTTTTCTTAGGAGGCAAGGGATGTGGCCATGTGACTTGGACAAGCTGTTTCCCTCTGTCTCAGTGTCCCACCTGTGAGTGGGTAGTCTGACGAAGCTTAATGACAGACATCTGAATAACGATCATGAACAGTGGCATCTAATTTCCAAAATAAAAACAGGAGAATGAGTATGTCTTTCACAACAGGACGTCAAGTCTACCTCAAAGATATTGGTAGCCTTGAGTCCACTGCTTCTCACTGAGTGCAACTGTGCCCCCCAGGGGACATCTGGGGAAGTCTGAAGGTGATTTTGGCTGTCACGACTGGGAGGAGAGAGAGGGAATGTTACGGGCACCTAGTGAGTAAGAGGTCGGGACCTTGCTAAACACTCTACGATGCACAGGACTCACACACCACAGCAAAGGTTTATCTGGCCCCAAAAGTCAATGCCTTGGTTGAGAAACCCTGCCTTAGAGCAAACCACGGATACTCATCTTTAGCAGGTAACAGGGCATTTACTACCCACCTGTAAACCTACAGACTTCCCGACTTACACAGCTAATCCTGTGGCAGGAATGAAATAGAGAGCGTGTGACCATCTGGTAGTACCTAGGTTTGCCCCTCAAGTCACATGAGACAGTGCTGGAGACTGACATTTTCTATATTGGAGGTCTCTGGCAAGCCACCAGTTTTCTAACCTAAAAAGTCTAAGCAGCATTGTTACAATACACATAATAACACGACAATTCTGCTTTTATAGAGAAATTCGATGTGGGAAAGGAGCTTATCTGACATCAGAAGCAAATGCTTTGAACACATCACATCTGCTGGTTCGACTGTCAAATCTTGACAGCTGGAGACGTAGGAAGGTAGACAGGAGAGAACAGACCAAAGTTACGGGCCTGCTGAGTCCTCGGGGCTAACCATAATACACTTCGTACTGCCCTGGGTCCAGGGGTGTGTTCTAACACCCTCTCAGTCACTTACGGTCCATAGACAGACCAAGTATAAATTCACAATTACCAGCAAGTGTACCAAAAAAAGGCAGAGTTAAGTAACTTAAATGCGAGCCCTACCTGGTCTTTTTCTTCTTCATCGACAGAATCATCCGATTTTGCTTTTTCAGGGTCTTCCTCAGGTTTCCGTTTGGCAGGCCTGTCACACACACACACACACAGTAAAGCCAACTGTTAGCTCACCAGACCCTAGACCTCCAGTGGGCACGAAACAACTCATATTCCTCCCTACCAAGAGTACCCTCTCTTTGGAAAGATTCAGGGCATGGTCCCCTCTTCCCTCTGAGAAGCCCTTTTTGCCAGGACATTAAAAGAAGCTTCGAGCTTAATGTTTCTTTGGATGACAGGTTTAGAATACCACCATTTTGCAAACCTTAAGAAATAATGGATCTAGACTTTGATCAATGGCTGCTACAATCACCGAAGAGACATTACATGCCTCTGATGGACAGCCCCATGCTGTCAATGAAGTCTCACAAAATAAAGCTGGAATCTGATCAAGACTCTAGACCTAACTACCAGTTTACAGAAAACTGGAGGCAAGGGAACACATTAACCACCAAAACGATGCAGTCAGCCAGACCTAGAAGCTATTAGAAAAAAAGACCTATTTTCTTTAAATCAATGGCAAGAAGATAAGGAATCTATCACTCGAAAGGCTTAAGGAGCAAATCAACCAAACTCTGTTACACAAGGGGAAGAATGAACACTGCTATATATTTGTTAGTAAGGAACTGTTACACTTTATAAGGCCTGTTTTGTCTTCTTCAAAAGACTGTTTGCTAGATGTTAGCAATTATGGCAAAATATGAATAAAAAACTTGTCAGAGAAAGAGACCTTGTCATCTAGAAATACAGTATGTGTGGATAAGATGACCTGTCCGATTTGTTTCAAAGTAATCCAACTGGGAGGAGATGGGTGGGTATGGAGCTGTAATCCATTTGGAACAATTTTCACTTGGAGCATGTGGGGGTATAGATGAAACAACAGCCAGGAGATGTTAACTGTTGACACTGGGTGATAGGTACACAGGGGTTCATTTTACTATCCTTGGTAATTCTGTGCATGTACATTTGAAGTTGCCTATGTGAAGAGTAAAAATGGATGAGATCTTCAGAAATGCTGTTCACGAATGTCTAATAACAGAATATCAAAAGGAAAACCGAAGCAATGTGGAAGTCAGAATTACTAAGTTACATCCTACTAATTTATATGTGTTTTACCAAAAACCGTTGGCCCCTAAAATGGGGGCTGTCCATTCATTATATACTGACCTCCTTGTGAAATGAGATGTGATGGTGGTCTGCCTGGCAGTTTGCCTTCTAATCCTGGGGCTAGATGAGACTTCAGCTGCTTAAAGAAAAAGAAACAAAAAAGCCACTAGGAATAAAGAGTTCACAGCCAAGGTACAGTTCTTCAGCATTACCAAGCTGGTGCAGAGACCAGGTTCTGAGGATTAAGTAACCTTCTCTTCTTATTCTCAGCAACCACCATCTTGATAAACTCATCAGATTAGCACCTGCCAGTCTGCTGGGCCATTTCAACACAAGCTCTTGTATGAGGGGCCCAACCCTGAGACGCACAAGGAAACAGAGCCTCCGTTTATTTCGTCAAAAGATGAAGTGGCCAAGCACCTGACCTGAGCTCAAGTCCCATGCTCTTTTTTTAAAAATTCCAGAAGAGTTACTCTGACTACAAGTGGGGAAGGAGTCTAAGAATAAATGTTTAGCTTAAACAGGCATGTAACTTACAAGTCATAGATATCAGCAGCTCCTGTTATCTTATACCTCATAAATTCAACCGCATTTGGGGATCTAATGCTCTATAACTTGGTTGAAGACAAAAATTTAAAGTATATATCTAAGCTAGTTAGACGTATACACAAGAGGGAATTCCACGGCGGTCCAGTGGTTAAGACTCGGCACTCTCACTGCCAAGGGCCGGGGTTCGATCCCTGGTTGGAGAACTAAGATGGTACAAGCCGAGCAACACAGCCATCCCCCCACCAAAAAAAAGGATACACAAAAAACAAGTACTGCCGGTGGAGGGGTTGTGTGTGGGGGGAACAGACAGACCCTATGGCGCCAAGTCTGTCCTCCCCTTAGGTGGTACCAGATTCCAACGAGGTCAAACGAGTCAAGCGCTCTTACAGTTTGTTTCTCCATCGGACTTGCTTCTCCTGGGCATGCAAAGTTTGGAAACAGGTTTGGGGGACTTGTTTTTCTCTGCTATTTCCACTCTGCGCTCCTCACCACTTGTCTGGCTCCCGTTTTCTAGACAGCCGTTCACTTCCCAACTGAAAGCATGAGCTCTGTTCTCCAAGGACAAATCTTTATTTAAAAGGGATCTGCCTTGAGCCAGGTAGCCCTCCTACAGCAGGAAAGGATCATTTAAGTAGCAGTGACTGTAAACAAGGGGCCATGAGAGAATAAGGAAACACAGGCGCTTCCTTCATAACTATCAGGGAACAGGGAGAGGTGGGATTATTCTGCCTCCCTGGTCACAGACAAGTTACATGGGAGGAAACGTTTTCTAGCCGCCGGGATGCTGACGACTTACCTCTGATAATTCTTCTCTATGTAGTTTGGTTTTCAAGTCACACAACTGATTCTTTATTTCTGTCTGCAGAAATTCACGCAAGAGATTCCATTTCTCCTTCATGCATTCCTAAGGGAAGGACAGAGGTTTACAAGTCTCCACATTCCCAAGGTAGGAACCAATGGACTAATACACAAATAGTTACACTGCCTGGTCACATAACAATGACTGAATGGCAGGCAATGCTGAGTCGGCCAAAAAGAAAACTAAATATTCACAAGACATGTTCCTGATGTTTCCGTTAAGATCATATCACACACCATCTCCAGAGTGGTGACAAATGGAAAGATTAGAGGTGAAACAGACACATAATAGAGTACTAGAACAAAACTGATTTGGAAAAACAGTGTGACCAGGACAAGTTATAATCCAGACTTGATGGTACGGAACCCAGACTGGGAAACTCGATGAGTTACCAAAAGCTAACCCATAATAGCCTATTAGTACAGCACATTAGACAGAAACATCCACGTCATCCTCAACTTTAGGGAAAAGAGAGCCAATTCCACTTAATTTTGTTTTTATGAACTACATAGTATCTGTCAAATGGTCACATTTGATCATATATTTTGTTAAGGTGGAGATTACCTTACCTTTTCTGTTAACTATCTCTTTCCAAATCTTTGAGCCTGGGGGAAGAAAAGGGAAGAAACAAACGCTTGTTCAGCAACATTGTCCACCTGTAAGAATGCCACACTTTAAAGAACTTTGGAAATAAGTTGAACATGAATGTTAGAAAAAAATACAATGGTTTTTCCCTCCCCCAGTGTCTAGAATGCCCTACTGTAATGCCTGCACGTTAAGAAGTTATTTTCAATATGAATGAGGTCCCCCTTTTGGGGGGTGGTTTTCTGATGGTGGTAAGAGATGATATAGGAGATTATCTTCCGATAATATAGGGAAATCTATCTAAAGTAATTATTCAGTACTTGCCTGATAAGTCAAATTTGAAATTCTTCCATTTCACTGAATTCTTTCCTTCTTTCAACTTTTAATTAATAGAGTAAATTACATGATCCCATCACTCTCTTCAAGACAGTCTATAAATAACCTTAAATGTCATAAGTCGGAATTCATTACAGAAATTCACCCGTCATTTTCCAGTAAAGGAAAGCAGCAATTCAAATACAAGCAGTAATACTGTAGTGTATCAATTTGTTGCAGAGAAAAATGTTTATTTAAAAATTTCAAAATACTTTGTATACCAGCCCTCACTAAAAGTATTTTTTAACTGTACTGACATGGACCTGAACCCTTAAGAATTCATCTTTTTCCTCATTATATTTTGTAACCTGACATGCTTTGAAAATAGGCATATATTTTTTAAGTTACAAAACTATTTCAACTCAAAGAATTGTTTAACTTAGGCAAAAAGAAGAGATTAACAATATTATACTCAAACAATTTGCTTCCAATAGATAGAACTGAAGGGGGTATAAAATGACATTCCTCAAGTCTTCTGGATTTTATTTACTCATTGTAATGTACAAAGAGACCCAGGTCCCACCAGGTTAGGGACGTTGCTTCTATGATTTATCTTCTAAAGACAATGGATGAGCAAACCCACCTCCCCTTTAGCCCTGGTTAGCATCAGTCCCAGTGAACCTTCATTTCTCTTTCCTATCTAAATCAAGCTATTCCTCTATAATAACCCATTCTGAATAATGATTATTGAGATTTAAATAACAGCTTTCCAAAAACAACTCTATAGCAATTTATTCCAAATTAGCCCAATCTACAGTTTCTTCTTCATTTTAAGTGAAAAAGTAAAGAATAAAAACATTAGCTAATTTTTAACACATCATTTATCAATGATTCAAGTTGAAAACTGCTTCAACTTTAGCATCTCATGGGTACAAACGGATAAGGAATTTTATGCTAGAAGATTTGGTTGGATACCTGAAGATGTGGTTTATTTATGAGAGTTTTTGTGTTGTGTGTTGATAGATTTAACAACTAAAGAGATTTTGAACATCTTGGGGAGTACTCAATGACTGTCTAATTGTTTCTGTAACTTAGAATGTTTTTCAAGCGCACATGATATAAAAAGTATTATATTATAAAAGTAATATAATTTTGTCTTAATGGATTCTTTCCTAGAAATGGAGCAAATGTTTTGGCTACCAAATCCTTGCAATGATATTTAGTACTGTATTTTTAGCTTCTGCTCTTCTTAAATAACCCAAAAGCTGTACTTTTTATTTAAACCATGAGAACATAAAAGTAGGTGTATAGGTCAAGAGAAAGTACATCCATTTTGTGTCTTTGCCGACTCTTTTCAGATTGATATGTCATCTTTGTCTGAAATAGCAAGCCACATAATTTTGCATAGAAAATAAGAAACATACCTAGAAGTTATTTTTAAGTGTTAACATTTAAAGGGACCAGCACTACATAGTATTTTTAATTCCATAAATATTTACTGATATCTGCATTATTATAACTCTCAAATTTTTCCTTAGAATTTTGAAAGAACTTCCTTCATTCCAGTATCATGGAAAAGTTTTTCAAGCTTAATTCAACAGGGTGTTTCAACTAGCCGGTATCTTTGATCTTTATTATGGTTAATTTTTCTTCATGAAGTGACCAAATTTGAATAAGGCTGATGGTCCATCATGGGGGAGATTCATCTCTCCGGCTTCTTCCTGCTGAGGGAGAATCATCTTTGGTTTGTGACATCACAGTCTGAGCTGGGCAAGTGGCTGTGATAGCAAACCGAGGATTATATCCCTTCAGTGTGAATGAGCTGCAAGAGATGTGGGTGCTATCATTTCAAGTCCTGTCACAGAGACACTACTGAGATGCATGACAGGAGTCAAGTGAGGGAAAGATGCTTGCATTGCAATTGTCACTTTTACAGCATCAGCCATTAAAGATAAAAGTACCATTTCACAGTTTCCTTCATTATTAATTTAAAAGAGGGAGTAAACGTCATGTTAATAAAACTCACAGATAATGATAAAATGGGAGGGAGGAAAGTAACCAGCGAGTAACCAGACAATAAAGGAAGAGGGACACGGAGAGTGAGGGATGGGTGCACAACTCAGCCGCGCCTCTGGCCACAGGAAGAGCAAAAAATAGAAGGCGCCAGCGCGCAGTGGCGGGCTGGAAACCCTCCGACCTCGGAGAACTGCGGAGAACCGGGGACCGGAGTCAACAACGGCTCCCAGGCGGTCCCAGCGTCCCGACCCGCACCCGGCCGCGACACAGTTTCCACAAACTGAGACACACGGAGCCCGCGCGAGGGGCGGCGGGTCGCGCGGGCTTCCCCGCCGGCTCCCCTGCAGGCCGGTCCCCCGCAAGCCGAGCGCACGAAAGGGCGCCCCAAAGGCGCCGGCCCAAGGCGCCCGCTGCGCTTTCCCTCCCGAAGGTGGGCTGCAGGGCCCAAGCGTAAACCCTGAGACAACAACACGCGCACCACGCCGCCACGGGGGACGAGAGGCCGGGCGCCCACCTGCCCGGACACCCTGCATTTCTGGAATCACCGGACGCCTGTGTAAATTTCCGTTCGGCGTGTCATTTGCCAAAGGCCACTCAAGATCAGGGGACAGGATGCCTCCTCTCCAAGGGTCCAGCCAGCCCACCCACTAAAATTACAGGACACAATGCCTCCGTTCCAAGGGCCCTGCCAGCCCACCCACTCAAATTAGGGGAGACAACGCCTCCTCTCCAAGGGTCCAGCCAGCCCACCCACTCAAGATCAGAGGGACAAAATGCCTACCTAAAACACAACAAAACAAAAACACAAAAAACTGGAGAGAGGAAGGAAAGGGTGTCCTCAAAAATAAAAAAGCTAAGCACGTTGACAGCGCTAAGAATAAACTACCAGGAAAAAGAAACCCTACATGTCAGATCATAAAGTACGGAAGGGCAAGCCCGCCGGCAGTCCAGGCCCGGGGGGACCGGGGTCCCCAGCCCTACAGAGCCAACGGCAGCCCGCCTCGGGCGCCCCTCGGAAGCGCGGGGTCCCCGCGGCCGAGTCTTCTGCGCCCCCGGCCGGCCCCGGCTCCCCTCTGCCCACCCTGCGCGCGGGGGCTGGACACGGCCGCGGAGAACCACGGCGGGGCGGGAAGGGGGGCTCCAAAGAGGGTCTGGCGACTCGAGTCGCTCCGTTTCTCGGTGGGCTCAGCGCGCGCCGTGGGGGAAGAGGGGCGGGGGTCCGGGAAGAGGGGACGGGTGGCACTCACGTAGACCGGCAGCGGCCACGGGTAGACGGCGGGCTCGGCCCCCACGGACGACTCCAGCCTGGGCTCCAACTTCTCCCCCATGTCTTCGCGCGCGGCCCCCGCACCAGGCTAGTCTGGCGGTTGGGGGGAGGGGCGGGACGCCCGCCGGCGGGGGCGGGGCAGGCGGGCAGGCGGGCGGGCGGGAGGCTGAGGGGAGGGGGCCTGGCCTGGACCTCAGCCACCGCCGCCGCCGCCGCCGCCGCCGCCGCGCTCCCGTCTGGCCCCCGGCTCCCTCTTTGTGGTCACAGGCCCGGGACCTCCAGCGCTGCCGCCAACTCGGGCCGGCGTGAGGCGAGCACAATGAGCCGGGGCCGGGCTGAATCACTCACTCGCGGCGCGCGCGCGCCGCCCACCCCGTGGACTCGCCCGCTCCACCTACGCACGCACGCACGCACGCACGCACGTCTTCGGCTGCCCCCGGCCACCCGCACCGGCCCGAAGTCGGGACCCGGGGAGACCCCCTCGGGGCTTGGGGTGGCGGGTTCGACTCCCGCCCTTGACGTACCGTGACACACACACACACACACACACACCCCTACCCAATAATAAGACTATAATTCCTCATTAAATATGACAGCCGGAATCCCGGCTTCTGTTCACAAAAATGCCCTGTATTTAGCCTATGCTAGGCACCAGACCCTGGACGCTCAGTACTGGCAAAAAAGGAAATGCCCTGCCCTCATGGCGCTGCCATTTTAATTGGAATAGTAGTGACAATGGTCAAGGGAGAAAATAAAGTGTCATCATCGCCACGGGGATGGTTAATCTCATGTGCGCACTGCGTGGGGCCCTGGCAACCACAAACATTATTCCAGATGTGGCCAGGAAGGTATTTTTCAGAAGAGATGAACACTGAAATTGGTCCACCTTGGGTAAAGGAGATTGTCAATGCCGTGGCGTGGGTGGGCCTCGTCCATCAGCTGAAGGACTGGAGAGAAAAATGAGGTTCCGAAGAAAGAGGGAACTGTTCCTCCAATGGCCTTGGGACATCAGCTCTTCCCTGTGTCTCCAGCCCAGAGTCCTGCCTTGACTTGCCTGCCTCACGGTCACATGAGTCAACTCCTTAAAACAAAACTATATATGTAAAAATACTGAATATATACAAGCCTATTAATTTGTATATGTGTGCATACATATTATATATATGTATACACATGTTTATATGTGCGTGCGTTTGTAGTATATGTGTAAGTACTATATACAGTATACATACAAGCCTATATATTTGTGTGTATATATTGTATACATGTATGTATGTGCATATATATAGTATACATTTTATAAATGTGAACATGCTGTGTATATACACACACCCATATATTGATATATGGGTGTGTGTAGATGTACAGTTTATGTACACTGTATGTATGTATACAGTGTGTATTTATATATAGGTGTGTATATATGTTGTATACCTGTATGTGTATATGTTTCTAGGTGTTACATGTATATATGTATATACTGTTATATACACACTTGCGTATGTATTTATATGTGTATGTACATGTGCATATTTACATATAGGTGTGTATGTGTGTGTATACATTGTATATATGTATATATCTGATATATATGATATATGTACGTGTACATACGATGAATTTATATATACAGTACATATATATTTTTATGCTATATGCTTTTATATGTAGGTGTATATGTGTGTCTATATGTATGTACGTGTACGTATTGCATGTATTATATGTGTATGTATGTATACTGTCTATATACACACCTAAATATCTTTGTATGTGTGTCTATATGTATGACATATATGTACCTAGGTGTGTATATTGCATACGTTATACGTATGTGTGCATACTGTATACATACAAATGATGCATTTTATATGTGTGTATGTATAGTGTCTATGTATGTGGGTATTGTATATGTTATGTGCATATGTGTGTATACATACTGTAGATATACAAACTATGCCTTTTATATGTGTGTATACAGGTAGGTGTGTATTGTATATACTATATGTGTATATGTGTGTATGCATACTGCATAGATACACTGCTGTATATTTTTGTACGCGTGTACATATGTACGTGTGTGTGTATATACACACACACACCCTATGGCTTCTGTTTGTCTGGAGAACCCTCACTGATACGGACACTTATGACAATTGAGCACCTGCTCTTTGCCAGCCAGGGAGCCGAAGGCTTGTCCTTGCGGTGTCTCCCTTAAGTGTCACAAGTCCCAGGAGGGAAGGTGATGCGGCTGCTACCAGTTGAGGTGCCTCAGGGTCAGAGAGGTGCACAGGGTGGGGGGCTGGAGCCTGGTGGAGCCCAGGTGGAGTTCTAGCAGCAGTACAGCCTAGCAGTCCCACTTCCCCGGGTGCTTCTCACAAAGACGCCAAGGGAGAGACGGGATCTGAAGGAGGGGATGAGGAAGCTTCCGTGGGTCCGCAAGCCCAGACCAAGGCTGACTCGTCAAGGGTGTTAGAGGTCAGGACTGTGGTTACCCTGGGGGTGGGCTTACACAGAGCCATTCACATTCTGAAAAAGTATCCATTCTGCTCTTGTTTGTATGTTTACCCCCCTCCCCCAAATCTTTTAAAAACAGATTCTCTTGGTTGCTGGGAACACACACGGGGAAGTTGTGTGTGAGGGGGTGTGATCCAGGGGACAGGGAGGATAAGCCCCCCCACTCGTAGGGCCAGGAGTGGCTCAGCTTTGTGAGCTGAGGATGGCCCACGAGGTCCCAGAGAGAAGGGTCCCTGCTCCGTCCCTGCTCTGTGCACCCCATTCCCAGCCCGAGAAGCCCAGAGCCACCCCCCGCAACACACACACACACACCAGGGAGGAGAGCCAGTCACCCTGGCTCCCAGGCTCTGGCTCCAAGGCTCCCGGCACTAGGAGCTCTTTTCAGCTTTCATGCTCTGTCTGTCTCTCGCCCGCCCTCCCTCCCTCCTCCGCTTCTTCCCCTCCCGCTCCATCTGTCCTCCCCTCCAGCCTGCATTTCTACACAGGATGGCTCACAGACAGCTGCTCCCCGTGCCCACCTGCCACCATTCGATGGATGTCAAAGCAAACCCTGGGGACTTCCCTGGAGGTCCAGTGATTAAGACTCCGAGCTTCCACTGGCAGGGGGCGCGGGTTCGATCCCTGGTCAGGGAAATCAGATCCCACATGCCGCACGGCATGGCCAAGAAAAATAAATGAATAAAAAATAAAGTTATAGTGATGAAACAGCCCTAGTGGTGCAAGGACGGGACGTATAGCTCTATGGTATAGAATAAAGGTCCAGAAACAGATCTATGAGAACTTGATATGACAGAAAGTGGGGAAATTAAGGAGTTTTCAATAAATGGCATTAGGACAATTGCATATCCATGTGGGAAAAAGTAAATTAGAAAAAAAAAAAAAAAAAAGGCAAGCCCTGGTCAGGTGTGACCTTGGGCCCAGGGCCATTGGCACACGTTGTCATGTGGGATGTTCTTCCTTAGACTCCTCCCTCCCCCCTGTGTCACTGTCACTTCCTCCAGAACCTTCCTGGACTCCCCTACACAAGCCTGGGGTGTGCCCTCACCCGCCCTGGATCACCAGAATTCCCATCCCGGCCCACCCTTCCCTGCCAGGTAAAGAACTGTGCATGGTCAATAAGACCATAGAGGTCATTGGCCATTGCTATTGCAGCTGGAATTGTTACTGTGTTTAGATAGGGTGACCAACACCTGCCCCCAGTTTGCCCAGGACCGCTCAGGTTTGAGCGCTGGAACTCTGGGGAAACCCTCAGTCCCGGGGGACCCCAGAAGGCTGATCAGCCTATTTAGGACGGATCTTTCACTTGATCTCCCAACCCCCGAGAGCCAGAAAGGGAATCTCCCCCCTCCTTCCATTGTAACCTTCATTCATCCATCCACTCATCCCTTTATTCAACTCCTTTATTCAGCAAGTATTTATGAAGCATCTACTACACAGCAGACACTCTTCTAGGTGCTGGGGACATAACAGCATCCCTGTCCTCAAAGAGCTCACGTTCTAGCGAGGGCAGCAAACAGTCGACTGAGAAGGTGTGATTTATCACATGGCGATGATGTCTCGGAGACCACTGCAGGGCAGAGGAGGTGGGAGAGGAAAGGGGCAGGTCTAAATGCAGGCGCTGACGGGATTGGGGCAGACCTTGCCCTGGGCCAGGCTGGTTGCTTCAACACAGCTGTCCTCGCCCAGGGCCATCCTGCCCCCGCCTCACCCAGTTCTTCCGTGACGTGTGGGGAAAATCTGTGGTTGTCACAACTCGGGGGGAGGGGCCCCTGGAATCAAAGGGGTGTGGCCAGGGCTGCTGCTAAACCCCACACAGTGCCCAGGAGGGGCCCTCAGCAGAGGATGACCCGCCCCGAATAACCCCAGTGCCGCAGGGGAGACCCTGCACTAATATTATTCAGACCCGCTGGTGCCCCCAGATTCCTGCACAGGCAGGGACTCTAACCGGGTCACCTCTGTATCCCGAGGTGACCTAGAGTGGGGCAGCCAGGAGGGCTGAGATGAGCATCGGGGGTGAAATGACAAATCTCTGTGCCCACTCTCCGCGCCGCACCCCAGGGGCGATGGCCTCTATCTCCTCCCTGTGCAGGTAGCTTTTCCCTGAGCCATTTCTTCTTGTCAAGGTCCCTGTCGCAGGTTGGGTTCCCCAAAGATGACGTTGAGAGCAAGGATTGGAGTGCAGGTGGTTGATGTGAGACGTGCAGCAACAGATACAGCTGCCATAGGGTCCCGCAATTCCACTCCTGGGCATAGATCTGGAGAAAACTCTAATTCAAAACTATACACACACCCCTGGGATCTCCTGGGTGGTCCAGTGGTTAAGACTCCGTGCTTCCAGTGCGGGGGGCATGGGTTCCATCTCTGGTCAGGGAACTAAGATCTCACATGCTGTGTGACAAAAAAAAAAAGAAAGAAAGAAAGAAAAAGAAAGAAAGAGAGAAAGAAAGAGAGAGAGGGAGAGAGAGAAAGAAAGAAAGAAGGGAAGGAAGCAAGGAAGAAAGAAAGGAAGAAAGAAATAAAGGAAGAAAGGAAGAAAGAAAGAAAGGAGGAAAGAAAGGGAGGAAGAAAGGAAGAAAGAAAAAAAAAAGAAAGACAAGATACATGCACCCCAATGTTCATTGCAGCACTATTTACAATAGCCAAGACATGGAAGCTACCTAAATGTCCACTGATGGATGAATGGATAAAGAAGATGTGGTACATATATACAATGGGATATTATCCAGCCATAAAAAGAATGAAATAATGCTATTTGCAGCAATGTGGATGGACCTAGAGATTACCATACTAAGTGAAGTAAGTCAGAAGAGAAAGACACATATCATATGATCTCACTTATATGTGAAATCTAAAATACGACACAAATGAACTCGTCTACGAAACAAAAACAGACTCACAGACATAGAGAACAGACTTGTGGTTGCCAAGGGGGAGAAAGAGTGAGGGAGGGTTGGATTGGGAGTTTGGGGTTAGCAGATGCAAACTATTAAATATAGGATGGATAAACTACAACATCCTACTGTCTAGCACAGGGAACTATATTCAACATCCTGTGATAAGCCATAATGGAAAAGAAAAAAGTTTTATTTATAGGTTCCATCCCTAACTGAGCTGGCCCATCCCCTCCCATGGTTCTAAGTGCAGCCCGAGGCTGCAGACTTCCCACCGTGGTCTTCAGCTCCAGAGCAAGCCACCTGCAAACCACCCACATCTTTCCAGGGGCTGGCAACTCTCCTTTGCTACTGATTCCAAGACACATCCAGATAGCAAAAATGTGACCATGAAAAGAAACTCAGGCATGTTCAAATCAGGGAAATAACATTCTTATCTCTGTTCAGTACTCGCTTAATTTTAGAATAGCTTAGAGTTACAAAAAAGTGGCAAAGATCTGTACAGAGTGTAGAGTGCCGTGGACCCTGACCCAGTAACCCTATCTCCAACACGTTAGTACGTTAGTATGACATGTTTATCCAACTAAGGAACCAAGATGGATACATTGTTATTAACTAAAGTCCACACTTCATTAGCATTTCCCTAGTTTTCCCCTAACATCCTTTTTCTGTCCCAGTCTCCTCTGGGCTGTGACATTTCTCAGATGTCCCTGGGTTTTGATACCTTGAAAGTTTTGAGGAGGACTGGTCAGGTATTTTGTCCCTCAATTTGTTTGTCTGTTTTCTGATGTTTTCTTATGGTTGGTCTGGAGTTATGGGGTTTGGGGCGGAAGATCCAGACAGAGATAAAAATGCCATTCTCCTCAGGTCACATCAAGGATACACACCATCAACGGGACTTATGACAAATGATTTTACCCTTGATCACCTGGCCAGTAGCGTCTTTTTTTTTTTTTTTTTTTTTTTTTTTTTTTTTTTTGCTGCGTTGGGTCTTCGTTGCGTGCGGGCTTCTGTAGTTGTGCATGGGGGCTCAGTAGTTCTGGCTCCCAGGATCTAGAGCGCAGGCTCAGTAGTTGTGGCCCACGGGCTTAGTTGATCTGCGGCACCTGGGATCTTCCCGGACCAGGGCTTGAACCTGTGTGTCCCCTGCACTGGCAGGCGGATTCTTTTCTTTTCTTCTTTTCTTTTGCAACCAAAACTTTAATCCCAAGGATTCTCACAAAACATATTACGAATGACAGCATGAAAAAAAAAAATTGCACAGTAACTCAAAGTTCAGCTCTACAATACTCTTAATCCGGCAGGACATTGGTATCTTGATCATCTCAGATTTCCAAAAAATATTACAAAGAGCTATGTATTCATGTACAGCAATCACAGAGGGGACTTATGACCTAACTCAAAGGTAAACTAACTTCCTTAAAACTTCTTAGATTCTCAACTCCCTGGACCTCTTGTCCCGTGTGAAGACTAGTGGAATTTTTAAACCTCTAATCTAGGGTAAGGGTGCAGCTTTCATTTTTACCTGCTGGCTTGTGTTCACAGCACCTTTTAAAGACTGCTTGCTTAACTACAGCTGCATACCATATCCCAGCTACAGAAAGTCTTTTACACGTTTGCCAGTGTTGTTTCCATAATAGTAAACATCACACTTTAGGTGGGCAGGAGTTAAAGTTTTATTATCAGTCTAGGCAAGACCAAAAATTCAAAGCAAATTCAATTTTGCTTAAGGGAACATTGGAAGGTAACAATTCTTCATATCACATGCCTCATGTGACCCATTTCAAACCATAGAGAATGACACCTTTATGGGTCACTGTCCCAAGAGACAAACAAATGTGAACAACTAAAACATTTAAAAAGTGCACCAAGCTTCAGAAGTCTCAAACAAAACTTGAATTTTCTGTACATACTCCTGTCAAATGAAGTTATTGCCTGTACACCACTCCTCTTGCAAAGTGGTCTTCTATTTCCTTTCATTTGACCTAGATCGGCTAGGAGACCTAGAGAAAGATCGGGACGGCTTGTGATTTCTCTCCTGGGACAGTCATCTCTCTCTTCTCCTATATCTAGAAAGGGACCTGCTCTGGCTGACGGAGAAGGCTCTCCATCTTGGAGATGTGTGGGAGGTGGAGGACTCCTCCTCCGATAATCATCTCGAGGGCGACGACCCCAAGAAGGAGGCGGTCACGATTTCGACTTCTCTTTTCCCCATTCGACAGGTCCACTCTTACTCGGCAGCCACATAGTGTTCTCCCATCTAGTTCTCGGACAGCATCTGCTGCATCTCGGGGATCTTCACATTCAACAAGAGCGAAGCCGGGAGGGCTTTTAGCAACCCACACACTTCAGAGTGGTCTGTAATAGCCTAAATCTCGTTCCAATTCAGCCTTGTTACCACTGTTTGCAAGATTCCCTACATAAACTTTACAGTCCAACGGACAGGAATCACGATGCAAGACCCTCGTGGCCTCCTGTTTTTCACGGGCCACAGGGTGGTCCCGGGCCTCTAGAATCTGGCAGCTGAATCTGCTCGCACAAGCTGTCCTGTGGGGATGCTTTTCCCCCTATGTGTCCAGCCCGGGGCCCCGCGGTCTTGGCCCGGCCTCCCTGGTGAGAGGGTGAACCCCAGCTCCCTGGAGCAGACACTCAGAGCCCTGGTGACCGGACTCACGGCTGACGGGGCTGGAGCGGCGGCTGGACATGTGTGGCCAGCCTGGTGGTGTTTGGCCCCCTCTGCAGTGCCAGTTCCAGCTGAGAAAGAGCCTCCCTGTGTTATTTTCTCCTGGTTGTGTAAGGATCCCCGGTGTCATCTGACAGAAATGTAGATGGTGTGTTCTTTCTCTCTTTTCTCCCTGCTTCCTCTCCTCCCTCTCTCCCTCCCTGTCCCTCTTTCCCTGTTCTGCTCTCCCTCTACCTCTTTCCCTCTCCCTCTCTCTCTCTCCCTCCCTCTCTCTCCATCTGTCTCTCCCTCTCTCCCTCCCTCTCTCTCTTTCCTCTCCCTCTTTCCTCTCCCTCTTCCCTCTCCTCTCCCTCTGTCCCTGCCTCTCTCCCTGTGCCTGTTTCCCTGTCCTTGTTTCCGTGTTCCGCTCTGCCTCTACCTCTGTCTCTTCCTCTCTGGGAGGGAGTGAGGGAGATGGAGAGACGGAGGGAGAGGGAGAGTTGGAGAGAGAGGGAGAAGAGGGAGGAGAAGGAGGGAGGCAGAGGGAGGGAGGGAGAGGTCTCTTCCTCCCTCCCTCTGCCTCTCTCCTCCTCCTCTCCTTCTCTCCCTCACCCTCTCTCCCTCTCCATCCCTCCATCATTTTCCCTCCTGCTCCCTCTCCCTCTCTCCCTCCCAGAGAGGGAGAGACAGAGGGAGAGGGAGAGGGGGGAGAGAGGGACACGGAGAGGGAGGGAGGGAGACAGAGAGGGAAGCAGGCACCCTCTCTCCTTCTCCCTCTCCCTACCTCCTTCTCCGACTCCCCCTCTCCTTCGCCCCCTCCCTCTCCTCTCCCTCTGTCTCTCCCTCTCCCTCCCTCCCTCTAGGAGAGGGAGAGGAAGGGAGGGAGAGGGAGAGGGAGAGATGTCTCGCCCTCCCTCCCTCTCCCTCGCCCTTTCCCTTCCTCTCTCCCTCTCCCTCCCTCCTTCTCCCTCTCCCTCCCTCTGTCTCTCCCGCTCCCTCCGTCTCTCCCTCTCCCTCCGTCTCTCCCGCTCCCTCCGTCTCTCCCGCTCCCTCATTCCCTCTCAGACAGGGAGAGATGGAGGGAGAGGCAGAGATGAGGGAGAGGAGCAGAGGGAGGGGGGAGAGAGGGAGAGGGAGAGAGGGAGAGAAGAAGGAGAGAGGGAAAGGGAGGGAGGAAGAGACCTCTCTCTCTCTCCCCCCTCTCTCTCCTTCTCCCTCTCCCTTGTCTCTGCCTCTTCCTCCGTCTCTGGGAGGGAGTGAGGGAGATGGAGAGACGGAGGGAGAGGGAGAGGGAGGAGAGGGAGCGAGGGAGTGGGAGAGAGGGAGCGAGAGAGGGATAAAGGGAGGGAGAGAGGGATAGAGGGAGGGAGGGAGAGACGTCTTTGTCTTTCCTTCCCTCCCTCTCTCCCTCTCCCCCCTCCCTCTCCTGCTCTCTCTCCCTCCACCTCCTTCCCTCTCCAGAGAGGGAGAGGGAGCAGGAGAGGGAGAGAGGGAGGGAGAGAGGGAAAGGGAGAGAGGAAGACACCTCTCTCTCTCTCCCTCCCTCCCCCCTCTCTCTCCCTCTCCCTCTCCCTTGTCTCTGCCTCTTCCTCCGTCTCTGGGAGGGAGTGAGGGAGATGGAGAGACGGAGGGAGAGGGAGAGGGAGGAGAGGGAGCGAGGGAGTGGGAGAGAGGGAGCGAGAGAGGGATAAAGGGAGGGAGAGAGGGATAGAGGGAGGGAGGGAGAGACGACTTTGTCTTTCCTTCCCTCCCTCTATCCCTCTCTCTCCCTCTCCCCCCTCCCTCTCCTGCTCTCTCTCCCTCCACCTCCTTCCCTCTCCAGAGAGGGAGAGGGAGCAGGAGAGGGAGAGAGGGAGGGAGAGAGGGAAAGGGAGGGAGGAAGACACCTCTCTCTCTCTCCCTCCCTCCCCCCTCTCTCTCCCTCTCCCTCTCCCTTGTCTCTGCCTCTTCCTCTGTCTCTCCATCTTTGGGAGGGAGTGAGGGAGATGGAGAGACGGAGGGAGAGGGAGAGGGAGGAGAGGGAGCGAGGGAGTGGGAGAGAGGGAGCGAGAGAGGGATAAAGGGAGGGAGAGAGGGATAGAGGGAGGGAGGGAGAGACGTCTTTGTCTTTCCTTCCCTCCCTCTATCCCTCTCTCCCTCTCCCCCTCTCTCTCCCTCTCCCCCCTCCCTCTCCTGCTCTCTCTCCCTCCACCTCCTTCCCTCTCCAGAGAGGGAGAGGGAGCAGGAGAGGGAGAGAGGGAGGGAGAGAGGGAAAGGGAGGGAGGAAGACACCTCTCTCTCTCTCCCTCCCTCCCCCCTCTCTCTCCCTCTCCCTCTCCCTCTCCCTTGTCTCTGCCTCTTCCTCTGTCTCTCCATCTCTGGGAGGGAGTGAGGGAGATGGAGAGAGGGAGGGAGAGAGGGAGGGAGGGAGGGAGGGAGAGACGCCTTTGTCTTTCCCTCCCTCCCTCTATCCCTCTCCCTCCACCTCCTTCCCTCTCCAGAGAGGGAGACAGAGAAGGAAGCAGGCACCCTCTCCGGAGAGGGAAGGAGGTGGAGGGAGAGGGAGAGGGAGCACGAGAGGGAGAGAGGGAGAGAGGGAGAGAGGGAGAGGGAATGAGGTATCGGAAGAGCGGAACAGGGAAACAGGGACAGGGAAAGGGGGACAGGGAGAGAGGGAGAGGGAAAGAGGGAGAGGGAGAGAGGCAGAGGGAGAGATGGAGGGAGAGTGAGAGTGAGAAGCAGGGAGGTAGAGGGAGGGAGGGAAGGAGAGAGAGAGGGAGACAGAGAGGGAGAGAGGGAGAAGGGCTGATGGGGGCTCCCTCCCCCTCCCCTCCTCTCCCCACTGCTTTCTCTTTCTTCTGCTTCAACAAACACCAGGCGCCTTTTAGATCAGCCCTGAAGTCAACGTTGATGCTTGGACGGCTTGACCTCCCCGCTGCCTTCCAGCCCGGGACCACAGCTGGGAGATGAAGTCTGCGGGGTCCTGGGCAGCGGCGGCGGGCTGCACAGGCACCTCCTCTGACGCCCAATCTCTCCTCCTTTACGAGGCAGCCGCCAGCTCCCCTCCCTGACTCCCCAAGATTTGGGGCCTTTTTAATATGTGTCGATAATGCCATGAGCTACTATTTAACTTTTCCACGAGGACCCATCTCCCGAAATGCAGTGCTTTTCAGCCTTGGCTGCACTAGAGAACCCCCAGGGAAGGGAGAGACGTCTGTACCTCCCTCCCTCTCCCTCTCCCTCTCCCTCCTCCTCTCCCTCTCCTTCTGGGGTGATGCCCGATGAGCTCAGATTCGCAGATGTTCCCCCCATCTCCTCTCTGTGCCTTGCGTGGGGTCTGGGCCTTCTCACTGTGGCCCGGGTATGGCCTTGACATTCAGACATCGGTTCCTGCAAGGACACTTGCGTTTGGTCCATACCGCGTGTGGCTGCAGTCTGTGCTTCTCCTGTTCAGCATCTTCAGTAGATGGGGGCTGTGCGTGAGCCCTTCATCTTCCCCGCAGACACCACTGGTGCTTGCTCGGCCTCGTGGGTGATGTGGGGGGCATGGGGGACAGTCCTGTGTCCCCACCTTCTTGGGCTGCAGACAGGCCACGTTGGTCCTGTGGTGACTGGGGGCTCCCAGGAGAACCCCACCGCAGAGCCGGAGAGGTGGCCCCAGAGAAGGTGGCGTACGCCCGCCTGGGGCAGGGCCTCACCAGCCAGCCCCGGGCCACCTGCAGCAACAGGCGTCTCGCCGTCCATGGGGCTGGGTGTTCGGGCACCGTGGGGATGACCTGCTGTCTGCACGGCAGCCGAGTCTGTATTGTTGAGCCCGGGGAGGCCCCTGGGTGGCTCCTGGAGAGCCTGGTCACATTTCTTCCTGCCCTTGGCCTTAGAGCTCATCACGGTTCACGCCGTTTCTGGTCCCAAAAGGACCTGTGTTCATAAAGACCACGTGTTAGGACAGCACCAAAGTGTCTAGAAATCCGGGCCAGGAGGAGGAGGGAGGGGGATTGGCTGTGCCCGCCAGTGGCCTGAGAGCCCTGCCCGCCCTCAGAGACCTGGCCCGGGGCCCGTGGGGAGGGCGTGGCCCACGGTCCCCAGCGCTGGCCGTCTCTGGGTTCCAGGAGAACTGCGCGATCCTCGGGGAGCTGGTAAGGCTGCAGGCTCAGAAGTCCCGCCTGCTGGGGTTCAGCACGCGTGCCGACTCCGTGCTGGAGATGAACATGGCCAAGACCAGCCAGGTGGTGGCCACTTTCCTAGGTAACCCCGCCTCCCCGAGGGTCAGGCGGACCTTGACTGGACGTGGTGCTGCCTGAGACCCGACTGTGTCAGCCCTTGGGGGTCGCCTTCCCCAACCCTTCATTCTGCCTCGAGGGGCGTGGGGTGGGTGGCGGCTGGGAGGCTGCCACGGGGACATAGCCGAACCTCTCCCCTCCGCCCGCAGATGAGCTGGCCCAGAAGCTGAAGCCCCTCGGGGAGCAGGAGCGGCCGTGATCCTGGACCTAAAGAAGGCCAAGTGCCAGAGGCGGGGCCTGCACTTTGACGGGCCCATCAACGTCTAGGACCTGTGCTGCTACATGAACCAGGGGGAGGAGACGCGCTACCACGTGGACCAGTACCTGCTCGATGAGTCCTTCCCCATGCAGGTGGTCACGCGCGGGTGGCTGGGCATCTCCCAGGAGCTGCTGGGGCTGACCTTCGACCTGGAGGAGGGTGCCAACGTGTGTCACGGAGATGTGAGGCTCTACACGGTCCGGGACGCGGCCGCGGACAAGGTCATCCATCGGCAAGTTCTACCTGGACCTCTACCCTCGGTGCATGCGTGGGGGAACCTGTCGGCCGTGGGCCAGGGCTCCTCTGTGGAAGCGGGGCCTCACCCGCGTCCCTCCCCAGGGAAGGGAAGTCTGGGCACATGGCCTGCTTTGGCCTGCAGCCGGGCTGCCTGCAGCAGGATGGGAGGCGCCAGATTGCCATCGCGGCCATGGTGGCCAACTTCACCAAGTCTACGCCCAACCCGCCCTCCCTGTTGCAGCATGATGAGCTGGAGACCTACTTCCATGAGTTCTGGCAAGCGATGCACCAGCTCCGCTCCCAGGTGGGTGCGGGCGCGGGGCTGCAGGCAGGGGGCGGGGAGGGCCCGGGCTCTCCCGTGGTTCTCAGGCAGGCCCTCGCCACGGGATTCTTCCGCTGATGTCACCCCGCACGTGGTGACGCCCTCGGTGTCAGTTTCCATCATCAAACCCCACGCACAGGGCGTGTAAAAAAATGGAAGTGGATGTCCTCGAGACTCTGGAGCCTGGAAGCCGCAGATCAAGGAGTCAGGACTGGTTCCCTGCATGTTAAATACGTGTATTCAAGAGTTGCCTTTAAAAAGACAAAAGAAAAGAAACGAACGTTGCATGCAAGTCTGGTGACAGGCGGTGATGAGAACCAGAGGGTAGGCTCTGGGGCCGGGAGCGCTGTGCCCTGTGAGGCCCTGGGGCTGCTGCCAGTCTCGGTGGAGGCTCAGCAAGTCCCAGGGACTTCCCCACCGGGGGGGCGGGGGTGTCCCCAGCTGAGCGTCTGGGCCCAGGACCCAGTGCTCCTTCAGTCTTCCTGCGGTCAGCCCTTCGTCCTGAGAGCGATGCTCTCACAGGCTGCACCGGAGCGCGTGGGGACACTTTACTGAGCTGTGCAGCCGTCACTACTGCCCTATTTTGGAACATTTCCCTCACCCCAAAAATGTCCCTCACGCCTTTAGTTATCATTCCCTCCCCTCCCCTGCCCCTGACAACCAGGAACCCACTCTGACTCTGTGGATCTACCTGTTCTGGATGTTCCCCCTCAGTGGGGTCACACCGTGTGCCCTTCTGTGTCTGACTTGTCTCGCTGAGCATCGTGTTCTCAGGGTGCATCCACGTGGCAGCGAGTGTCAGGGCTTCACACCTTTGCGTGGCTGAGGGCCGGAAAAAAGACAAACGACAAGAAAGGCACGTTACCTGCGACTCTGGCGACAGCCGGTGATGAGAACCAGAGGGAAGGCTCTGGGGCCGGGAGCGCCGCGCCCTGTGAGGCCCTGGGGCTGCTGCCAGTCTCGGTGGAGGCTCAGCAAGTCCCAGGGACTTCCCCACCGGGGGGGCGGGGGTGTCCCCAGCTGAGCGTCTGGGCCCAGGACCCAGTGCTCCTTCAGTCTTCCTGCGGTCAGCCCTTCGTCCTGAGAGCGATGCTCTCACAGGCTGCACCGGAGCGCGTGGGGACACTTTACTGAGCTGTGCAGCCGTCACTACTGCCCTGTTTTGGAACATTTCCCTCACCCCAAAAATGTCCCTCACGCCCTTAGTTATCATTCCCTCCCCGCCCCCTGCCCCTAACAACCAGGAACCCACTCTGACTCTGTGGATCTACCTGTTCTGGATGTTCCCCCTCAGTGGGGTCACACCCTGTGTGCCCTTCTGTGTCTGACTTGTCTCGCTGAGCATCGTGTTCTCAGGGTGCCTCCACGTGGCAGCGAGTGTCAGGGCTTCACACCTTTGCGTGGCTGAGGGCCGAAAAAAAGACAAACGACAAGAAAGGCACGTTACCTGCGACTCTGGCGACAGCCGGTGATGAGAACCAGAGGGAAGGCTCTGGGGCCGGGAGCGCCGCGCCCTGTGAAGCCCTGGCGTTGCTGCCAGTCTCGGTGGGGCACGGGCAGCGCCGTCCCCCAGAGCTGCTGGCCAACTCATCAAGTCCCGGCTGGCCAACCCCGGTGCGGTTGGGCCGAGGGAAAGGAAAGGGGCTCCCGGACCGCCCGGCTGGAAAGCGCGGCCTGCACACAGTGCCAGCCCCCCGTCTCCTTCCTCCCGCCCTCCAGGCCTCTTCAACCTGCGCCAGATCGTCCTGGCCAAGGTGGACAAGGCCCTGCACACGCAGACGCCCGCGGACCCGGCCCAGGAGAATGCCCGCCTCTGCCAGGAGGTCCTCGGGGTCCCAGCCACGCCAGGTAGCCAAGTGCACGCCGGGCCCACCTTAGCGGTCGCTTGGCGGCTACTGCCCAGGTCAAGAGGATCCTCTGGTGGTGTGTGAAGGGGGACCGACTGACGGGCTCTGGCCGAGGCCCGCTGACCTCTGGCCTCTTCCTGCCTCGGTTCCTGGGCTGGTCCCTCCAGCTGTGGCCCGCGGAGTCCGAGGGTGGGGTGGGCGTATCTGCACGTGCTTTCTGGAGAGCCTGGAAGAGGCAGGAGAGGGCTTCATACCCCGGACGGAACGCGTCGACGAGGTTTGCCCGTGCGTGTCGGTGCGGAGACGCAGTTCACTCCCTCGTGAGCGCTTGAACCCGCGCCCTCCCCGTGCTGGAAGGTGAGCCCTGACTCATCCCTCGGAGCCTCGGGCAGCTGACCTTGTAAGAGGCTTCGGGGTGAACCCTCGTGAGCTTCAGCAGAAAGTCGGCAAAAATTTATTTGTGTCCCTCCACTGAGTTGCCCGCAAGGTCCCCGTTTTCTAGAAGTGTTGGGCCAATACTCCCTCTAGTGGCAGGGGACTCAGACAGGGCTGCTTTGAGGCCCCCTCTCTGGGGAAGGGGCACGGAGCGGCCAGGGGGCCGGGCAGGAGCTTCTCCGCGTGTGTCCCAGGGACCCACCTGCTTGCGACCTTCGGCCACCTGGCAGGAAGCTACGACGCCCAGTCCTATGGCTACCTGTGCAGCGAGGTGTACTCCGCGGACACGTTCCACACACGTTTCAAGCGGGAGGGCGTCCTGAGTGGCAAGGTGAGAGGCCAGCCTGCCATGCAGACCAACACGGAGGTCCTTGGCCTGGGCCTAGATGCTTGTGCCGCCCGCCTGGGCCTGCCAGGCTCTGAGGGCCCTGCCCTGGACCCCCTGCTCCCCTGCCCTTTCTTGAGTCACAGCAGAGGTGGCCACACCCACACCCTCAGTGAAGGGGGTGCTCCACCCTCCTGCAGCCCCACCCCCTCTCGTCAGGTTGCCATGGACTACAGAAGCTGCATTCTGAGGCCAGGGGGCTCCGAGGATGCCAAGGGCATGGTGAAGCTCTTCCTGGGTTGTGACCCCACGCAGGACGCCTTCCTCCTGAGCAAAGGGCTGCAGGTTGAGGGCTGCAAGCCGCCGGCCTGCTGAAGGCACGGGGTTTTGCCCACCCAGGCGGGCCGGGTGCCTTAGCGCCCCGTCGGGGCGGGGGAGGGGCCGCGTGTCCTCCCAGCCCCTGAGTCCCCGGCGGCCGGCCTAGGCCAAAAGTCTCCACCTGGAAGTGTCTGGAGAGCCTGGCATCAAGGCTCCCCCTTGTTGCACTAATGCAATCCCTTCCTGGGGAGCTTTCCTGGTAACAAAACGGTTCTTTGAAAACGCAGCCGTTAATAAAAAGACTCTACTCCTGGTCTCTGCCTGCCGTCCCTTCCACCACAGGAGTGGCATGGGGGCCGTCACACTGGGGGGAGTTCTGACCTTGGTCGGGGATCAGCCCTGGGGCCGTGGTGACGCGTCTGGGTCACTGGGAGATGGCTGAGCTGTGGGGTGAGTTCAGACGGGGATGGTGCCCCGCACCCCGGCCGGGCAGGCTCTCCAGTGAGGGGGTGTCAGTTTCCTGCCAGCCTCTCGCCCGTCACTGTTTGGCATCTCGGGGGCTGTGATTGGCTGGAGCTGGTTCTGGCGGTGGGCACAGCTGTGGGAAGCCCGGCTGTGGCTGTCCCTGTCCCCGTGTCCTGTCCTCCTGCTCAAGGCCGGCCGGCTGGCTCCCTCTGATCATCGGCAGCTGCTGAAGTCTGGACCACAGCAGGGGGCTGCCTTCCTGGGTCCTAGCGATTCTTCCCAAAGGCCTTAGGGATGTGTTTTGGTGGCAGTAGGAATTCAGAGAGGGTGCTGCACCACTGGAGCGGTAGGGTGGCTCTGGACCGTCCCGTGTGTCCTTCCCGGGCCTTTGAGCTCCTCGGGAGCCCTGCCTCCGGCCCTTCGCCCCCACAAAGGACGCCAGGCAGCGGAGCGAGCGCGCGGGCGGCGCCCCGACCTTCTCCCCGTGGCCCAGGCGGGCAGGCGGTGCCACGCTCTGTCCTCCCCTCAGCCTGCCCGCCCGTTCTCACCCGCCCTAGGGCAGTCGGTTGTGGACCAGGCTGTGGTGTCTGCCCTTCTGCAGCCCCGGCTCAGCTCCCTGCACCCACTTCGGTGCCTTCTGTGTTCTGGGCTGGTCGCAGGCCCAGAGCCGGTGGGCAGGCACCCCGTGGCCGGGAGGGCTGTTCGTGTGAATTCCCTGGGGCTTGAAAAGGAGCACAGCCGGCCTTCCATCAGGCACCTCTCGATGGATATGGAAGGGGCGTGTCGGGGCCTGGGGGCTGCTCGTCTTCCTGTGCACCGAGCCCCCAGGTGGTCCCCGTGCAAAATCCAGGTGTGGCGTTGGCACCCCAGCCGTGTGCCGGGCAGTCCATGGCGGGCGACACAAGCCTCGGGCTGGTGGGCCACAGGGTTCCTGAGCGGCAGGTCAGGACTGAGAGGGTGAGGCCTTTCCCCGGGTCCAGGGCCCAGGCTGATGCCGGCTGGAGGCCCCTCCGCTCACCGCCCGCAACCCCCAGCCCCTGCCCTCACGTGAGCCCCCAGGGCTGAGCTCAGGTGTTGGATGCCCAGGCTCCCCGGTAGCCCAGCCCGTTCCCAGTCCTCCGTGGTCACTGAAGGGCTTGGAAGCGGGTTGCCCCACAGAGACTGCTGTTCTCCGAGCCCTGGGCAGGGGGCAGGGAGGACGGGCACAGGGCCCTGCAGGGGTGTGGTCGCCGGGGCAGCCGGAGCAGCTCCACACAGTAAGTAAGAGCACCTCACCAAAAAACAGTGCGTTTCTCCAGCCGCCCCGGGACCTGAGCTCAGGTCCTGGGGCAGGAAGGGGCAGCACTGCAGCTGTTAGCTGTCACTGGGGGTCGACTGTGGCCCGGTGCCACCTCTTAGATCGTCCCCCGTCCCCTTCCGGGGTTGCGACCGGACCCCTGCCAATCGGGTTCTCACTCCTCCCCATCCCCTACGCCGGCTCCACGAAGGTGGAAGGAACACATTTTTAAAAAGGCTGGAGCCTGGGCTTCCCTGCTGGCGCAGTGGTTAAGAATCCGCCTGCCAATGCAGGGGACAAGGGTTCAAGCCCTGGTCCGGGAAGTTCCCACACGCCGCGGAGCAATGAAGCCCGTGCGCCACAACTACTGAGCCTGCGCTCTAGAGCCCAAAAGCCACAACTACTGAGTCCTCGTGCCCCGACTACTGAAGCCCGCGCGCCTAGAGCCCGTGCTCCGCAACAAGAGAAGCCACCGCAATGAGAAGCCCACGCACCGCAACGAAGAGTAGCCCCCGCTCACCGCAACTGGAGAAAGCACACACGCAGCAAGGAAGACCCAACGCAGCCAAAAATAAATAAATTAAATAAATAAATAAATTTTTAAAAATCATATTAAATACCTATCAATGAGATTTTAAGAAATAGTCAGGACCAGAGCCTCCCATCAAGCCTCTTAGATAGCCTCAACCACCAGAGGGCAGACAGCAGAAGCAAGAGAAACTACAATCCTGCAGCCTGTGGACCAAAAACCACAGTTACAGAAAGATAGAGAAGATGAAAAGGCAGAGGGCCATGTACCAGATGAAGGAACAAGAAAAAACCCCAGAAAAACAACTAAATGAAGTGGAGATAGGCAACCTTCCAGAAAAAGAATTCAGAATAATGATAGTGAAGACGATCCAGGACCTCGGAATAAGAATGGAGGCAAAGATTGAGAAGATGCAAGAAATGGTTAACAAAGACCTAGAAGAATTAAAGAACAAACAAACAGAGATGACCAATACAATAACTGAAATGAAAACTACACTAGAAGGAATCAATAGCAGAATAACTGAGGCAGAAGAACGGATAAGTGACCTGGAAGAGAGAATGGTGGAATTCACTGCTGCGGAACAGACTAAAGAAAAAAGAATGAAACGAAATGAAGACAGCCTAAGAGACCTCTGGGACAACATTAAACGCAACAACATTCGCATTATAGGGGTCCCAGAAGGAGAAGAGAGAGAGAAAGGACCAGAGAAAATATTTGAAGAGATTATAGTCGAAAACCTCCCTAACATGGGAAAGGTAATAGACACCCAAGTCCAGGAAGCGCAGAGAGTCCCATACAGAATAAACCCAAGGAGAAACACGCCGAGACACATAGTAATCAAAGTGGCAAAAATTAAAGACCAAGAAAAATTATTGAAAGCAGCAAGGGAAAAACGACAAATAACATACAAGGGAACTCCCATAAGGTTAACAGCTGATTTCTCAGCAGAAACTCTGCAAGCCAGAAGGGAGTGGCATGATATACTTAAAGTGATGAAAGGGAAGAACCTACAACCAAGATTACTCTACCCAGCAAGGATCTCATTTAGCTTTGATGGAGAAATCAAAAGCTTTACAGACAAGCAAAAGCTAAGAGAATTCAGCACCACCAAACCAGCTCTACAACAAATGCTAAAGGAACTTCTCTAAGTGGGAAACACAAGAGAAGAAAAGGACCTACAAAAACAAACCCAAAACAATTAAGAAAATGGTCATAGGAACATACATATCGATAATTACCTTAAACGTGAATGGATTAAATGCCCCAACCAAAAGACATAGACTGGCTGAATGGATACAAAAACAAGACCCATATATATGCTGTCTACAAGAGACCCACTTTAGACCTAGGGACACATACAGACTGAAAGTAAGGGGATGGAAAAAGATATTCCATGCAAATGGAAATCAAAAGAAAGCTGGAGTAGCTATACTCGTATCAGATAAAATAGACTTTAAAATAAAGAATGTTACAAGAGACAAGGAAGGACACTACATAATGATCCAGGGATCAATCCAAGAAGAAGATATAACAATTATAAATATATATGCACCCAACATAGGAGCACCTCAATACATAAGGCAACTGCTAACAGCTATAAAAGAGGAAATCGACAGTAACACAGTAATAGTGGGGGACTTTAACACCTCACTTACACCAATGGACAGATCATCCAAAATGAAAATAAATAAGGAAACAGAAGCTTTAAATGACACAATAGACCAGATAGATTTAATTGATATATATAGGACATTCCATCCAAAAACAGCAGATTACACGTTCTTCTCAAGTGCGCACGGAACGTTCTCCAGGATAGATCACATCTTGGGTCACAAATCAAGCCTCAGTAAATTTAAGAAAATTGAAATCATATCAAGCATCTTTTCTGACCACAACGCTATGAGATTAGAAATGAATTACAGGGAAAAAAACGTAAAAAAGACAAACACATGGAGGCTAAACAATACGTTACTAAATAACCAAGAGATCACTGAAGAAATCAAAGAGGAAACAAAAAAATACCTAGAGACAAATGACAATGAAAACACGACGACCCAAAACCTATGGGATGCAGCAAAAGCAGTTCTAAGAGGGAAGTTTATAGCTATACAAGCCTACCTAAAGAAACAAGAAAAATCTCAAGTAAACAATCTAACCTTACACCTAAAGAAACTAGAGAAAGAAGAACAAACAAAACCCAAAGTTAGCAGAAGGAAAGAAATCTTAAAGATCAGAGCAGAAATAAACGAAATAGAAACAAAGACAACAATAGCAAAGATCAATAAAACTAAAAGTTGGTTCTTTGAGAAGATAAACAAAATGGATAAGCCATTAGCCAGACTCATCAAGAAAAAGAGGGAGAGGACTCAAATCAATAAAATCAGAAATGAAAAAGGAGAAGTTACAACAGACACCGCAGAAATACAAAGCATCCTAAGAGACTACTACAAGCAACTTTATGCCAATAAAATGGACAACCTGGAAGAAATCGACAAATTCTTAGAAAGGTATAACCTTCCAAGACTGAACCAGGAAGAAACAGAAAATAGGAACAGACCAATCACAAGTCATGAAATTGAAACTGTGATTAAAAATCTTCCAACAAACAAAAGTCCAGGACCAGATGGCTTCACAGGTGAATTCTATCAAACATTTAGAGACGAGCTAACACCCATCCTTCTCAAACTCTTCCAAAAAATTGCAGAGGAAGGAACACTCCCAAACTCATTCTGTGAGGCCACCATCACCCTGATACCAAAACCAGACAAAGACACTACAAAAAAAGAAAATTACAGACCAATATCACTGATGAATATAGATGCAAAAATCCTCAACAAAATACTAGCAAACAGAATCCAACCACACATTAAAAGGATCATACACCACGATCAAGTGGGATTTATCCCAGGGATGCAAGGATTCTTCAACATACGCAAATCAATCAATGTGATACACCATATTACCAAATTGAAGAATAAAAACCATATGATCATCTCAATAGATGCAGAAAAAGCTTTTGACAAAATTCAACACCCATTTCTGATAAAAACTCTCCAGAAAGTGGGCATAGAGGGAACCTACCTCAACATAATAAAGGCCATATATGACAAACCCACAGCAAACATCATTCTCAATGCTGAAAAACTGAAAGCATTTCCTCTAAGATCAGGAACGAGACAAGGATGTCCACTCTCACCACTATTATTCAACATAGTTCTGGAAGTCCTAGCCACGGCAATCAGAGAAGAAAAAGAAATAAAAGGAATACAAATTGGAAAAGAAGAAGTAAAACTGTCACTGGTTGCGGATGACATGATACTATACATAGAGAATCCTAAAACTGCCACCAGAAAACTGCTAGAGCTAATCAATGAATATGGTAAAGTTGCAGGATACAAAATGAATGCACAGAAATCTCTTGCATTCCTATACACTAATGATGAAAAATCTGAAAGAGAAATTAAGGAAACACTCCCATTTACCATTGCAACAAAAAGAATAAAATACCTAGGAATAAACCGACCTAGGGAGACAAAAGACCTGTATGCAGAAAACTATAAGACACTGATGAAAGAAATTAAAGATGATACCAACAGATGGAGAGATATACCATGTTCTTGGATTGGAAGAATCAACATTGTGAAAATGAGTATACTACCCAAAGCAATCTACAGATTCAATGCAATCCCTATCAAATTACCAATGGCATTGTTTACGGAGCTAGGACAAATCCTCTTAAAATTTGTATGGAGACACAAAAGACCCCGAATAGCCAAAGCAGTCTTGAGGGAAAAACATGGAGCTGGAGGAATCAGACTCCCTGACTTCAGACTATACTACAAAGCTACAGTAATCAAGACAATATGGTACTGGCACAAAAACAGAAACATAGATCAATGGAACAAGATAGAAAGCCCAGAGATTAACCCACGCACCTATGGTCAACTAATCTACGACAGAGGAGGCAAAGATATACAATGGAGAAAAGACAGTCTCTTCAATAAGTGGTGCTGGGAAAACTGGACAGCTACATGTAAAAGAATGAAATTAGAATACTCCCTAACACCATACACAAAAATAAACTCAAAATGGATTAGAGACCTAAATATAAGAGTGGACACTATAAAACTCTTAGAGGAAAACATAGGAAGAACACTCTTTGACATAAATCACAGCAAGACCTTTTTTGATCCACCTCCTAGAGTAATGGAAATAAAAACAAAAATAAACAAGTGGGACCTAACGAAACTGCAAAGCTTTTGCACAGCAAAGGAAACCATAAACAAGACGAAAAGACAACCCTCAGAATGGGAGAAAATATTTGCAAATGAATCAACGGACAAAGGATTAATCTCCAAAATATATAAACAGCTCATTCAGCTCAATATTAAAGAAACAAACACCCCAATCCAAAAATGGGCAGAAGACCTAACCAGACATTTCTCCAAAGAAGACATACAGACGGCCACGAAGCACATGAAAAGATGCTCAACATCACTAATTATTAGAGAAATGCAAATCAAAACTACAATGAGGTATCACCTCACTCCTGTTAGAATGGGCATCATCAGAAAATCTACAAACAACAAATGCTGGAGAGGGTGTGGAGAAAAGGGAACCCTCTTGCACTGTTGGTGGGAATGTAAATTGATACAGCTACTATGGAGAACAATATGGAGGTTCCTTAAAAAACTAAAAATAGAATTACCATATGACCCAGCAATCCCACTACTGGGCATATACCCAGAGAAAACCGTAATTCAAAAAGACACATGCACCCGAATGTTCATTGCAGCACTATTTACAATAGCCAGGTCATGGAAGCAACCTAAATGCCCATCGACAGACGAATGGATAAAGAAGTTGTGGTACATATATACAATGGAATATTACTCAGCCATAAAAAGGAACGAAATTGAGTCATTTGTTGAGACGTGGATGGATCTAGAGACTGTCATACAGAGTGAAGTAAGTCAGAAAGAGAAAAACAAATATCGTATATTAATGCATGTATGTGGAACCTAGAAAAATGGTACAGATGAGCCAGTTTGCAGGGCAGAAGTTGAGACACAGATGTAGAGAATGGACATATGGACACCAAGGGGGGAAAACTGCGGTGGGGTGGGGATGGTGGTGTGCTGAATTGGGCGATTGGGATTGACATGTATACACTGATGTGTATAAAATTGATGCCTAATAAGAACCTGCAGTATAAACAAACAAACAAAACAACTAATACTAAACTTTCATTGGGTTATTTGTATGGAAATATGTTAATATAAATGTTTCAGACATTACATGAAATTTCTAAAAATCTTATATTTGTATGTGTATGGAAATATGTATGGAAATATGTTAATAGAAATGTTTCAGACATTACATGAAATTGCTAAAAATCTTATATGTTCTGGTATAATGTTATATGTAATAATCCTAGTTATTACTTTAAAATGTATATCTCAGAAATAACTAATTTTCTTGTCAACTGCATTATTATGAACTTTCATCAAATCTTTAACCGTGGTCATTTTTAAGTCTTTTGTCATAAAGAAAAAATAAATAAATAAATAAATAGTCAGTTAGTTAGTTAATTGTGCCGGGTCTTAGTTGCCACAGGCCAGCTCCTTAGTTGTGGTAATGAGATATTTTATATTCTTTTTTGTTCCTGAACAAAGGCCTCAGAATCCAGTATTTACTTGATAATGCTCACAGCATAGCTCAGCACGGAATAGCCACATTGTTTTTCTTTGGCTGCTATGTACCAAACAGCCTTTTGTACTGTTTTACCAAATGCATGTATTTAACACCTGTTTTAAAAAACATAGTGAGATCTCAAAAACTTGAAATTGACTAAAGTAAGATTCTCTCTGTAGTACTACTTATTTGACCAACACCACCTGATAACACCGGTGTGGTGCACCGAGCCTTACTCTAGCATATCGGGATACACCCCGTTTCGACAAGTGTTCATCCTCCAAGTCCCCAAGGCCTCTCACACACTGCCAGTGAAACTGCTTCCTGCTTGGGAAAGAGTGCCCCAGTTCGTTTCTTTAGAAGCTTGAAGGCTATGTAAGCCCTCCAAAAGGTTAGAGGGCAAAGAACAACTCTAAAACTGGCACATTTGTTTAAAGAAAAAGACTTGTCAATATTACAAGAGCCAGCTTGCTTTCACTTGTGACACGTTTTCTTAGGAGGCAAGGGATGTGGCCATGTGACTTGGACAAGCTGTTTCCCTCTGTCTCAGTGTCCCACCTGTGAGTGGGTAGTCTGACGAAGCTTAATGACAGACATCTGAATAACGATCATGAACAGTGGCATCTAATTTCCAAAATAAAAACAGGAGAATGAGTATGTCTTTCACAACAGGACATCAAGTCTACCTCAAAGATATTGGTAGCCTTGAGTCCACTGCTTCTCACTGAGTGCAACTGTGCCCCCCAGGGGACATCTGGGGAAGTCTGAAGGTGATTTTGGCTGTCACGACTGGGAGGAGAGAGAGGGAATGTTACGGGCACCTAGTGAGTAAGAGGTCGGGACCTTGCTAAACACTCTATGATGCACAGGACTCACACACCACAGCAAAGGTTTATCTGGCCCCAAAAGTCAATGCCTTGGTTGAGAAACCCTGCCTTAGAGCAAACCACGGATACTCATCTTTAGCAGGTAACAGGGCATTTACTACCCACCTGTAAACCTACAGACTTCCCGACTTACACAGCTAATCCTGTGGCAGGAATGAAATAGAGAGCGTGTGACCATCTGGTAGTACCTAGGTTTGCCCCTCAAGTCACATGAGACAGTGCTGGAGACTGACATTTTCTATATTGGAGGTCTCTGGCAAGCCACCAGTTTTCTAACCTAAAAAGTCTAAGCAGCATTGTTACAATACACATAATAACACGACAATTCTGCTTTTATAGAGAAATTCGATGTGGGAAAGGAGCTTATCTGACATCAGAAGCAAATGCTTTGAACACATCACATCTGCTGGTTCGACTGTCAAATCTTGACAGCTGGAGACGTAGGAAGGTAGACAGGAGAGAACAGACCAAAGTTACGGGCCTGCTGAGTCCTCGGGGCTAACCATAATACACTTCGTACTGCCCTGGGTCCAGGGGTGTGTTCTAACACCCTCTCGGTCACTTACGGTCCATAGACAGACCAAGTATAAATTCACAATTACCAGCAAGTGTACCAAAAAAAGGCAGAGTTAAGAAACTTAAATGCGAGCCCTACCTGGTCTTTTTCTTCTTCATCGACAGAATCATCCGATTTTGCTTTTTCAGGGTCTTCCTCAGGTTTCCGTTTGGCAGGCCTGTCACACACACACACACAGTAAAGCCAACTGTTAGCTCACCAGACCCTAGACCTCCAGTGGGCACGAAACAACTCATATTCCTCCCTACCAAGAGTACCCTCTCTTTGGAAAGATTCAGGGCATGGTCCCCTCTTCCCTCTGAGAAGCCCTTTTTGCCAGGACATTAAAAGAAGCTTCGAGCTTAATGTTTCTTTGGATGACAGGTTTAGAATACCACCATTTTGCAAACCTTAAGAAATAATGGATCTAGACTTTGATCAATGGCTGCTACAATCACCGAAGAGACATTACATGCCTCTGATGGACAGCCCCATGCTGTCAATGAAGTCTCACAAAATAAAGCTGGAATCTGATCAAGACTCTAGACCTAACTACCAGTTTACAGAAAACTGGAGGCAAGGGAACACATTAACCACCAAAACGATGCAGTCAGCCAGACCTAGAAGCTATTAGAAAAAAAGACCTATTTTCTTTAAATCAATGGCAAGAAGATAAGGAATCTATCACTCGAAAGGCTTAAGGAGCAAATCAACCAAACTCTGTTACACAAGGGGAAGAATGAACACTGCTATATATTTGTTAGTAAGGAACTGTTACACTTTATAAGGCCTGTTTTGTCTTCTTCAAAAGACTGTTTGCTAGATGTTAGCAATTATGGCAAAATATGAATAAAAAACTTGTCAGAGAAAGAGACCTTGTCATCTAGAAATACAGTATGTGTGGATAAGATGACCTGTCCGATTTGTTTCAAAGTAATCCAACTGGGAGGAGATGGGTGGGTATGGAGCTGTAATCCATTTGGAACAATTTTCACTTGGAGCATGTGGGGGTATAGATGAAACAACAGCCAGGAGATGTTAACTGTTGACACTGGGTGATAGGTACACAGGGGTTCATTTTACTATCCTTGGTAATTCTGTGCATGTACATTTGAAGTTGCCTATGTGAAGAGTAAAAATGGATGAGATCTTCAGAAATGCTGTTCACGAATGTCTAATAACAGAATATCAAAAGGAAAACCGAAGCAATGTGGAAGTCAGAATTACTAAGTTACATCCTACTAATTTATATGTGTTTTACCAAAAACCGTTGGCCCCTAAAATGGGGGCTGTCCATTCATTATATACTGACCTCCTTGTGAAATGAGATGTGATGGTGGTCTGCCTGGCAGTTTGCCTTCTAATCCTGGGGCTAGATGAGACTTCAGCTGCTTAAAGAAAAAGAAACAAAAAAGCCACTATGAATAAAGAGTTCACAGCCAAGGTACAGTTCTTCAGCATTACCAAGCTGGTGCAGAGACCAGGTTCTGAGGATTAAGTAACCTTCTCTTCTTATTCTCAGCAACCACCATCTTGATAAACTCATCAGATTAGCACCTGCCAGTCTGCTGGGCCATTTCAACACAAGCTCTTGTATGAGGGGCCCAACCCTGAGACGCACAAGGAAACAGAGCCTCCGTTTATTTCGTCAAAAGATGAAGTGGCCAAGCACCTGACCTGAGCTCAAGTCCCATGCTCTTTTTTTAAAAATTCCAGAAGAGTTACTCTGACTACAAGTGGGGAAGGAGTCTAAGAATAAATGTTTAGCTTAAACAGGCATGTAACTTACAAGTCATAGATATCAGCAGCTCCTGTTATCTTATACCTCATAAATTCAACCGCATTTGGGGATCTAATGCTCTATAACTTGGTTGAAGACAAAAATTTAAAGTATATATATCTAAGCTAGTTAGACGTATACACAAGAGGGAATTCCACGGCGGTCCAGTGGTTAAGACTCGGCACTCTCACTGCCAAGGGCCGGGGTTCGATCCCTGGTTGGAGAACTAAGATGGTACAAGCCGAGCAACACAGCCATCCCCCCACCAAAAAAAAGGATACACAAAAAACAAGTACTGCCGGTGGAGGGGTTGTGTGTGGGGGGAACAGACAGACCCTATGGCGCCAAGTCTGTCCTCCCCTTAGGTGGTACCAGATTCCAACGAGGTCAAACGAGTCAAGCGCTCTTACAGTTTGTTTCTCCATCGGACTTGCTTCTCCTGGGCATGCAAAGTTTGGAAACAGGTTTGGGGGACTTGTTTTTCTCTGCTATTTCCACTCTGCGCTCCTCACCACTTGTCTGGCTCCCGTTTTCTAGACAGCCGTTCACTTCCCAACTGAAAGCATGAGCTCTGTTCTCCAAGGACAAATCTTTATTTAAAAGGGATCTGCCTTGAGCCAGGTAGCCCTCCTACAGCAGGAAAGGATCATTTAAGTAGCAGTGACTGTAAACAAGGGGCCATGAGAGAATAAGGAAACACAGGCGCTTCCTTCATAACTATCAGGGAACAGGGAGAGGTGGGATTATTCTGCCTCCCTGGTCACAGACAAGTTACATGGGAGGAAACGTTTTCTAGCCGCCGGGATGCTGACGACTTACCTCTGATAATTCTTCTCTATGTAGTTTGGTTTTCAAGTCACACAACTGATTCTTTATTTCTGTCTGCAGAAATTCACGCAAGAGATTCCATTTCTCCTTCATGCATTCCTAAGGGAAGGACAGAGGTTTACAAGTCTCCACATTCCCAAGGTAGGAACCAATGGACTAATACACAAATAGTTACACTGCCTGGTCACATAACAATGACTGAATGGCAGGCAATGCTGAGTCGGCCAAAAAGAAAACTAAATATTCACAAGACATGTTCCTGATGTTTCCGTTAAGATCATATCACACACCATCTCCAGAGTGGTGACAAATGGAAAGATTAGAGGTGAAACAGACACATAATAGAGTACTAGAACAAAACTGATTTGGAAAAACAGTGTGACCAGGACAAGTTATAATCCAGACTTGATGGTACGGAACCCAGACTGGGAAACTCGATGAGTTACCAAAAGCTAACCCATAATAGCCTATTAGTACAGCACATTAGACAGAAACATCCACGTCATCCTCAACTTTAGGGAAAAGAGAGCCAATTCCACTTAATTTTGTTTTTATGAACTACATAGTATCTGTCAAATGGTCACATTTGATCATATATTTTGTTAAGGTGGAGATTACCTTACCTTTTCTGTTAACTATCTCTTTCCAAATCTTTGAGCCTGGGGGAAGAAAAGGGAAGAAACAAACGCTTGTTCAGCAACATTGTCCACCTGTAAGAATGCCACACTTTAAAGAACTTTGGAAATAAGTTGAACATGAATGTTAGAAAAAAATACAATGGTTTTTCCCTCCCCCAGTGTCTAGAATGCCCTACTGTAATGCCTGCACGTTAAGAAGTTATTTTCAATATGAATGAGGTCCCCCTTTTGGGGGGTGGTTTTCTGATGGTGGTAAGAGATGATATAGGAGATTATCTTCCGATAATATAGGGAAATCTATCTAAAGTAATTATTCAGTACTTGCCTGATAAGTCAAATTTGAAATTCTTCCATTTCACTGAATTCTTTCCTTCTTTCAACTTTTAATTAATAGAGTAAATTACATGATCCCATCACTCTCTTCAAGACAGTCTATAAATAACCTTAAATGTCATAAGTCGGAATTCATTACAGAAATTCACCCGTCATTTTCCAGTAAAGGAAAGCAGCAATTCAAATACAAGCAGTAATACTGTAGTGTATCAATTTGTTGCAGAGAAAAATGTTTATTTAAAAATTTCAAAATACTTTGTATACCAGCCCTCACTAAAAGTATTTTTTAACTGTACTGACATGGACCTGAACCCTTAAGAATTCATCTTTTTCCTCATTATATTTTGTAACCTGACATGCTTTGAAAATAGGCATATATTTTTTAAGTTACAAAACTATTTCAACTCAAAGAATTGTTTAACTTAGGCAAAAAGAAGAGATTAACAATATTATACTCAAACAATTTGCTTCCAATAGATAGAACTGAAGGGGGTATAAAATGACATTCCTCAAGTCTTCTGGATTTTATTTACTCATTGTAATGTACAAAGAGACCCAGGTCCCACCAGGTTAGGGACGTTGCTTCTATGATTTATCTTCTAAAGACAATGGATGAGCAAACCCACCTCCCCTTTAGCCCTGGTTAGCATCAGTCCCAGTGAACCTTCATTTCTCTTTCCTATCTAAATCAAGCTATTCCTCTATAATAACCCATTCTGAATAATGATTATTGAGATTTAAATAACAGCTTTCCAAAAACAACTCTATAGCAATTTATTCCAAATTAGCCCAATCTACAGTTTCTTCTTCATTTTAAGTGAAAAAGTAAAGAATAAAAACATTAGCTAATTTTTAACACATCATTTATCAATGATTCAAGTTGAAAACTGCTTCAACTTTAGCATCTCATGGGTACAAACGGATAAGGAATTTTATGCTAGAAGATTTGGTTGGATACCTGAAGATGTGGTTTATTTATGAGAGTTTTTGTGTTGTGTGTTGATAGATTTAACAACTAAAGAGATTTTGAACATCTTGGGGAGTACTCAATGACTGTCTAATTGTTTCTGTAACTTAGAATGTTTTTCAAGCGCACATGATATAAAAAGTATTATAAAAGTAATATAATTTTGTCTTAATGGATTCTTTCCTAGAAATGGAGCAAATGTTTTGGCTACCAAATCCTTGCAATGATATTTAGTACTGTATTTTTAGCTTCTGCTCTTCTTAAATAACCCAAAAGCTGTACTTTTTATTTAAACCATGAGAACATAAAAGTAGGTGTATAGGTCAAGAGAAAGTACATCCATTTTGTGTCTTTGCCGACTCTTTTCAGATTGATATGTCATCTTTGTCTGAAATAGCAAGCCACATAATTTTGCATAGAAAATAAGAAACATACCTATAAGTTATTTTTAAGTGTTAACATTTAAAGGGACCAGCACTACATAGTATTTTTAATTCCATAAATATTTACTGATATCTGCATTATTATAACTCTCAAATTTTTCCTTAGAATTTTGAAAGAACTTCCTTCATTCCAGTATCATGGAAAAGTTTTTCAAGCTTAATTCAACAGGGTGTTTCAACTAGCCGGTATCTTTGATCTTTATTATGGTTAATTTTTCTTCATGAAGTGACCAAATTTGAATAAGGCTGATGGTCCATCATGGGGGAGATTCATCTCTCCGGCTTCTTCCTGCTGAGGGAGAATCATCTTTGGTTTGTGACATCACAGTCTGAGCTGGGCAAGTGGCTGTGATAGCAAACCGAGGATTATATCCCTTCAGTGTGAATGAGCTGCAAGAGATGTGGGTGCTATCATTTCAAGTCCTGTCACAGAGACACTACTGAGATGCATGACAGGAGTCAAGTGAGGGAAAGATGCTTGCATTGCAATTGTCACTTTTACAGCATCAGCCATTAAAGATAAAAGTACCATTTCACAGTTTCCTTCATTATTAATTTAAAAGAGGGAGTAAACGTCATGTTAATAAAACTCACAGATAATGATAAAATGGGAGGGAGGAAAGTAACCAGCGAGTAACCAGACAATAAAGGAAGAGGGACACGGAGAGTGAGGGATGGGTGCACAACTCAGCCGCGCCTCTGGCCACAGGAAGAGCAAAAAATAGAAGGCGCCAGCGCGCAGTGGCGGGCTGGAAACCCTCCGACCTCGGAGAACTGCGGAGAACCGGGGACCGGAGTCAACAACGGCTCCCAGGCGGTCCCAGCGTCCCGACCCGCACCCGGCCGCGACACAGTTTCCACAAACTGAGACACACGGAGCCCGCGCGAGGGGCGGCGGGTCGCGCGGGCTTCCCCGCCGGCTCCCCTGCAGGCCGGTCCCCCGCAAGCCGAGCGCACGAAAGGGCGCCCCAAAGGCGCCGGCCCAAGGCGCCCGCTGCGCTTTCCCTCCCGAAGGTGGGCTGCAGGGCCCAAGCGTAAACCCTGAGACAACAACACGCGCACCACGCCGCCACGGGGGACGAGAGGCCGGGCGCCCACCTGCCCGGACACCCTGCATTTCTGGAATCACCGGACGCCTGTGTAAATTTCCGTTCGGCGTGTCATTTGCCAAAGGCCACTCAAGATCAGGGGACAGGATGCCTCCTCTCCAAGGGTCCAGCCAGCCCACCCACTAAAATTACAGGACACAATGCCTCCGTTCCAAGGGCCCTGCCAGCCCACCCACTCAAATTAGGGGAGACAACGCCTCCTCTCCAAGGGTCCAGCCAGCCCACCCACTCAAGATCAGAGGGACAAAATGCCTACCTAAAACACAACAAAACAAAAACACAAAAAACTGGAGAGAGGAAGGAAAGGGTGTCCTCAAAAATAAAAAAGCTAAGCACGTTGACAGCGCTAAGAATAAACTACCAGGAAAAAGAAACCCTACATGTCAGATCATAAAGTACGGAAGGGCAAGCCCGCCGGCAGTCCAGGCCCGGGGGGACCGGGGTCCCCAGCCCTACAGAGCCAACGGCAGCCCGCCTCGGGCGCCCCTCGGAAGCGCGGGGTCCCCGCGGCCGAGTCTGCGCCCCCGGCCGGCCCCGGCTCCCCTCTGCCCACCCTGCGCGCGGGGGCTGGACACGGCCGCGGAGAACCACGGCGGGGCGGGAAGGGGGGCTCCAAAGAGGGTCTGGCGACTCGAGTCGCTCCGTTTCTCGGTGGGCTCAGCGCGCGCCGTGGGGGAAGAGGGGCGGGGGTCCGGGAAGAGGGGACGGGTGGCACTCACGTAGACCGGCAGCGGCCACGGGTAGACGGCGGGCTCGGCCCCCACGGACGACTCCAGCCTGGGCTCCAACTTCTCCCCCATGTCTTCGCGCGCGGCCCCCGCACCAGGCTAGTCTGGCGGTTGGGGGGAGGGGCGGGACGCCCGCCGGCGGGGGCGGGGCAGGCGGGCGGGCAGGCGAGCGGGCGGGCGGGAGGCTGAGGGGAGGGGGCCTGGCCTGGACCTCAGCCACCGCCGCCGCCGCCGCCGCCGCGCTCCCGTCTGGCCCCCGGCTCCCTCTTTGTGGTCACAGGCCCGGGACCTCCAGCGCTGCCGCCAACTCGGGCCGGCGTGAGGCGAGCACAATGAGCCGGGGCCGGGCTGAACCACTCACTCGCGGCGCGCGCGCGCCGCCCACCCCGTGGACTCGCCCGCTCCACCTACGCACGCACGCACGCACGCACGCACGTCTTCGGCTGCCCCCGGCCACCCGCACCGGCCCGAAGTCGGGACCCGGGGAGACCCCCTCGGGGCTTGGGGTGGCGGGTTCGACTCCCGCCCTTGACGTACCGTGACACACACACACACACACACACACACACACACACACACACACACCCACCCACCCAATAATAAGACTATAATTCCTCATTAAATATGACAGCCGGAATCCCAGCTTCTGTTCACAAAAATGCCCTGTATTTAGCCTATGCTAGGCACCAGACCCTGGACGCTCAGTACTGGCAAAAAAGGAAATGCCCTGCCCTCATGGCGCTGCCATTTTAATTGGAATAGTAGTGACAATGGTCAAGGGAGAAAATAAAGTGTCATCATCGCCACGGGGACGGTTAATCTCATGTGCGCACTGCGTGGGGCCCTGGCAACCACAAACATTATTCCAGATGTGGCCAGGAAGGTATTTTTCAGAAGAGATGAACACTGAAATTGGTCCACCTTGGGTAAAGGAGATTGTCAATGCCGTGGCGTGGGTGGGCCTCGTCCATCAGCTGAAGGACTGGAGAGAAAAATGAGGTTCCGAAGAAAGAGGGAACTGTTCCTCCAATGGCCTTGGGACATCAGCTCTTCCCTGTGTCTCCAGCCCAGAGTCCTGCCCTGACTTGCCTGCCTCACGGTCACATGAGTCAACTCCTTAAAACAAAACTATATATGTAAAAATACTGAATATATACAAGCCTATTAATTTGTATATGTGTGCATACATATTATATATATGTATACACATATGTTTATATGTGCGTGCGTTTGTAGTATATGTGTAAGTACTATATACAGTATACATACAAGCCTATATATTTGTGTGTATATATTGTATACATGTATGTATGTGCATATATATAGTATACATTTTATAAATGTGAACATGCTGTGTATATACACACACCCATATATTGATATATGGGTGTGTGTAGATATACAGTTTATGTACACTGTATGTATGTATACAGTGTGTATTTATATATAGGTGTGTATATATGTTGTATACCTGTATGTGTATATGTTTCTAGGTGTTACATGTATATATGTATATACTGTTATATACACACTTGCGTATGTATTTATATGTGTATGTACATGCGCATATTTACATATAGGTGTGTGTGTGTGTGTATACATTGTATATATGTATATATCTGATATATATGATATATGTACGTGTACATACGATGAATTTATATATACAGTACATATATATTTTTATGCTATATGCTTTTATATGTAGGTGTATATGTGTGTCTATATGTATGTACGTGTACGTATTGCATGTATTATATGTGTATGTATGTATACTGTCTATATACACACCTAAATATCTTTGTATGTGTGTCTATATGTATGACATATATGTACCTAGGTGTGTATATTGCATATGTTATACGTATGTGTGCATACTGTATACATACAAACGATGCATTTTATATGTGTGTATGTATAGTGTCTATGTATGTGGGTATTGTATATGTTATGTGCATATGTGTGTATACATACTGTAGATATACAAACTATGCCTTTTATATGTGTGTATACAGGTAGGTGTGTATTGTATATACTATATGTGTATATGTGTGTATGCATACTGCATAGATACACTGCTGTATATTTTTGTACGCGTGTACATATGTACGTGTGTGTGTATATACACACACACACCCTATGGCTTCTGTTTGTCTGGAGAACCCTCACTGATACGGACACTTATGACAATTGAGCACCTGCTCTTTGCCAGCCAGGGAGCCAAAGGCTTGTCCTTGCGGTGTCTCCCTTAAGTGTCACAAGTCCCAGGAGGGAAGGTGATGCGGCTGCTACCAGTTGAGGTGCCTCAGGGTCAGAGAGGTGCACAGGGTGGGGGGCTGGAGCCTGGTGGAGCCCAGGTGGAGTTCTAGCAGCAGTACAGCCTAGCAGTCCCACTTCCCCGGGTGCTTCTCACAAAGACGCCAAGGGAGAGACGGGATCTGAAGGAGGGGATGAGGAAGCTTCCGTGGGTCCGCAAGCCCAGACCAAGGCTGACTCGTCAAGGGTGTTAGAGGTCAGGACTGTGGTTACCCTGGGGGTGGGCTTACACAGAGCCATTCACATTCTGAAAAAGTATCCATTCTGCTCTTGTTTGTATGTTTACCCCCCTCCCCCAAATCTTTTAAAAACAGATTCTCTTGGTTGCTGGGAACACACACGGGGAAGTTGTGTGTGAGGGGGTGTGATCCAGGGGACAGGGAGGATAAGCCCCCCCACTCGTAGGGCCAGGAGTGGCTCAGCTTTGTGAGCTGAGGATGGCCCACGAGGTCCCAGAGAGAAGGGTCCCTGCTCCGTCCCTGCTCTGTGCACCCCATTCCCAGCCCGAGAAGCCCAGAGCCACCCCCCGCAACACACACACACACACCAGGGAGGAGAGCCAGTCACCCTGGCTCCCAGGCTCTGGCTCCAAGGCTCCCGGCACTAGGAGCTCTTTTCAGCTTTCATGCTCTGTCTGTCTCTCGCCCGCCCTCCCTCCCTCCTCCGCTTCTTCCCCTCCCGCTCCATCTGTCCTCCCCTCCAGCCTGCATTTCTACACAGGATGGCTCACAGACAGCTGCTCCCCGTGCCCACCTGCCACCATTCGATGGATGTCAAAGCAAACCCTGGGGACTTCCCTGGAGGTCCAGTGATTAAGACTCCGAGCTTCCACTGGCAGGGGGCGCGGGTTCGATCCCTGGTCAGGGAAATCAGATCCCACATGCCGCACGGCATGGCCAAGAAAAATAAATGAATAAAAAATAAAGTTATAGTGATGAAACAGCCCTAGTGGTGCAAGGACGGGACGTATAGCTCTATGGTATAGAATAAAGGTCCAGAAACAGATCTATGAGAACTTGATATGACAGAAAGTGGGGAAATTAAGGAGTTTTCAATAAATGGCATTAGGACAATTGCATATCCATGTGGGAAAAAGTAAATTAGAAAAAAAAAAAAAAAAAAGGCAAGCCCTGGTCAGGTGTGACCTTGGGCCCAGGGCCATTGGCACACGTTGTCATGTGGGATGTTCTTCCTTAGACTCCTCCCTCCCCCCTGTGTCACTGTCACTTCCTCCAGAACCTTCCTGGACTCCCCTACACAAGCCCGGGGTGTGCCCTCACCCGCCCTGGATCACCAGAATTCCCATCCCGGCCCACCCTTCCCTGCCAGGTAAAGAACTGTGCATGGTCAATAAGACCATAGAGGTCATTGGCCATTGCTATTGCAGCTGGAATTGTTACTGTGTTTAGATAGGGTGACCAACACCCGCCCCCAGTTTGCCCAGGACCGCTCAGGTTTGAGCGCTGGAACTCTGGGGAAACCCTCAGTCCCGGGGGACCCCAGAAGGCTGATCAGCCTATTTAGGACGGATCTTTCACTTGATCTCCCAACCCCCGAGAGCCAGAAAGGGAATCTCCCCCCTCCTTCCATTGTAACCCTTCATTCATCCATCCACTCATCCCTTTATTCAACTCCTTTATTCAGCAAGTATTTATGAAGCATCTACTACACAGCAGACACTCTTCTAGGTGCTGGGGACATAACAGCATCCCTGTCCTCAAAGAGCTCACGTTCTAGCGAGGGCAGCAAACAGTCGACTGAGAAGGTGTGATTTATCACATGGCGATGATGTCTCGGAGACCACTGCAGGGCAGAGGAGGTGGGAGAGGAAAGGGGCAGGTCTAAATGCAGGCGCTGACGGGATTGGGGCAGACCTTGCCCTGGGCCAGGCTGGTTGCTTCAACACAGCTGTCCTCGCCCAGGGCCATCCTGCCCCCGCCTCACCCAGTTCTTCCGTGATGTGTGGGGAAAATCTGTGGTTGTCACAACTCGGGGGGAGGGGCCCCTGGAATCAAAGGGGTGTGGCCAGGGCTGCTGCTAAACCCCACACAGTGCCCAGGAGGGGCCCTCAGCAGAGGATGACCCGCCCCGAATAACCCCAGTGCCGCAGGGGAGACCCTGCACTAATATTATTCAGACCCGCTGGTGCCCCCAGATTCCTGCACAGGCAGGGACTCTAACCGGGTCACCTCTGTATCCCGAGGTGACCTAGAGTGGGGCAGCCAGGAGGGCTGAGATGAGCATCGGGGGTGAAATGACAAATCTCTGTGCCCACTCTCCGCGCCGCACCCCAGGGGCGATGGCCTCTATCTCCTCCCTGTGCAGGTAGCTTTTCCCTGAGCCATTTCTTCTTGTCAAGGTCCCTGTCGCAGGTTGGGTTCCCCAAAGATGACGTTGAGAGCAAGGATTGGAGTGCAGGTGGTTGATGTGAGACGTGCAGCAACAGATACAGCTGCCATAGGGTCCCGCAATTCCACTCCTGGGCATAGATCTGGAGAAAACTCTAATTCAAAACTATACACACACCCCTGGGATCTCCTTGGTGCTCCAGTGGTTAAGACTCCGTGCTTCCAGTGCGGGGGGCATGGGTTCCATCTCCGGTCAGGGAACTAAGATCTCACATGCTGTGTGACAAAAAAAAAAAGAAAGAAAGAAAGAAAAAGAAAGAAAGAGAGAGAGGGAGAGAGAGAAAGAAAGAAAGAAGGGAAGGAAGCAAGGAAGAAAGAAAGGAAGAAAGAAATAAAGGAAGAAAGGAAGAAAGAAAGAAAGGAGGAAAGAAAGGGAGGAAGAAAGGAAGAAAGAAAAAAAAAAGAAAGACAAGATACATGCACCCCAATGTTCATTGCAGCACTATTTACAATAGCCAAGACATGGAAGCTACCTAAATGTCCACTGATGGATGAATGGATAAAGAAGATGTGGTACATATATACAATGGGATATTATCCAGCCATAAAAAGAATGAAATAATGCTATTTGCAGCAATGTGGATGGACCTAGAGATTACCATACTAAGTGAAGTAAGTCAGAAGAGAAAGACACATATCATATGATCTCACTTATATGTGAAATCTAAAATACGACACAAATGAACTCGTCTACGAAACAAAAACAGACTCACAGACATAGAGAACAGACTTGTGGTTGCCAAGGGGGAGAAAGAGTGAGGGAGGGTTGGATTGGGAGTTTGGGGTTAGCAGATGCAAACTATTAAATATAGGATGGATAAACTACAACATCCTACTGTCTAGCACAGGGAACTATATTCAACATCCTGTGATAAGCCATAATGGAAAAGAAAAAAGTTTTATTTATAGGTTCCATCCCTAACTGAGCTGGCCCATCCCCTCCCATGGTTCTAAGTGCAGCCCGAGGCTGCAGACTTCCCACCGTGGTCTTCAGCTCCAGAGCAAGCCACCTGCAAACCACCCACATCTTTCCAGGGGCTGGCAACTCTCCTTTGCTACTGATTCCAAGACACATCCAGATAGCAAAAATGTGACCATGAAAAGAAACTCAGGCATGTTCAAATCAGGGAAATAACATTCTTATCTCTGTTCAGTACTCGCTTAATTTTAGAATAGCTTAGAGTTACAAAAAAGTGGCAAAGATCTGTACAGAGTGTAGAGTGCCGTGGACCCTGACCCAGTAACCCTATCTCCAACACGTTAGTACGTTAGTATGACATGTTTATCCAACTAAGGAACCAAGATGGATACATTGTTATTAACTAAAGTCCACACTTCATTAGCATTTCCCTAGTTTTCCCCTAACATCCTTTTTCTGTCCCAGTCTCCTCTGGGCTGTGACATTTCTCAGATGTCCCTGGGTTTTGATACCTTGAAAGTTTTGAGGAGGACTGGTCAGGTATTTTGTCCCTCAATTTGTTTGTCTGTTTGTTTTCTGATGTTTTCTTATGGTTGGTCTGGAGTTATGGGGTTTGGGGCGGAAGATCCAGACAGAGATAAAAATGCCATTCTCCTCAGGTCACGTCAAGGATACACACCATCAACGGGACTTATGACAAATGATTTTACCCTTGATCACCTGGCCAGTAGCGTCTTTTTTTTTTTTTTTTTTTTTTTTTTGCTGCGTTGGGTCTTCGTTGCGTGCGGGCTTCTGTAGTTGTGCATGGGGGCTCAGTAGTTCTGGCTCCCAGGATCTAGAGCGCAGGCTCAGTAGTTGTGGCCCACGGGCTTAGCTGATCTGCGGCACCTGGGATCTTCCCGGACCAGGGCTTGAACCTGTGTCCCCTGCACTGGCAGGCGGATTCTTTTCTTTTCTTCTTTTCTTTTGCAACCAAAACTTTAATCCCAAGGATTCTCACAAAACATATTACAAATGACAGCATGAAAAAAAAAATTGCACAGTAACTCAAAGTTCAGCTCTACAATACTCTTAATCCGGCAGGACATTGGTATCTTGATCATCTCAGATTTCCAAAAAATATTACAAAGAGCTATGTATTCATGTACAGCAATCACAGAGGGGACTTATGACCTAACTCAAAGGTAAACTAACTTCCTTAAAACTTCTTAGATTCTCAACTCCCTGGACCTCTTGTCCCGTGTGAAGACTAGTGGAATTTTTAAACCTCTAATCTAGGGTAAGGGTGCAGCTTTCATTTTTACCTGCTGGCTTGTGTTCACAGCACCTTTTAAAGACTGCTTGCTTAACTACAGCTGCATACCATATCCCAGCTACAGAAAGTCTTTTCCATGTTTGCCAGTGTTGTTTCCATAATAGTAAACATCACACTTTAGGTGGGCAGGAGTTAAAGTTTTATTATCAGTCTAGGCAAGACCAAAAATTCAAAGCAAATTCAATTTTGCTTAAGGGAACATTGGAAGGTAACAATTCTTCATATCACATGCCTCATGTGACCCATTTCAAACCATAGAGAATGACACCTTTATGGGTCACTGTCCCAAGAGACAAACAAATGTGAACAACTAAAACATTTAAAAAGTGCACCAAGCTTCAGAAGTCTCAAACAAAACTTGAATTTTCTGTACATACTCCTGTCAAATGAAGTTATTGCCTGTACACCACTCCTCTTGCAAAGTGGTCTTCTATTTCCTTTCATTTGACCTAGATCGGCTAGGAGACCTAGAGAAAGATCGGGACGGCTTGTGATTTCTCTCCTGGGACAGTCATCTCTCTCTTCTCCTATATCTAGAAAGGGACCTGCTCTGGCTGACGGAGAAGGCTCTCCATCTTGGAGATGTGTGGGAGGTGGAGGACTCCTCCTCCGATAATCATCTCGAGGGCGACGACCCCAAGAAGGAGGCGGTCACGATTTCGACTTCTCTTTTCCCCATTCGACAGGTCCACTCTTACTCGGCAGCCACATAGTGTTCTCCCATCTAGTTCTCGGACAGCATCGGCTGCATCTCGGGGATCTTCACATTCAACAAGAGCGAAGCCGGGAGGGCTTTTAGCAACCCACACACTTCAGAGTGGTCCGGAATAGCCTAAATCTCGTTCCAATTCAGCCTTGTTACCACTGTTCGCAAGATTCCCTACATAAACTTTACAGTCCAACGGACAGGAATCACGATGCAAGACCCTCGTGGCCTCCTGTTTTTCACGGGCCACAGGGTGGTCCCGGGCCTCTAGAATCTGGCAGCTGAATCTGCTCGCACAAGCTGTCCTGTGGGGATGCTTTTCCCCCTATGTGTCCAGCCCGGGGCCCCGCGGTCTTGGCCCGGCCTCCCCGGTGAGAGGGTGAACCCCAGCTCCCTGGAGCAGACACTCAGAGCCCTGGTGACCGGACTCACGGCTGACGGGCCTGGAGCGGCGGCTGGACATGTGTGGCCAGCCTGGTGGTGTTTGGCCCCCTCTGCAGTGCCAGTTCCAGCTGAGAAAGAGCCTCCCTGTGTTATTTTCTCCTGGTTGTGTAAGGATCCCCGGTGTCATCTGACAGAAACGTAGATGGTGTGTTCTTTCTCTCTTTTCTCCCTGCTTCCTCTCCTCCCTCTCTCCCTCCCTGTCCCTCTTTCCCTGTTCTGCTCTCCCTCTACCTCTTTCCCTCTCCCTCTCTCTCTCTCCCTCCCTCTCTCTCCATCTGTCTCTCCCTCTCTCCCTCCCTCTCTCTCTTTCCTCTCCCTCTTTCCTCTCCCTCTTCCCTCTCCTCTCCCTCTGTCCCTGCCTCTCTCCCTGTGCCTGTTTCCCTGTCCTTGTTTCCGTGTTCCGCTCTGCCTCTACCTCTGTCTCTCCCTCTCTGGGAGGGAGTGAGGGAGATGGAGAGACGGAGGGAGAGGGAGAGTTGGAGAGAGAGGGAGAAGAGGGAGGAGAAGGAGGGAGGCAGAGGGAGGGAGGGAGAGGTCTCTTCCTCCCTCCCTCTGCCTCTCTCCTCCTCCTCTCCTTCTCTCCCTCACCCTCTCTCCCTCTCCATCCCTCCATCATTTTCCCTCCTGCTCCCTCTCCCTCTCTCCCTCCCAGAGAGGGAGAGACAGAGGGAGAGGGAGAGGGGGGAGAGAGGGACACGGAGAGGGAGGGAGGGAGACAGAGAGGGAAGCAGGCACCCTCTCTCCTTCTCCCTCTCCCTACCTCCTTCTCCGACTCCCCCTCTCCTTCGCTCCCTCCCTCTCCTCTCCCTCTGTCTCTCCCTCTCCCTCCCTCCCTCTAGGAGAGGGAGAGGAAGGGAAAGGGAGAGGGAGAGGGAGAGGGAGAGATGTCTCGCCCTCCCTCCCTCTCCCTCGCCCTTTCCCTTCCTCTCTCCCTCTCCCTCCCTCCTTCTCCCTCTCCCTCCCTCTGTCTCTCCCGCTCCCTCCGTCTCTCCCGCTCCCTCATTCCCTCTCAGACAGGGAGAGATGGAGGGAGAGGCAGAGATGAGGGAGAGGAGCAGAGGGAGGGGGGAGAGAGGGAGAGGGAGAGAGGGAGAGAAGAAGGAGAGAGGGAAAGGGAGGGAGGAAGAGACCTCTCTCTCTCTCCCTCTCTCCCCCCTCTCTCTCCTTCTCCCTCTCCCTCTCCCCTGTCTCTGCCTCTTCCTCCGTCTCTGGGAGGGAGTGAGGGAGATGGAGAGACGGAGGGAGAGGGAGAGGGAGGAGAGGGAGCGAGGGAGTGGGAGAGAGGGAGCGAGAGAGGGATAAAGGGAGGGAGAGAGGGATAGAGGGAGGGAGGGAGAGACGTCTTTGTCTTTCCTTCCCTCCCTCTCTCCCTCTCTCTCCCTCTCCCCCCTCCCTCTCCTGCTCTCACTCCCTCCACCTCCTTCCCTCTCCAGAGAGGGAGAGGGAGCAGGAGAGGGAGAGAGGGAGGGAGAGAGGGAAAGGGAGAGATGAAGACACCTCTCTCTCTCTCCCTCCCTTCCCCCTCTCTCTCCCTCTCCCTCTCCCTTGTCTCTGCCTCTTCCTCCGTCTCTGGGAGGGAGTGAGGGAGATGGAGAGACGGAGGGAGAGGGAGAGGGAGGAGAGGGAGCGAGGGAGTGGGAGAGAGGGAGCGAGAGAGGGATAAAGGGAGGGAGAGAGGGATAGAGGGAGGGAGGGAGAGACGACTTTGTCTTTCCTTCCCTCCCTCTATCCCTCTCTCTCCCTCTCCCCCCTCCCTCTCCTGCTCTCTCTCCCTCCACCTCCTTCCCTCTCCAGAGAGGGAGAGGGAGCAGGAGAGGGAGAGAGGGAGGGAGAGAGGGAAAGGGAGGGAGGAAGACACCTCTCTCTCTCTCCCTCCCTCCCCCCTCTCTCTCCCTCTACCTCTCCCTTGTCTCTGCTTCTTCCTCTGTCTCTCCATCTTTGGGAGGGAGTGAGGGAGATGGAGAGACGGAGGGAGAGGGAGGAGAGGGAGCGAGGGAGTGGGAGAGAGGGAGCGAGAGAGGGATAAAGGGAGGGAGAGAGGGATAGAGGGAGGGAGGGAGAGACGTCTTTGTCTTTCCTTCCCTCCCTCTATCCCTCTCTCCCTCTCCCCCTCTCTCTCCCTCTCCCCCCTCCCTCTCCTGCTCTCTCTCCCTCCACCTCCTTCCCTCTCCAGAGAGGGAGAGGGAGCAGGAGAGGGAGAGAGGGAGGGAGAGAGGGAAAGGGAGGGAGGAAGACACCTCTCTCTCTCTCCCTCCCTCCCCCCTCTCTCTCCCTCTCCCTCTCCCTCTCCCTTGTCTCTGCCTCTTCCTCTGTCTCTCCATCTCTGGGAGGGAGTGAGGGAGATGGAGAGAGGGAGGGAGAGAGGGAGGGAGGGAGGGAGGGAGAGACGCCTTTGTCTTTCCCTCCCTCCCTCTATCCCTCTCCCTCCACCTCCTTCCCTCTCCAGAGTGGGAGACAGAGAAGGAAGCAGGCACCCTCTCCGGAGAGGGAAGGAGGTAGAGGGAGAGGGAGAGGGAGCACGAGAGGGAGAGAGGGAGAGAGGGAGAGAGGGAGAGGGAATGAGGTATCGGAAGAGCGGAACAGGGAAACAGGGACAGGGAAAGGGGGACAGGGAGAGAGGGAGAGGGAAAGAGGGAGAGGGAGAGAGGCAGAGGGAGAGATGGAGGGAGAGTGAGAGTGAGAAGCAGGGAGGTAGAGGGAGGGAGGGAAGGAGGGAGAGAGGGAGACAGAGAGGGAGAGAGGGAGAAGGGCTGATGGGGGCTCCCTCCCCCTCCCCTCCTCTCCCCACTGCTTTCTCTTTCTTCTGCTTCAACAAACACCAGGCGCCTTTTAGATCAGCCCTGAAGTCAACGTTGATGCTTGGACGGCTTGACCTCCCCGCTGCCTTCCAGCCCGGGACCACAGCTGGGAGATGAAGTCTGCGGGGTCCTGGGCAGCGGCGGCGGGCTGCACAGGCACCTCCTCTGACGCCCAATCTCTCCTCCTTTACGAGGCAGCCGCCAGCTCCCCTCCCTGACTCCCCAAGATTTGGGGCCTTTTTAATATGTGTCGATAATGCCATGAGCTACTATTTAACTTTTCCACGAGGACCCATCTCCCGAAATGCAGTGCTTTTCAGCCTTGGCTGCACTAGAGAACCCCCAGGGAAGGGAGAGACGTCTGTACCTCCCTCCCTCTCCCTCTCCCTCCTCCTCTCCCTCTCCTTCTGGGGTGATGCCCGATGAGCTCAGATTCGCAGATGTTCCCCCCATCTCCTCTCTGTGCCTTGCGTGGGGTCTGGGCCTTCTCACTGTGGCCCGGGTACGGCCTTGACATTCAGACATGGGTTCCTGCAAGGACATTTGCGTTTGGTCCATACCGCGTGTGGCTGCAGTCTGTGCTTCTCCTGTTCAGCATCTTCAGTAGATGGGGGCTGTGCGTGAGCCCTTCATCTTCCCCGCAGACACCACTGGTGCTTGCTCGGCCTCGTGGGTGATGTGGGGGGCATGGGGGACAGTCCTGTGTCCCCACCTTCTTGGGCTGCAGACAGGCCACGTTGGTCCTGTGGTGACTGGGGGCTCCCAGGAGAACCCCACCGCAGAGCCGGAGAGGTGGCCCCAGAGAAGGTGGCGTACGCCTGGGGCCGGGCCTCACCAGCCAGCCCCGGGCCACCTGCAGCAACAGGCGTCTCGCCGTCCAGGGGGCTGGGTGTTCGGGCGCCGTGGGGATGACCTGCTGTCTGCACGGCAGCCGAGTCTGTATTGTTGAGCCCGGGGAGGCCCCTGGGTGGCTCCTGGAGAGCCTGGTCACATTTCTTCCTGCCCTTGGCCTTAGAGCTCATCACGGTTCACGCCGTTTCTGGTTCCAAAAGGACCTGTGTTCATAAAGACCACGTGTTAGGACAGCACCAAAGTGTCTAGAAATCCGGGCCAGGAGGAGGAGGGAGGGGGATTGGCTGTGCCCGCCAGTGGCCTGAGAGCCCTGCCCGCCCTCAGAGACCTGGCCCGGGGCCCGTGGGGAGGGCGTGGCCCACGGTCCCCAGCGCTGGCCGTCTCTGGGTTCCAGGAGAACTGCGCGATCCTCGGGGAGCTGGTAAGGCTGCAGGCTCAGAAGTCCCGCCTGCTGGGGTTCAGCACGCGTGCCGACTCCGTGCTGGAGATGAACATGGCCAAGACCAGCCAGGTGGTGGCCACTTTCCTAGGTAACCCCGCCTCCCCGAGGGTCAGGCGGACCTTGACTGGACGTGGTGCTGCCTGAGACCCGACTGTGTCAGCCCTTGGGGGTCGCCTTCCCCAACCCTTCATTCTGCCTCGAGGGGCGTGGGGTGGGTGGCGGCTGGGAGGCTGCCACGGGGACATAGCCGAACCTCTCCCCTCCGCCCGCAGATGAGCTGGCCCAGAAGCTGAAGCCCCTCGGGGAACAGGAGCGGCCGTGATCCTGGACCTAAAGAAGGCCAAGTGCCAGAGGCGGGGCCTGCACTTTGACGGGCCCATCAACGTCTAGGACCTGTGCTGCTACATGAACCAGGGGGAGGAGACGCGCTACCACGTGGACCAGTACCTGCTCGATGAGTCCTTCCCCGTGCAGGTGGTCACGCGCGGGTAGCTGGGCATCTCCCAGGAGCTGCTGGGGCTGACCTTCGACCTGGAGGAGGGTGCCAACGTGTGTCACGGAGATGTGAGGCTCTACACGGTCCGGGACGCGGCCGCGGACAAGGTCATCCATCGGCAAGTTCTACCTGGACCTCTACCCTCGGTGCATGCGTGGGGGAACCTGTCGGCCGTGGGCCAGGGCTCCTCTGTGGAAGCGGGGCCTCACCCGCGTCCCTCCCCAGGGAAGGGAAGTCTGGGCACATGGCCTGCTTTGGCCTGCAGCCGGGCTGCCTGCAGCAGGATGGGAGGCGCCAGATTGCCATCGCGGCCATGGTGGCCAACTTCACCAAGTCTACGCCCAACCCGCCCTCCCTGTTGCAGCATGATGAGCTGGAGACCTACTTCCATGAGTTCTGGCAAGCGATGCACCAGCTCCGCTCCCAGGTGGGTGCGGGCGCGGGGCTGCAGGCAGGGGGCGGGGAGGGCCCGGGCTCTCCCGTGGTTCTCAGGCAGGCCCTCGCCACGGGATTCTTCCGCTGATGTCACCCCGCACGTGGTGACGCCCTCGGTGTCAGTTTCCATCATCAAACCCCACGCACAGGGCGTGTAAAAAAATGGAAGTGGATGTCCTCGAGACTCTGGAGCCTGGAAGCCGCAGATCAAGGAGTCAGGACTGGTTCCCTGCATGTTAAATACGTGTATTCAAGAGTTGCCTTTAAAAAGACAAAAGAAAAGAAACGAACGTTGCATGCAAGTCTGGTGACAGGCCGTGATGAGAACCAGAGGGTAGGCTCTGGGGCCGGGAGCGCTGTGCCCTGTGAGGCCCTGGGGCTGCTGCCAGTCTCGGTGGAGGCTCAGCAAGTCCCAGGGACTTCCCCACCGGGGGGGCGGGGGTGTCCCCAGCTGAGCGTCTGGGCCCAGGACCCAGTGCTCCTTCAGTCTTCCTGCGGTCAGCCCTTCGTCCTGAGAGCGATGCTCTCACAGGCTGCACCGGAGCGCGTGGGGACACTTTACTGAGCTGTGCAGCCGTCACTACTGCCCTATTTTGGAACATTTCCCTCACCCCAAAAATGTCCCTCACGCCTTTAGTTATCATTCCCTCCCCTCCCCTGCCCCTGACAACCAGGAACCCACTCTGACTCTGTGGATCTACCTGTTCTGGATGTTCCCCCTCAGTGGGGTCACACCCTGTGTGCCCTTCTGTGTCTGACTTGTCTCGCTGAGCATCGTGTTCTCAGGGTGCATCCACGTGGCAGCGAGTGTCAGGGCTTCACACCTTTGCGTGGCTGAGGGCCGGAAAAAAGACAAACGACAAGAAAGGCACGTTACCTGCGACTCTGGCGACAGCCGGTGATGAGAACCAGAGGGAAGGCTCTGGGGCCGGGAGCGCCGCGCCCTGTGAAGCCCTGGCGTTGCTGCCAGTCTCGGTGGGGCACGGGCAGCGCCGTCCCCCAGAGCTGCTGGCCAACTCATCAAGTCCCGGCTGGCCAACCCCGGTGCGGTCGGGCCGAGGGAAAGGAAAGGGGCTCCCGGACCGCCCGGCTGGAAAGCGCGGCCTGCACACAGTGCCAGCCCCCCGTCTCCTTCCTCCCGCCCTCCAGGCCTCTTCAACCTGCGCCAGATCGTCCTGGCCAAGGTGGACAAGGCCCTGCACACGCAGACGCCCGCGGACCCGGCCCAGGAGAATGCCCGCCTCTGCCAGGAGGTCCTCGGGGTCCCAGCCACGCCAGGTAGCCAAGTGCACGCCGGGCCCACCTTAGCGGTCGCTTGGCGGCTACTGCCCAGGTCAAGAGGATCCTCTGGTGGTGTGTGAAGGGGGACCGACTGACGGGCTCTGGCCGAGGCCCGCTGACCTCTGGCCTCTTCCTGCCTCGGTTCCTGGGCTGGTCCCTCCAGCTGTGGCCCGCGGAGTCCGAGGGTGGGGTGGGCGTATCTGCACGTGCTTTCTGGAGAGCCTGGAAGAGGCAGGAGAGGGCTTCATACCCCGGACGGAACGCGTCGACGAGGTTTGCCCGTGCGTGTCGGTGCGGAGACGCAGTTCACTCCCTCGTGAGCGCTTGAACCCGCGCCCTCCCCGTGCTGGAAGGTGAGCCCTGACTCATCCCTCGGAGCCTCGGGCAGCTGACCTTGTAAGAGGCTTCGGGGTGAACCCTCGTGAGCTTCAGCAGAAAGTCGGCAAAAATTTATTTGTGTCCCTCCACTGAGTTGCCCGCAAGGTCCCCGTTTTCTAGAAGTGTTGGGCCAATACTCCCTCTAGTGGCAGGGGACTCAGACAGGGCTGCTTTGAGGCCCCCTCTCTGGGGAAGGGGCACGGAGCGGCCAGGGGGCCGGGCAGGAGCTTCTCCGCGTGTGTCCCAGGGACCCACCTGCTTGCGACCTTCGGCCACCTGGCAGGAAGCTACGACGCCCAGTCCTATGGCTACCTGTGCAGCGAGGTGTACTCCGCGGACACGTTCCACACACGTTTCAAGCGGGAGGGCGTCCTGAGTGGCAAGGTGAGAGGCCAGCCTGCCATGCAGACCAACACGGAGGTCCTTGGCCTGGGCCTAGATGCTTGTGCCGCCCGCCTGGGCCTGCCAGGCTCTGAGGGCCCTGCCCTGGACCCCCTGCTCCCCTGCCCTTTCTTGAGTCACAGCAGAGGTGGCCACACCCACACCCTCAGTGAAGGGGGTGCTCCACCCTCCTGCAGCCCCACCCCCTCTCGTCAGGTTGCCATGGACTACAGAAGCTGCATTCTGAGGCCAGGGGGCTCCGAGGATGCCAAGGGCATGGTGAAGCTCTTCCTGGGTTGTGACCCCACGCAGGACGCCTTCCTCCTGAGCAAAGGGCTGCAGGTTGAGGGCTGCAAGCCGCCGGCCTGCTGAAGGCACGGGGTTTTGCCCACCCAGGCGGGCCGGGTGCCTTAGCGCCCCGTCGGGGCGGGGGAGGGGCCGCGTGTCCTCCCAGCCCCTGAGTCCCCGGCGGCCGGCCTAGGCCAAAAGTCTCCACCTGGAAGTGTCTGGAGAGCCTGGCATCAAGGCTCCCCCTTGTTGCACTAATGCAATCCCTTCCTGGGGAGCTTTCCTGGTAACAAAACGGTTCTTTGAAAACGCAGCCGTTAATAAAAAGACTCTACTCCTGGTCTCTGCCTGCCGTCCCTTCCACCACAGGAGTGGCATGGGGGCCGTCACACTGGGGGGAGTTCTGACCTTGGTCGGGGATCAGCCCTGGGGCCGTGGTGACGCGTCTGGGTCACTGGGAGATGGCTGAGCTGTGGGGTGAGTTCAGACGGGGATGGTGCCCCGCACCCCGGCCGGGCAGGCTCTCCAGTGAGGGGGTGTCAGTTTCCTGCCAGCCTCTCGCCCGTCACTGTTTGGCATCTCGGGGGCTGTGATTGGCTGGAGCTGGTTCTGGCGGTGGGCACAGCTGTGGGAAGCCCGGCTGTGGCTGTCCCTGTCCCCGTGTCCTGTCCTCCTGCTCAAGGCCGGCCGGCTGGCTCCCTCTGATCATCGGCAGCTGCTGAAGTCTGGACCACAGCAGGGGGCTGCCTTCCTGGGTCCTAGCGATTCTTCCCAAAGGCCTTAGGGATGTGTTTTGGTGGCAGTAGGAATTCAGAGAGGGTGCTGCACCACTGGAGCGGTAGGGTGGCTCTGGACCGTCCCGTGTGTCCTTCCCGGGCCTTTGAGCTCCTCGGGAGCCCTGCCTCCGGCCCTTCGCCCCCACAAAGGACGCCAGGCAGCGGAGCGAGCGCGCGGGCGGCGCCCCGACCTTCTCCCCGTGGCCCAGGCGGGCAGGCGGTGCCACGCTCTGTCCTCCCCTCAGCCTGCCCGCCCGTTCTCACCCGCCCTAGGGCAGTCGGTTGTGGACCAGGCTGTGGTGTCTGCCCTTCTGCAGCCCCGGCTCAGCTCCCTGCACCCACTTCGGTGCCTTCTGTGTTCTGGGCTGGTCGCAGGCCCAGAGCCGGTGGGCAGGCACCCCGTGGCCGGGAGGGCTGTTCGTGTGAATTCCCTGGGGCTTGAAAAGGAGCACAGCCGGCCTTCCATCAGGCACCTCTCGATGGATATGGAAGGGGCGTGTCGGGGCCTGGGGGCTGCTCGTCTTCCTGTGCACCGAGCCCCCAGGTGGTCCCCGTGCAAAATCCAGGTGTGGCGTTGGCACCCCAGCCGTGTGCCGGGCAGTCCATGGCGGGCGACACAAGCCTCGGGCTGGTGGGCCACAGGGTTCCTGAGCGGCAGGTCAGGACTGAGAGGGTGAGGCCTTTCCCCGGGTCCAGGGCCCAGGCTGATGCCGGCTGGAGGCCCCTCCGCTCACCGCCCGCAACCCCCAGCCCCTGCCCTCACGTGAGCCCCCAGGGCTGAGCTCAGGTGTTGGATGCCCAGGCTCCCCGGTAGCCCAGCCCGTTCCCAGTCCTCCGTGGTCACTGAAGGGCTTGGAAGCGGGTTGCCCCACAGAGACTGCTGTTCTCCGAGCCCTGGGCAGGGGGCAGGGAGGACGGGCACAGGGCCCTGCAGGGGTGTGGTCGCCGGGGCAGCCGGAGCAGCTCCACACAGTAAGTAAGAGCACCTCACCAAAAAACAGTGCGTTTCTCCAGCCGCCCCGGGACCTGAGCTCAGGTCCTGGGGCAGGAAGGGGCAGCACTGCAGCTGTTAGCTGTCACTGGGGGTCGACTGTGGCCCGGTGCCACCTCTTAGATCGTCCCCCGTCCCCTTCCGGGGTTGCGACCGGACCCCTGCCAATCGGGTTCTCACTCCTCCCCATCCCCTACGCCGGCTCCACGAAGGTGGAAGGAACACATTTTTAAAAAGGCTGGAGCCTGGGCTTCCCTGCTGGCGCAGTGGTTAAGAATCCGCCTGCCAATGCAGGGGACAAGGGTTCAAGCCCTGGTCCGGGAAGTTCCCACACGCCGCGGAGCAATGAAGCCCGTGCGCCGCAACTACTGAGCCTGCGCTCTAGAGCCCAAAAGCCACAACTACTGAGTCCTCGTGCCCCGACTACTGAAGCCCGCGCGCCTAGAGCCCGTGCTCCGCAACAAGGGAAGCCACCGCAATGAGAAGCCCACGCACCGCAACGAAGAGTAGCCCCCGCTCACCGCAACTGGAGAAAGCACACACGCAGCAAGGAAGACCCAACGCAGCCAAAAATAAATAAATTAAATAAATAAATAAATTTTTAAAAATCATATTAAATACCTATCAATGAGATTTTAAGAAATAGTCAGGACCAGAGCCTCCCATCAAGCCTCTTAGATAGCCTCAACCACCAGAGGGCAGACAGCAGAAGCAAGAGAAACTACAATCCTGCAGCCTGTGGACCAAAAACCACAGTTACAGAAAGATAGAGAAGATGAAAAGGCAGAGGGCCATGTACCAGATGAAGGAACAAGAAAAAACCCCAGAAAAACAACTAAATGAAGTGGAGATAGGCAACCTTCCAGAAAAAGAATTCAGAATAATGATAGTGAAGACGATCCAGGACCTCGGAATAAGAATGGAGGCAAAGATTGAGAAGATGCAAGAAATGGTTAACAAAGACCTAGAAGAATTAAAGAACAAACAAACAGAGATGACCAATACAATAACCGAAATGAAAACTACACTAGAAGGAATCAATAGCAGAATAACTGAGGCAGAAGAACGGATAAGTGACCTGGAAGACAGAATGGTGGAATTCACTGCTGCGGAACAGACTAAAGAAAAAAGAATGAAACGAAATGAAGACAGCCTAAGAGACCTCTGGGACAACATTAAACGCAACAACATTCGCATTATAGGGGTCCCAGAAGGAGAAGAGAGAGAGAAAGGACCAGGGAAAATATTTGAAGAGATTATAGTCGAAAACTTCCCTAACATGGGAAAGGAAATAGCCACCCAAGTCCAGGAAGCGCAGAGAGTCCCATACAGAATAAACCCAAGGAGAAACACGCCGAGACACATAGTAATCAAAGTGGCAAAAATTAAAGACCAAGAAAAATTATTGAAAGCAGCAAGGGAAAAACGACAAATAACATACAAGGGAACTCCCATAAGGTTAACAGCTGATTTCTCAGCAGAAACTCTGCAAGCCAGAAGGGAGTGGCATGATATACTTAAAGTGATGAAAGGGAAGAACCTACAACCAAGATTACTCTACCCAGCAAGGATCTCATTTAGCTTTGATGGAGAAATCAAAAGCTTTACAGACAAGCAAAAGCTAAGAGAATTCAGCACCACCAAACCAGCTCTACAACAAATGCTAAAGGAACTTCTCTAAGTGGGAAACACAAGAGAAGAAAAGGACCTACAAAAACAAACCCAAAACAATTAAGAAAATGGTCATAGGAACATACATATCGATAATTACCTTAAACGTGAATGGATTAAATGCCCCAACCAAAAGACATAGACTGGCTGAATGGATACAAAAACAAGACCCATATATATGCTGTCTACAAGAGACCCACTTTAGACCTAGGGACACATACAGACTGAAAGTAAGGGGATGGAAAAAGATATTCCATGCAAATGGAAATCAAAAGAAAGCTGGAGTAGCTATACTCGTATCAGATAAAATAGACTTTAAAATAAAGAATGTTACAAGAGACAAGGAAGGACACTACATAATGATCCAGGGATCAATCCAAGAAGAAGGTATAACAATTATAAATATATATGCACCCAACATAGGAGCACCTCAATACATAAGGCAACTGCTAACAGCTATAAAAGAGGAAATCGACAGTAACACAGTAATAGTGGGGGACTTTAACACCTCACTTACACCAATGGACAGATCATCCAAAATGAAAATAAATAAGGAAACAGAAGCTTTAAATGACACAATAGACCAGATAGATTTAATTGATATATATAGGACATTCCACCCAAAAACAGCAGATTACACGTTCTTCTCAAGTGCGCACGGAACGTTCTCCAGGATAGATCACATCTTGGGTCACAAATCAAGCCTCAGTAAATTTAAGAAAATTGAAATCATATCAAGCATCTTTTCTGACCACAACGCTATGAGATTAGAAATGAATTACAGGGAAAAAAACGTAAAAAAGACAAACACATGGAGGCTAAACAATACGTTACTAAATAACCAAGAGATCACTGAAGAAATCAAAGAGGAAACAAAAAAATACCTAGAGACAAATGACAATGAAAACACGACGACCCAAAACCTATGGGATGCAGCAAAAGCAGTTCTAAGAGGGAAGTTTATAGCTATACAAGCCTACCTAAAGAAACAAGAAAAATCTCAAGTAAACAATCTAACCTTACACCTAAAGAAACTAGAGAAAGAAGAACAAACAAAACCCAAAGTTAGCAGAAGGAAAGAAATCTTAAAGATCAGAGCAGAAATAAACGAAATAGAAACAAAGACAACAATAGCAAAGATCAATAAAACTAAAAGTTGGTTCTTTGAGAAGATAAACAAAATGGATAAGCCATTAGCCAGACTCATCAAGAAAAAGAGGGAGAGGACTCAAATCAATAAAATCAGAAATGAAAAAGGAGAAGTTACAACAGACACCGCAGAAATACAAAGCATCCTAAGAGACTACTACAAGCAACTTTATGCCAATAAAATGGACAACCTGGAAGAAATGGACAAATTCTTAGAAAGGTATAACCTTCCAAGACTGAACCAGGAAGAAACAGAAAATATGAACAGACCAATCACAAGTCATGAAATTGAAACTGTGATTAAAAATCTTCCAACAAACAAAAGTCCAGGACCAGATGGCTTCACAGGTGAATTCTATCAAACATTTAGAGACGAGCTAACACCCATCCTTCTCAAACTCTTCCAAAAAATTGCAGAGGAAGGAACACTCCCAAACTCATTCTGTGAGGCCACCATCACCCTGATACCAAAACCAGACAAAGACACTACAAAAAAAGAAAATTACAGACCAATATCACTGATGAATATAGATGCAAAAATCCTCAACAAAATACTAGCAAACAGAATCCAACCACACATTAAAAGGATCATACACCACGATCAAGTGGGATTTATCCCAGGGATGCAAGGATTCTTCAACATACGCAAATCAATCAATGTGATACACCATATTACCAAATTGAAGAATAAAAACCATATGATCATCTCAATAGATGCAGAAAAAGCTTTTGACAAAATTCAACACCCATTTCTGATAAAAACTCTCCAGAAAGTGGGCATAGAGGGAACCTACCTCAACATAATAAAGGCCATATATGACAAACCCACAGCAAACATCATTCTCAATGCTGAAAAACTGAAAGCATTTCCTCTAAGATCAGGAACGAGACAAGGATGTCCACTCTCACCACTATTATTCAACATAGTTCTGGAAGTCCTAGCCACGGCAATCAGAGAAGAAAAAGAAATAAAAGGAATACAAATTGGAAAAGAAGAAGTAAAACTGTCACTGGTTGCGGATGACATGATACTATACACAGAGAATCCTAAAACTGCCACCAGAAAACTGCTAGAGCTAATCAATGAATATGGTAAAGTTGCAGGATACAAAATTAATGCACAGAAATCTCTTGCATTCCTATACACTAATGATGAAAAATCTGAAAGAGAAATTAAGGAAACACTCCCATTTACCATTGCAACAAAAAGAATAAAATACCTAGGAATAAACCGACCTAGGGAGACAAAAGACCTGTATGCAGAAAACTATAAGACACTGATGAAAGAAATTAAAGATGATACCAACAGATGGAGAGATATACCATGTTCTTGGATTGGAAGAATCAACATTGTGAAAATGAGTATACTACCCAAAGCAATCTACAGATTCAATGCAATCCCTATCAAATTACCAATGGCATTGTTTACGGAGCTAGGACAAATCCTCTTAAAATTTGTATGGAGACACAAAAGACCCCGAATAGCCAAAGCAGTCTTGAGGGAAAAACATGGAGCTGGAGGAATCAGACTCCCTGACTTCAGACTATACTACAAAGCTACAGTAATCAAGACAATATGGTACTGGCACAAAAACAGAAACATAGATCAATGGAACAAGATAGAAAGCCCAGAGATTAACCCACGCACCTATGGTCAACTAATCTACGACAGAGGAGGCAAAGATATACAATGGAGAAAAGACAGTCTCTTCAATAAGTGGTGCTGGGAAAACTGGACAGCTACATGTAAAAGAATGAAATTAGAATACTCCCTAACACCATACACAAAAATAAACTCAAAATGGATTAGAGACCTAAATATAAGAGTGGACACTATAAAACTCTTAGAGGAAAACATAGGAAGAACACTCTTTGACATAAATCACAGCAAGACCTTTTTTGATCCACCTCCTAGAGTAATGGAAATAAAAACAAAAATAAACAAGTGGGACCTAACGAAACTGCAAAGCTTTTGCACAGCAAAGGAAACCATAAACAAGACGAAAAGACAACCCTCAGAATGGGAGAAAATATTTGCAAATGAATCAACGGACAAAGGATTAATCTCCAAAATATATAAACAGCTCATTCAGCTCAATATTAAAGAAACAAACACCCCAATCCAAAAATGGGCAGAAGACCTAACCAGACATTTCTCCAAAGAAGACATACAGACGGCCATGAAGCACATGAAAAGATGCTCAACATCACTAATTATTAGAGAAATGCAAATCAAAACTACAATGAGGTATCACCTCACTCCTGTTAGAATGGGCATCATCAGAAAATCTACAAACAACAAATGCTGGAGAGGGTGTGGAGAAAAGGGAACCCTCTTGCACTGTTGGTGGGAATGTAAATTGATACAGCTACTATGGAGAACAATATGGAGGTTCCTTAAAAAACTAAAAATAGAATTACCATATGACCCAGCAATCCCACTACTGGGCATATACCCAGAGAAAACCGTAATTCAAAAAGACACATGCACCCGAATGTTCATTGCAGCACTATTTACAATAGCCAGGTCATGGAAGCAACCTAAATGCCCATCGACAGACGAATGGATAAAGAAGTTGTGGTACATATATACAATGGAATATTACTCAGCCATAAAAAGGAACGAAATTGAGTCATTTGTTGAGACGTGGATGGATCTAGAGACTGTCATACAGAGTGAAGTAAGTCAGAAAGAGAAAAACAAATATCGTATATTAATGCATGTATGTGGAACCTAGAAAAATGGTACAGATGAGCCAGTTTGCAGGGCAGAAGTTGAGACACAGATGTAGAGAATGGACATATGGACACCAAGGGGGGAAAACTGCGGTGGGGTGGGGATGGTGGGGTGCTGAATTGGGCGATTGGGATTGACATGTATACACTGATGTGTATAAAATTGATGCCTAATAAGAACCTGCAGTATAAACAAACAAACAAAACAACTAATACTAAACTTTCATTGGGTTATTTGTATGGAAATATGTTAATAGAAATGTTTCAGACATTACATGAAATTTCTAAAAATCTTATATTTGTATGTGTATGGAAATATGTATGGAAATATGTTAATAGAAATGTTTCAGACATTACATGAAATTGCTAAAAATCTTATATGTTCTGGTATAATGTTATATGTAATAATCCTAGTTATTACTTTAAAATGTATATCTCAGAAATAACTAATTTTCTTGTCAACTGCATTATTATGAACTTTCATCAAATCTTTAACCGTGGTCATTTTTAAGTCTTTTGTCATAAAGAAAAAAAAAAAAGAGAAAGAAATAGTCAGTTAGTTAGTTAATTGTGCCGGGTCTTAGTTGCCACAGGCCAGCTCCTTAGTTGTGGTAATGAGATATTTTATATTCTTTTTTGTTCCTGAACAAAGGCCTCAGAATCCAGTATTTACTTGATAATGCTCACAGCATAGCTCAGCACGGAATAGCCACATTGTTTTCCTTTGGCTGCTATGTACCAAACAGCCTTTTGTACTGTTTTACCAAATGCATGTATTTAACACCTGTTTTAAAAAACATAGTGAGATCTCAAAAACTTGAAATTGACTAAAGTAAGATTCTCTCTGTAGTACTACTTATTTGACCAACACCACCTGATAACACCGGTGTGGTGCACCGAGCCTTACTCTAGCATATCGGGATACACCCCGTTTCGACAAGTGTTCATCCTCCAAGTCCCCAAGGCCTCTCACACACTGCCAGTGAAACTGCTTCCTGCTTGGGAAAGAGTGCCCCAGTTCGTTTCTTTAGAAGCTTGAAGGCTATGTAAGCCCTCCAAAAGGTTAGAGGGCAAAGAACAACTCTAAAACTGGCACATTTGTTTAAAGAAAAAGACTTGTCAATATTACAAGAGCCAGCTTGCTTTCACTTGTGACACGTTTTCTTAGGAGGCAAGGGATGTGGCCATGTGACTTGGACAAGCTGTTTCCCTCTGTCTCAGTGTCCCACCTGTGAGTGGGTAGTCTGACGAAGCTTAATGACAGACATCTGAATAACGATCATGAACAGTGGCATCTAATTTCCAAAATAAAAACAGGAGAATGAGTATGTCTTTCACAACAGGACGTCAAGTCTACCTCAAAGATATTGGTAGCCTTGAGTCCACTGCTTCTCACTGAGTGCAACTGTGCCCCCCAGGGGACATCTGGGGAAGTCTGAAGGTGATTTTGGCTGTCACGACTGGGAGGAGAGAGAGGGAATGTTACGGGCACCTAGTGAGTAAGAGGTCGGGACCTTGCTAAACACTCTACAATGCACAGGACTCACACACCACAGCAAAGGTTTATCTGGCCCCAAAAGTCAATGCCTTGGTTGAGAAACCCTGCCTTAGAGCAAACCACGGATACTCATCTTTAGCAGGTAACAGGGCATTTACTACCCACCTGTAAACCTACAGATTTCCCGACTTACACAGCTAATCCTGTGGCAGGAATGAAATAGAGAGCGTGTGACCATCTGGTAGTACCTAGGTTTGCCCCTCAAGTCACATGAGACAGTGCTGGAGACTGACATTTTCTATATTGGAGGTCTCTGGCAAGCCACCAGTTTTCTAACCTAAAAAGTCTAAGCAGCATTGTTACAATACACATAATAACACGACAATTCTGCTTTTATAGAGAAATTCGATGTGGGAAAGGAGCTTATCTGACATCAGAAGCAAATGCTTTGAACACATCACATCTGCTGGTTCGACTGTCAAATCTTGACAGCTGGAGACGTAGGAAGGTAGACAGGAGAGAACAGACCAAAGTTACGGGCCTGCTGAGTCCTCGGGGCTAACCATAATACACTTCGTACTGCCCTGGGTCCAGGGGTGTGTTCTAACACCCTCTCGGTCACTTACGGTCCATAGACAGACCAAGTATAAATTCACAATTACCAGCAAGTGTACCAAAAAAAGGCAGAGTTAAGTAACTTAAATGCGAGCCCTACCTGGTCTTTTTCTTCTTCATCGACAGAATCATCCGATTTTGCTTTTTCAGGGTCTTCCTCAGGTTTCCGTTTGGCAGGCCTGTCACACACACACACACACAGTAAAGCCAACTGTTAGCTCACCAGACCCTAGACCTCCAGTGGGCACGAAACAACTCATATTCCTCCCTACCAAGAGTACCCTCTCTTTGGAAAGATTCAGGGCATGGTCCCCTCTTCCCTCTGAGAAGCCCTTTTTGCCAGGACATTAAAAGAAGCTTCGAGCTTAATGTTTCTTTGGATGACAGGTTTAGAATACCACCATTTTGCAAACCTTAAGAAATAATGGATCTAGACTTTGATCAATGGCTGCTACAATCACCGAAGAGACATTACATGCCTCTGATGGACAGCCCCATGCTGTCAATGAAGTCTCACAAAATAAAGCTGGAATCTGATCAAGACTCTAGACCTAACTACCAGTTTACAGAAAACTGGAGGCAAGGGAACACATTAACCACCAAAACGATGCAGTCAGCCAGACCTAGAAGCTATTAGAAAAAAAGACCTATTTTCTTTAAATCAATGGCAAGAAGATAAGGAATCTATCACTCGAAAGGCTTAAGGAGCAAATCAACCAAACTCTGTTACACAAGGGGAAGAATGAACACTGCTATATATTTGTTAGTAAGGAACTGTTACACTTTATAAGGCCTGTTTTGTCTTCTTCAAAAGACTGTTTGCTAGATGTTAGCAATTATGGCAAAATATGAATAAAAAACTTGTCAGAGAAAGAGACCTTGTCATCTAGAAATACAGTATGTGTGGATAAGATGACATGTCCGATTTGTTTCAAAGTAATCCAACTGGGAGGAGATGGGTGGGTATGGAGCTGTAATCCATTTGGAACAATTTTCACTTGGAGCATGTGGGGGTATAGATGAAACAACAGCCAGGAGATGTTAACTGTTGACACTGGGTGATAGGTACACAGGGGTTCATTTTACTATCCTTGGTAATTCTGTGCATGTACATTTGAAGTTGCCTATGTGAAGAGTAAAAATGGATGAGATCTTCAGAAATGCTGTTCACGAATGTCTAATAACAGAATATCAAAAGGAAAACCGAAGCAATGTGGAAGTCAGAATTACTAAGTTACATCCTACTAATTTATATGTGTTTTACCAAAAACCGTTGGCCCCTAAAATGGGGGCTGTCCATTCATTATATACTGACCTCCTTGTGAAATGAGATGTGATGGTGGTCTGCCTGGCAGTTTGCCTTCTAATCCTGGGGCTAGATGAGACTTCAGCTGCTTAAAGAAAAAGAAACAAAAAAGCCACTATGAATAAAGAGTTCACAGCCAAGGTACAGTTCTTCAGCATTACCAAGCTGGTGCAGAGACCAGGTTCTGAGGATTAAGTAACCTTCTCTTCTTATTCTCAGCAACCACCATCTTGATAAACTCATCAAATTAGCACCTGCCAGTCGGCTGGGCCATTTCAACACAAGCTCTTGTATGAGGGGCCCAACCCTGAGACGCACAAGGAAACAGAGCCTCCGTTTATTTCGTCAAAAGATGAAGTGGCCAAGCACCTGACCTGAGCTCAAGTCCCATGCTCTTTTTTTAAAAATTCCAGAAGAGTTACTCTGACTACAAGTGGGGAAGGAGTCTAAGAATAAATGTTTAGCTTAAACAGGCATGTAACTTACAAGTCATAGATATCAGCAGCTCCTGTTATCTTATACCTCATAAATTCAACCGCATTTGGGGATCTAATGCTCTATAACTTGGTTGAAGACAAAAATTTAAAGTATATATATCTAAGCTAGTTAGACGTATACACAAGAGGGAATTCCACGGCGGTCCAGTGGTTAAGACTCGGCACTCTCACTGCCAAGGGCCGGGGTTCGATCCCTGGTTGGAGAACTAAGATGGTACAAGCCGAGCAACACAGCCATCCCCCCACCAAAAAAAAGGATACACAAAAAACAAGTACTGCCGGTGGAGGGGTTGTGTGTGGGGGGAACAGACAGACCCTATGGCGCCAAGTCTGTCCTCCCCTTAGGTGGTACCAGATTCCAACGAGGTCAAACGAGTCAAGCGCTCTTACAGTTTGTTTCTCCATCGGACTTGCTTCTCCTGGGCATGCAAAGTTTGGAAACAGGTTTGGGGGACTTGTTTTTCTCTGCTATTTCCACTCTGCGCTCCTCACCACTTGTCTGGCTCCCGTTTTCTAGACAGCCGTTCACTTCCCAACTGAAAGCATGAGCTCTGTTCTCCAAGGACAAATCTTTATTTAAAAGGGATCTGCCTTGAGCCAGGTAGCCCTCCTACAGCAGGAAAGGATCATTTAAGTAGCAGTGACTGTAAACAAGGGGCCATGAGAGAATAAGGAAACACAGGCGCTTCCTTCATAACTATCAGGGAACAGGGAGAGGTGGGATTATTCTGCCTCCCTGGTCACAGACAAGTTACATGGGAGGAAACGTTTTCTAGCCGCCGGGATGCTGACGACTTACCTCTGATAATTCTTCTCTATGTAGTTTGGTTTTCAAGTCACACAACTGATTCTTTATTTCTGTCTGCAGAAATTCACGCAAGAGATTCCATTTCTCCTTCATGCATTCCTAAGGGAAGGACAGAGGTTTACAAGTCTCCACATTCCCAAGGTAGGAACCAATGGACTAATACACAAATAGTTACACTGCCTGGTCACATAACAATGACTGAATGGCAGGCAATGCTGAGTCGGCCAAAAAGAAAACTAAATATTCACAAGACATGTTCCTGATGTTTCCGTTAAGATCATATCACACACCATCTCCAGAGTGGTGACAAATGGAAAGATTAGAGGTGAAACAGACACATAATAGAGTACTAGAACAAAACTGATTTGGAAAAACAGTGTGACCAGGACAAGTTATAATCCAGACTTGATGGTACGGAACCCAGACTGGGAAACTCGATGAGTTACCAAAAGCTAACCCATAATAGCCTATTAGTACAGCACATTAGACAGAAACATCCACGTCATCCTCAACTTTAGGGAAAAGAGAGCCAATTCCACTTAATTTTGTTTTTATGAACTACATAGTATCTGTCAAATGGTCACATTTGATCATATATTTTGTTAAGGTGGAGATTACCTTACCTTTTCTGTTAACTATCTCTTTCCAAATCTTTGAGCCTGAGGGAAGAAAAGGGAAGAAACAAACGCTTGTTCAGCAACATTGTCCACCTGTAAGAATGCCACACTTTAAAGAACTTTGGAAATAAGTTGAACATGAATGTTAGAAAAAAATACAATGGTTTTTCCCTCCCCCAGTGTCTAGAATGCCCTACTGTAATGCCTGCACGTTAAGAAGTTATTTTCAATATGAATGAGGTCCCCCTTTTGGGGGGTGGTTTTCTGATGGTGGTAAGAGATGATATAGGAGATTATCTTCCGATAATATAGGGAAATCTATCTAAAGTAATTATTCAGTACTTGCCTGATAAGTCAAATTTGAAATTCTTCCATTTCACTGAATTCTTTCCTTCTTTCAACTTTTAATTAATAGAGTAAATTACATGATCCCATCACTCTCTTCAAGACAGTCTATAAATAACCTTAAATGTCATAAGTCGGAATTCATTACAGAAATTCACCCGTCATTTTCCAGTAAAGGAAAGCAGCAATTCAAATACAAGCAGTAATACTGTAGTGTATCAATTTGTTGCAGAGAAAAATGTTTATTTAAAAATTTCAAAATACTTTGTATACCAGCCCTCACTAAAAGTATTTTTTAACTGTACTGACATGGACCTGAACCCTTAAGAATTCATCTTTTTCCTCATTATATTTTGTAACCTGACATGCTTTGAAAATAGGCATATATTTTTTAAGTTACAAAACTATTTCAACTCAAAGAATTGTTTAACTTAGGCAAAAAGAAGAGATTAACAATATTATACTCAAACAATTTGCTTCCAATAGATAGAACTGAAGGGGGTATAAAATGACATTCCTCAAGTCTTCTGGATTTTATTTACTCATTGTAATGTACAAAGAGACCCAGGTCCCACCAGGTTAGGGACGTTGCTTCTATGATTTATCTTCTAAAGACAATGGATGAGCAAACCCACCTCCCCTTTAGCCCTGGTTAGCATCAGTCCCAGTGAACCTTCATTTCTCTTTCCTATCTAAATCAAGCTATTCCTCTATAATAACCCATTCTGAATAATGATTATTGAGATTTAAATAACAGCTTTCCAAAAACAACTCTATAGCAATTTATTCCAAATTAGCCCAATCTACAGTTTCTTCTTCATTTTAAGTGAAAAAGTAAAGAATAAAAACATTAGCTAATTTTTAACACATCATTTATCAATGATTCAAGTTGAAAACTGCTTCAACTTTAGCATCTCATGGGTACAAACGGATAAGGAATTTTATGCTAGAAGATTTGGTTGGATACCTGAAGATGTGGTTTATTTATGAGAGTTTTTGTGTTGTGTGTTGATAGATTTAACAACTAAAGAGATTTTGAACATCTTGGGGAGTACTCAATGACTGTCTAATTGTTTCTGTAACTTAGAATGTTTTTCAAGCGCACATGATATAAAAAGTATTATATTATAAAAGTAATATAATTTTGTCTTAATGGATTCTTTCCTAGAAATGGAGCAAATGTTTTGGCTACCAAATCCTTGCAATGATATTTAGTACTGTATTTTTAGCTTCTGCTCTTCTTAAATAACCCAAAAGCTGTACTTTTTATTTAAACCATGAGAACATAAAAGTAGGTGTATAGGTCAAGAGAAAGTACATCCATTTTGTGTCTTTGCCGACTCTTTTCAGATTGATATGTCATCTTTGTCTGAAATAGCAAGCCACATAATTTTGCATAGAAAATAAGAAACATACCTAGAAGTTATTTTTAAGTGTTAACATTTAAAGGGACCAGCACTACATAGTATTTTTAATTCCATAAATATTTACTGATATCTGCATTATTATAACTCTCAAATTTTTCCTTAGAATTTTGAAAGAACTTCCTTCATTCCAGTATCATGGAAAAGTTTTTCAAGCTTAATTCAACAGGCTGTTTCAACTAGCCGGTATCTTTGATCTTTATTATGGTTAATTTTTCTTCATGAAGTGACCAAATTTGAATAAGGCTGATGGTCCATCATGGGGGAGATTCATCTCTCCGGCTTCTTCCTGCTGAGGGAGAATCATCTTTGGTTTGTGACATCACAGTCTGAGCTGGGCAAGTGGCTGTGATAGCAAACCGAGGATTATATCCCTTCAGTGTGAATGAGCTGCAAGAGATGTGGGTGCTATCATTTCAAGTCCTGTCACAGAGACACTACTGAGATGCATGACAGGAGTCAAGTGAGGGAAAGATGCTTGCATTGCAATTGTCACTTTTACAGCATCAGCCATTAAAGATAAAAGTACCATTTCACAGTTTCCTTCATTATTAATTTAAAAGAGGGAGTAAACGTCATGTTAATAAAACTCACAGATAATGATAAAATGGGAGGGAGGAAAGTAACCAGCGAGTAACCAGACAATAAAGGAAGAGGGACACGGAGAGTGAGGGATGGGTGCACAACTCAGCCGCGCCTCTGGCCACAGGAAGAGCAAAAAATAGAAGGCGCCAGCGCGCAGTGGCGGGCTGGAAACCCTCCGACCTCGGAGAACTGCGGAGAACCGGGGACCGGAGTCAACAACGGCTCCCAGGCGGTCCCAGCGTCCCGACCCGCACCCGGCCGCGACACAGTTTCCACAAACTGAGACACACGGAGCCCGCGCGAGGGGCGGCGGGTCGCGCGGGCTTCCCCGCCGGCTCCCCTGCAGGCCGGTCCCCCGCAAGCCGAGCGCACGAAAGGGCGCCCCAAAGGCGCCGGCCCAAGGCGCCCGCTGCGCTTTCCCTCCCGAAGGTGGGCTGCAGGGCCCAAGCGTAAACCCTGAGACAACAACACGCGCACCACGCCGCCACGGGGGACGAGAGGCCGGGCGCCCACCTGCCCGGACACCCTGCATTTCTGGAATCACCGGACGCCTGTGTAAATTTCCGTTCGGCGTGTCATTTGCCAAAGGCCACTCAAGATCAGGGGACAGGATGCCTCCTCTCCAAGGGTCCAGCCAGCCCACCCACTAAAATTACAGGACACAATGCCTCCGTTCCAAGGGCCCTGCCAGCCCACCCACTCAAATTAGGGGAGACAACGCCTCCTCTCCAAGGGTCCAGCCAGCCCACCCACTCAAGATCAGAGGGACAAAATGCCTACCTAAAACACAACAAAACAAAAACACAAAAAACTGGAGAGAGGAAGGAAAGGGTGTCCTCAAAAATAAAAAAGCTAAGCACGTTGACAGCGCTAAGAATAAACTACCAGGAAAAAGAAACCCTACATGTCAGATCATGAAGTACGGAAGGGCAAGCCCGCCGGCAGTCCAGGCCCGGGGGGACCGGGGTCCCCAGCCCTACAGAGCCAACGGCAGCCCGCCTCGGGCGCCCCTCGGAAGCGCGGGGTCCCCGCGGCCGAGTCTGCGCCCCCGGCCGGCCCCGGCTCCCCTCTGCCCACCCTGCGCGCGGGGGCTGGACACGGCCGCGGAGAACCACGGCGGGGCGGGAAGGGGGGCTCCAAAGAGGGTCTGGCGACTCGAGTCGCTCCGTTTCTCGGTGGGCTCAGCGCGCGCCGTGGGGGAAGAGGGGCGGGGGTCCGGGAAGAGGGGACGGGTGGCACTCACGTAGACCGGCAGCGGCCACGGGTAGACGGCGGGCTCGGCCCCCACGGACGACTCCAGCCTGGGCTCCAACTTCTCCCCCATGTCTTCGCGCGCGGCCCCCGCACCAGGCTAGTCTGGCGGTTGGGGGGAGGGGCGGGACGCCCGCCGGCGGGGGCGGGGCAGGCGGGCAGGCGGGCGGGCGGGAGGCTGAGGGGAGGGGGCCTGGCCTGGACCTCAGCCACCGCCGCCGCCGCCGCCGCCGCCGCCGCGCTCCCGTCTGGCCCCCGGCTCCCTCTTTGTGGTCACAGGCCCGGGACCTCCAGCGCTGCCGCCAACTCGGGCCGGCGTGAGGCGAGCACAATGAGCCGGGGCCGGGCTGAATCACTCACTCGCGGCGCGCGCGCGCCGCCCACCCCGTGGACTCGCCCGCTCCACCTACGCACGCACGCACGCACGCACGCACGTCTTCGGCTGCCCCCGGCCACCCGCACCGGCCCGAAGTCGGGACCCGGGGAGACCCCCTCGGGGCTTGGGGTGGCGGGTTCGACTCCCGCCCTTGACGTACCGTGACACACACACACACACACACACACACCCCTACCCAATAATAAGACTATAATTCCTCATTAAATATGACAGCCGGAATCCCGGCTTCTGTTCACAAAAATGGCCTGTATTTAGCCTATGCTAGGCACCAGACCCTGGACGCTCAGTACTGGCAAAAAAGGAAATGCCCTGCCCTCATGGCGCTGCCATTTTAATTGGAATAGTAGTGACAATGGTCAAGGGAGAAAATAAAGTGTCATCATCGCCACGGGGATGGTTAATCTCATGTGCGCACTGCGTGGGGCCCTGGCAACCACAAACATTATTCCAGATGTGGCCAGGAAGGTATTTTTCAGAAGAGATGAACACTGAAATTGGTCCACCTTGGGTAAAGGAGATTGTCAATGCCGTGGCGTGGGTGGGCCTCGTCCATCAGCTGAAGGACTGGAGAGAAAAATGAGGTTCCGAAGAAAGAGGGAACTGTTCCTCCAATGGCCTTGGGACATCAGCTCTTCCCTGTGTCTCCAGCCCAGAGTCCTGCCTTGACTTGCCTGCCTCACGGTCACATGAGTCAACTCCTTAAAACAAAACTATATATGTAAAAATACTGAATATATACAAGCCTATTAATTTGTATATGTGTGCATACATATTATATATATGTATACACATGTTTATATGTGCGTGCGTTTGTAGTATATGTGTAAGTACTATATACAGTATACATACAAGCCTATATATTTGTGTGTATATATTGTATACATGTATGTATGTGCATATATATAGTATACATTTTATAAATGTGAACATGCTGTGTATATACACACACCCATATATTGATATATGGGTGTGTGTAGATGTACAGTTTATGTACACTGTATGTATGTATACAGTGTGTATTTATATATAGGTGTGTATATATGTTGTATACCTGTATGTGTATATGTTTCTAGGTGTTACATGTATATATGTATATACTGTTATATACACACTTGCGTATGTATTTATATGTGTATGTACATGTGCATATTTACATATAGGTGTGTATGTGTGTGTATACATTGTATATATGTATATATCTGATATATATGATATATGTACGTGTACATACGATGAATTTATATATACAGTACATATATATTTTTATGCTATATGCTTTTATATGTAGGTGTATATGTGTGTCTATATGTATGTACGTGTACGTATTGCATGTATTATATGTGTATGTATGTATACTGTCTATATACACACCTAAATATCTTTGTATGTGTGTCTATATGTATGACATATATGTACCTAGGTGTGTATATTGCATATGTTATACGTATGTGTGCATACTGTATACATACAAATGATGCATTTTATATGTGTGTATGTATAGTGTCTATGTATGTGGGTATTGTATATGTTATGTGCATATGTGTGTATACATACTGTAGATATACAAACTATGCCTTTTATATGTGTGTATACAGGTAGGTGTGTATTGTATATACTATATGTGTATATGTGTGTATGCATACTGCATAGATACACTGCTGTATATTTTTGTACGCGTGTACATATGTACGTGTGTGTGTATATACACACACACACCCTATGGCTTCTGTTTGTCTGGAGAACCCTCACTGATACGGACACTTATGACAATTGAGCACCTGCTCTTTGCCAGCCAGGGAGCCGAAGGCTTGTCCTTGCGGTGTCTCCCTTAAGTGTCACAAGTCCCAGGAGGGAAGGTGATGCGGCTGCTACCAGTTGAGGTGCCTCAGGGTCAGAGAGGTGCACAGGGTGGGGGGCTGGAGCCTGGTGGAGCCCAGGTGGAGTTCTAGCAGCAGTACAGCCTAGCAGTCCCACTTCCCCGGGTGCTTCTCACAAAGACGCCAAGGGAGAGACGGGATCTGAAGGAGGGGATGAGGAAGCTTCCGTGGGTCCGCAAGCCCAGACCAAGGCTGACTCGTCAAGGGTGTTAGAGGTCAGGACTGTGGTTACCCTGGGGGTGGGCTTACACAGAGCCATTCACATTCTGAAAAAGTATCCATTCTGCTCTTGTTTGTATGTTTACCCCCCTCCCCCAAATCTTTTAAAAACAGATTCTCTTGGTTGCTGGGAACACACACGGGGAAGTTGTGTGTGAGGGGGTGTGATCCAGGGGACAGGGAGGATAAGCCCCCCCACTCGTAGGGCCAGGAGTGGCTCAGCTTTGTGAGCTGAGGATGGCCCACGAGGTCCCAGAGAGAAGGGTCCCTGCTCCGTCCCTGCTCTGTGCACCCCATTCCCAGCCCGAGAAGCCCAGAGCCACCCCCCGCAACACACACACACACACCAGGGAGGAGAGCCAGTCACCCTGGCTCCCAGGCTCTGGCTCCAAGGCTCCCGGCACTAGGAGCTCTTTTCAGCTTTCATGCTCTGTCTGTCTCTCGCCCGCCCTCCCTCCCTCCTCCGCTTCTTCCCCTCCCGCTCCATCTGTCCTCCCCTCCAGCCTGCATTTCTACACAGGATGGCTCACAGACAGCTGCTCCCCGTGCCCACCTGCCACCATTCGATGGATGTCAAAGCAAACCCTGGGGACTTCCCTGGAGGTCCAGTGATTAAGACTCCGAGCTTCCACTGGCAGGGGGCGCGGGTTCGATCCCTGGTCAGGGAAATAAGATCCCACATGCCGCACGGCATGGCCAAGAAAAATAAATGAATAAAAAATAAAGTTATAGTGATGAAACAGCCCTAGTGGTGCAAGGACGGGACGTATAGCTCTATGGTATAGAATAAAGGTCCAGAAACAGATCTATGAGAACTTGATATGACAGAAAGTGGGGAAATTAAGGAGTTTTCAATAAATGGCATTAGGACAATTGCATATCCATGTGGGAAAAAGTAAATTAGAAAAAAAAAAAAAAAAAAGGCAAGCCCTGGTCAGGTGTGACCTTGGGCCCAGGGCCATTGGCACACGTTGTCATGTGGGATGTTCTTCCTTAGACTCCTCCCTCCCCCCTGTGTCACTGTCACTTCCTCCAGAACCTTCCTGGACTCCCCTACACAAGCCCGGGGTGTGCCCTCACCCGCCCTGGATCACCAGAATTCCCATCCCGGCCCACCCTTCCCTGCCAGGTAAAGAACTGTGCATGGTCAATAAGACCATAGAGGTCATTGGCCATTGCTATTGCAGCTGGAATTGTTACTGTGTTTAGATAGGGTGACCAACACCCGCCCCCAGTTTGCCCAGGACCGCTCAGGTTTGAGCGCTGGAACTCTGGGGAAACCCTCAGTCCCGGGGAACCCCAGAAGGCTGATCAGCCTATTTAGGACGGATCTTTCACTTGATCTCCCAACCCCCGAGAGCCAGAAAGGGAATCTCCCCCCTCCTTCCATTGTAACCTTCATTCATCCATCCACTCATCCCTTTATTCAACTCCTTTATTCAGCAAGTATTTATGAAGCATCTACTACACAGCAGACACTCTTCTAGGTGCTGGGGACATAACAGCATCCCTGTCCTCAAAGAGCTCACGTTCTAGCGAGGGCAGCAAACAGTCGACTGAGAAGGTGTGATTTATCACATGGCGATGATGTCTCGGAGACCACTGCAGGGCAGAGGAGGTGGGAGAGGAAAGGGGCAGGTCTAAATGCAGGCGCTGACGGGATTGGGGCAGACCTTGCCCTGGGCCAGGCTGGTTGCTTCAACACAGCTGTCCTCGCCCAGGGCCATCCTGCCCCCGCCTCACCCAGTTCTTCCGTGATGTGTGGGGAAAATCTGTGGTTGTCACAACTGGGGGGGAGGGGCCCCTGGAATCAAAGGGGTGTGGCCAGGGCTGCTGCTAAACCCCACACAGTGCCCAGGAGGGGCCCTCAGCAGAGGATGACCCGCCCCGAATAACCCCAGTGCCGCAGGGGAGACCCTGCACTAATATTATTCAGACCCGCTGGTGCCCCCAGATTCCTGCACAGGCAGGGACTCTAACCGGGTCACCTCTGTATCCCGAGGTGACCTAGAGTGGGGCAGCCAGGAGGGCTGAGATGAGCATCGGGGGTGAAATGACAAATCTCTGTGCCCACTCTCCGCGCCGCACCCCAGGGGCGATGGCCTCTATCTCCTCCCTGTGCAGGTAGCTTTTCCCTGAGCCATTTCTTCTTGTCAAGGTCCCTGTCGCAGGTTGGGTTCCCCAAAGATGACGTTGAGAGCAAGGATTGGAGTGCAGGTGGTTGATGTGAGACGTGCAGCAACAGATACAGCTGCCATAGGGTCCCGCAATTCCACTCCTGGGCATAGATCTGGAGAAAACTCTAATTCAAAACTATACACACACCCCTGGGATCTCCTTGGTGCTCCAGTGGTTAAGACTCCGTGCTTCCAGTGCGGGGGGCATGGTTTCCATCTCCGGTCAGGGAACTAAGATCTCACATGCTGTGTGACAAAAAAAAAAAGAAAGAAAGAAAGAAAAAGAAAGAAAGAGAGAGAGGGAGAGAGAGAAAGAAAGAAAGAAGGGAAGGAAGCAAGGAAGAAAGAAAGGAAGAAAGAAATAAAGGAAGAAAGGAAGAAAGAAAGGAGGAAAGAAAGGGAGGAAGAAAGGAAGAAAGAAAAAAAAAAGAAAGACAAGATACATGCACCCCAATGTTCATTGCAGCACTATTTACAATAGCCAAGACATGGAAGCTACCTAAATGTCCACTGATGGATGAATGGATAAAGAAGATGTGGTACATATATACAATGGGATATTATCCAGCCATAAAAAGAATGAAATAATGCTATTTGCAGCAATGTGGATGGACCTAGAGATTACCATACTAAGTGAAGTAAGTCAGAAGAGAAAGACACATATCATATGATCTCACTTATATGTGAAATCTAAAATACGACACAAATGAACTCGTCTACGAAACAAAAACAGACTCACAGACATAGAGAACAGACTTGTGGTTGCCAAGGGGGAGAAAGAGTGAGGGAGGGTTGGATTGGGAGTTTGGGGTTAGCAGATGCAAACTATTAAATATAGGATGGATAAACTACAACATCCTACTGTCTAGCACAGGGAACTATATTCAACATCCTGTGATAAGCCATAATGGAAAAGAAAAAAGTTTTACTTATAGGTTCCATCCCTAACTGAGCTGGCCCATCCCCTCCCATGGTTCTAAGTGCAGCCCGAGGCTGCAGACTTCCCACCGTGGTCTTCAGCTCCAGAGCAAGCCACCTGCAAACCACCCACATCTTTCCAGGGGCTGGCAACTCTCCTTTGCTACTGATTCCAAGACACATCCAGATAGCAAAAATGTGACCATGAAAAGAAACTCAGGCATGTTCAAATCAGGGAAATAACATTCTTATCTCTGTTCAGTACTCGCTTAATTTTAGAATAGCTTAGAGTTACAAAAAAGTGGCAAAGATCTGTACAGAGTGTAGAGTGCCGTGGACCCTGACCCAGTAACCCTATCTCCAACACGTTAGTACGTTAGTATGACATGTTTATCCAACTAAGGAACCAAGATGGATACATTGTTATTAACTAAAGTCCACACTTCATTAGCATTTCCCTAGTTTTCCCCTAACATCCTTTTTCTGTCCCAGTCTCCTCTGGGCTGTGACATTTCTCAGATGTCCCTGGGTTTTGATACCTTGAAAGTTTTGAGGAGGACTGGTCAGGTATTTTGTCCCTCAATTTGTTTGTCTGTTTGTTTTCTGATGTTTTCTTATGGTTGGTCTGGAGTTATGGGGTTTGGGGCGGAAGATCCAGACAGAGATAAAAATGCCATTCTCCTCAGGTCACGTCAAGGATACACACCATCAACGGGACTTATGACAAATGATTTTACCCTTGATCACCTGGCCAGTAGCGTCTTTTTTTTTTTTTTTTTTTTTTTTTGCTGCGTTGGGTCTTCGTTGCGTGCGGGCTTCTGTAGTTGTGCATGGGGGCTCAGTAGTTCTGGCTCCCAGGATCTAGAGCGCAGGCTCAGTAGTTGTGGCCCACGGGCTTAGCTGATCTGCGGCACCTGGGATCTTCCCGGACCAGGGCTTGAACCTGTGTCCCCTGCACTGGCAGGCGGATTCTTTTCTTTTCTTCTTTTCTTTTGCAACCAAAACTTTAATCCCAAGGATTCTCACAAAACATATTACAAATGACAGCATGAAAAAAAAAATTGCACAGTAACTCAAAGTTCAGCTCTACAATACTCTTAATCCGGCAGGACATTGGTATCTTGATCATCTCAGATTTCCAAAAAATATTACAAAGAGCTATGTATTCATGTACAGCAATCACAGAGGGGACTTATGACCTAACTCAAAGGTAAACTAACTTCCTTGAAACTTCTTAGATTCTCAACTCCCTGGACAACCTCTTGTCCCGTGTGAAGACTAGTGGAATTTTTAAACCTCTAATCTAGGGTAAGGGTGCGGCTTTCATTTTTACCTGCTGGCTTGTGTTCACAGCACCTTTTAAAGACTGCTTGCTTAACTACAGCTGCATACCATATCCCAGCTACAGAAAGTCTTTTACACGTTTGCCAGTGTTGTTTCCATAATAGTAAACATCACACTTTAGGTGGGCAGGAGTTAAAGTTTTATTATCAGTCTAGGCAAGACCAAAAATTCAAAGCAAATTCAATTTTGCTTAAGGGAACATTGGAAGGTAACAATTCTTCATATCACATGCCTCATGTGACCCATTTCAAACCATAGAGAATGACACCTTTATGGGTCACTGTCCCAAGAGACAAACAAATGTGAACAACTAAAACATTTAAAAAGTGCACCAAGCTTCAGAAGTCTCAAACCAAACTTGAATTTTCTGTACATACTCCTGTCAAATGAAGTTATTGCCTGTACACCACTCCTCTTGCAAAGTGGTCTTCTATTTCCTTTCATTTGACCTAGATCGGCTAGGAGACCTAGAGAAAGATCGGGACGGCTTGTGATTTCTCTCCTGGGACAGTCATCTCTCTCTTCTCCTATATCTAGAAAGGGACCTGCTCTGGCTGACGGAGAAGGCCCTCCATCTTGGAGATGTGTGGGAGGTGGAGGACTCCTCCTCCGATAATCATCTCGAGGGCGACGACCCCAAGAAGGAGGCGGTCACGATTTCGACTTCTCTTTTCCCCATTCGACAGGTCCACTCTTACTCGGCAGCCACATAGTGTTCTCCCATCTAGTTCTCGGACAGCATCGGCTGCATCTCGGGGATCTTCACATTCAACAAGAGCGAAGCCGGGAGGGCTTTTAGCAACCCACACACTTCAGAGTGGTCCGGAATAGCCTAAATCTCGTTCCAATTCAGCCTTGTTACCACTGTTTGCAAGATTCCCTACATAAACTTTACAGTCCAACGGACAGGAATCACGATGCAAGACCCTCGTGGCCTCCTGTTTTTCACGGGCCACAGGGTGGTCCCGGGCCTCTAGAATCTGGCAGCTGAATCTGCTCGCACAAGCTGTCCTGTGGGGATGCTTTTCCCCCTATGTGTCCAGCCCGGGGCCCCGCGGTCTTGGCCCGGCCTCCCCGGTGAGAGGGTGAACCCCAGCTCCCTGGAGCAGACACTCAGAGCCCTGGTGACCGGACTCACGGCTGACGGGGCTGGAGCGGCGGCTGGACATGTGTGGCCAGCCTGGTGGTGTTTGGCCCCCTCTGCAGTGCCAGTTCCAGCTGAGAAAGAGCCTCCCTGTGTTATTTTCTCCTGGTTGTGTAAGGATCCCCGGTGTCATCTGACAGAAATGTAGATGGTGTGTTCTTTCTCTCTTTTCTCCCTGCTTCCTCTCCTCCCTCTCTCCCTCCCTGTCCCTCTTTCCCTGTTCTGCTCTCCCTCTACCTCTTTCCCTCTCCCTCTCTCTCTCTCCCTCCCTCTCTCTCCATCTGTCTCTCCCTCTCTCCCTCCCTCTCTCTCTTTCCTCTCCCTCTTTCCTCTCCCTCTTCCCTCTCCTCTCCCTCTGTCCCTGCCTCTCTCCCTGTGCCTGTTTCCCTGTCCTTGTTTCCGTGTTCCGCTCTGCCTCTACCTCTGTCTCTCCCTCTCTGGGAGGGAGTGAGGGAGATGGAGAGACGGAGGGAGAGGGAGAGTTGGAGAGAGAGGGAGAAGAGGGAGGAGAAGGAGGGAGGCAGAGGGAGGGAGGGAGAGGTCTCTTCCTCCCTCCCTCTGCCTCTCTCCTCCTCCTCTCCTTCTCTCCCTCACCCTCTCTCCCTCTCCATCCCTCCATCATTTTCCCTCCTGCTCCCTCTCCCTCTCTCCCTCCCAGAGAGGGAGAGACAGAGGGAGAGGGAGAGGGGGGAGAGAGGGACACGGAGAGGGAGGGAGGGAGACAGAGAGGGAAGCAGGCACCCTCTCTCCTTCTCCCTCTCCCTACCTCCTTCTCCGACTCCCCCTCTCCTTCGCTCCCTCCCTCTCCTCTCCCTCTGTCTCTCCCTCTCCCTCCCTCCCTCTAGGAGAGGGAGAGGAAGGGAAAGGGAGAGGGAGAGGGAGAGGGAGAGATGTCTCGCCCTCCCTCCCTCTCCCTCGCCCTTTCCCTTCCTCTCTCCCTCTCCCTCCCTCCTTCTCCCTCTCCCTCCCTCTGTCTCTCCCGCTCCCTCCGTCTCTCCCGCTCCCTCATTCCCTCTCAGACAGGGAGAGATGGAGGGAGAGGCAGAGATGAGGGAGAGGAGCAGAGGGAGGGGGGAGAGAGGGAGAGGGAGAGAGGGAGAGAAGAAGGAGAGAGGGAAAGGGAGGGAGGAAGAGACCTCTCTCTCTCTCCCTCTCTCCCCCCTCTCTCTCCTTCTCCCTCTCCCTCTCCCCTGTCTCTGCCTCTTCCTCCGTCTCTGGGAGGGAGTGAGGGAGATGGAGAGACGGAGGGAGAGGGAGAGGGAGGAGAGGGAGCGAGGGAGTGGGAGAGAGGGAGCGAGAGAGGGATAAAGGGAGGGAGAGAGGGATAGAGGGAGGGAGGGAGAGACGTCTTTGTCTTTCCTTCCCTCCCTCTCTCCCTCTCCCCCCTCCCTCTCCTGCTCTCACTCCCTCCACCTCCTTCCCTCTCCAGAGAGGGAGAGGGAGCAGGAGAGGGAGAGAGGGAGGGAGAGAGGGAAAGGGAGAGATGAAGACACCTCTCTCTCTCTCCCTCCCTTCCCCCTCTCTCTCCCTCTCCCTCTCCCTTGTCTCTGCCTCTTCCTCCGTCTCTGGGAGGGAGTGAGGGAGATGGAGAGACGGAGGGAGAGGGAGAGGGAGGAGAGGGAGCGAGGGAGTGGGAGAGAGGGAGCGAGAGAGGGATAAAGGGAGGGAGAGAGGGATAGAGGGAGGGAGGGAGAGACGACTTTGTCTTTCCTTCCCTCCCTCTATCCCTCTCTCTCCCTCTCCCCCCTCCCTCTCCTGCTCTCTCTCCCTCCACCTCCTTCCCTCTCCAGAGAGGGAGAGGGAGCAGGAGAGGGAGAGAGGGAGGGAGAGAGGGAAAGGGAGGGAGGAAGACACCTCTCTCTCTCTCCCTCCCTCCCCCCTCTCTCTCCCTCTCCCTCTCCCTTGTCTCTGCCTCTTCCTCTGTCTCTCCATCTTTGGGAGGGAGTGAGGGAGATGGAGAGACGGAGGGAGAGGGAGGAGAGGGAGCGAGGGAGTGGGAGAGAGGGAGCGAGAGAGGGATAAAGGGAGGGAGAGAGGGATAGAGGGAGGGAGGGAGAGACGTCTTTGTCTTTCCTTCCCTCCCTCTATCCCTCTCTCCCTCTCCCCCTCTCTCTCCCTCTCCCCCCTCCCTCTCCTGCTCTCTCTCCCTCCACCTCCTTCCCTCTCCAGAGAGGGAGAGGGAGCAGGAGAGGGAGAGAGGGAGGGAGAGAGGGAAAGGGAGGGAGGAAGACACCTCTCTCTCTCTCCCTCCCTCCCCCCTCTCTCTCCCTCTCCCTCTCCCTCTCCCTTGTCTCTGCCTCTTCCTCTGTCTCTCCATCTCTGGGAGGGAGTGAGGGAGATGGAGAGAGGGAGGGAGAGAGGGAGGGAGGGAGGGAGGGAGAGACGCCTTTGTCTTTCCCTCCCTCCCTCTATCCCTCTCCCTCCACCTCCTTCCCTCTCCAGAGTGGGAGACAGAGAAGGAAGCAGGCACCCTCTCCGGAGAGGGAAGGAGGTGGAGGGAGAGGGAGAGGGAGCACGAGAGGGAGAGAGGGAGAGAGGGAGAGAGGGAGAGGGAATGAGGTTTCGGAAGAGCGGAACAGGGAAACAGGGACAGGGAAAGGGGGACAGGGAGAGAGGGAGAGGGAAAGAGGGAGAGGGAGAGAGGCAGAGGGAGAGATGGAGGGAGAGTGAGAGTGAGAAGCAGGGAGGTAGAGGGAGGGAGGGAAGGAGGGAGAGAGGGAGACAGAGAGGGAGAGAGGGAGAAGGGCTGATGGGGGCTCCCTCCCCCTCCCCTCCTCTCCCCACTGCTTTCTCTTTCTTCTGCTTCAACAAACACCAGGCGCCTTTTAGATCAGCCCTGAAGTCAACGTTGATGCTTGGACGGCTTGACCTCCCCGCTGCCTTCCAGCCCGGGACCACAGCTGGGAGATGAAGTCTGCGGGGTCCTGGGCAGCAGCGGCGGGCTGCACAGGCACCTCCTCTGACGCCCAATCTCTCCTCCTTTACGAGGCAGCCGCCAGCTCCCCTCCCTGACTCCCCAAGATTTGGGGCCTTTTTAATATGTGTCGATAATGCCATGAGCTACTATTTAACTTTTCCACGAGGACCCATCTCCCGAAATGCAGTGCTTTTCAGCCTTGGCTGCACTAGAGAACCCCCAGGGAAGGGAGAGACGTCTGTACCTCCCTCCCTCTCCCTCTCCCTCCTCCTCTCCCTCTCCTTCTGGGGTGATGCCCGATGAGCTCAGATTCGCAGATGTTCCCCCCATCTCCTCTCTGTGCCTTGCGTGGGGTCTGGGCCTTCTCACTGTGGCCCGGGTACGGCCTTGACATTCAGACATGGGTTCCTGCAAGGACACTTGCGTTTGGTCCATACCGCGTGTGGCTGCAGTCTGTGCTTCTCCTGTTCAGCATCTTCAGTAGATGGGGGCTGTGCGTGAGCCCTTCATCTTCCCCGCAGACACCACTGGTGCTTGCTCGGCCTCGTGGGTGATGTGGGGGGCATGGGGGACAGTCCTGTGTCCCCACCTTCTTGGGCTGCAGACAGGCCACGTTGGTCCTGTGGTGACTGGGGGCTCCCAGGAGAACCCCACCGCAGAGCCGGAGAGGTGGCCCCAGAGAAGGTGGCGTACGCCCGCCTGGGGCAGGGCCTCACCAGCCAGCCCCGGGCCACCTGCAGCAACAGGCGTCTCGCCGTCCATGGGGCTGGGTGTTCGGGCACCGTGGGGATGACCTGCTGTCTGCACGGCAGCCGAGTCTGTATTGTTGAGCCCGGGGAGGCCCCTGGGTGGCTCCTGGAGAGCCTGGTCACATTTCTTCCTGCCCTTGGCCTTAGAGCTCATCACGGTTCACGCCGTTTCTGGTCCCAAAAGGACCTGTGTTCATAAAGACCACGTGTTAGGACAGCACCAAAGTGTCTAGAAATCCGGGCCAGGAGGAGGAGGGAGGGGGATTGGCTGTGCCCGCCAGTGGCCTGAGAGCCCTGCCCGCCCTCAGAGACCTGGCCCGGGGCCCGTGGGGAGGGCGTGGCCCACGGTCCCCAGCGCTGGCCGTCTCTGGGTTCCAGGAGAACTGCGCGATCCTCGGGGAGCTGGTAAGGCTGCAGGCTCAGAAGTCCCGCCTGCTGGGGTTCAGCACGCGTGCCGACTCCGTGCTGGAGATGAACATGGCCAAGACCAGCCAGGTGGTGGCCACTTTCCTAGGTAACCCCGCCTCCCCGAGGGTCAGGCGGACCTTGACTGGACGTGGTGCTGCCTGAGACCCGACTGTGTCAGCCCTTGGGGGTCGCCTTCCCCAACCCTTCATTCTGCCTCGAGGGGCGTGGGGTGGGTGGCGGCTGGGAGGCTGCCACAGGGACATAGCCGAACCTCTCCCCTCCGCCCGCAGATGAGGTGGCCCAGAAGCTGAAGCCCCTCGGGGAACAGGAGCGGCCGTGATCCTGGACCTAAAGAAGGCCAAGTGCCAGAGGCGGGGCCTGCACTTTGACGGGCCCATCAACGTCTAGGACCTGTGCTGCTACATGAACCAGGGGGAGGAGACGCGCTACCACGTGGACCAGTACCTGCTCGATGAGTCCTTCCCCGTGCAGGTGGTCACGCGCGGGTAGCTGGGCATCTCCCAGGAGCTGCTGGGGCTGACCTTCGACCTGGAGGAGGGTGCCAACGTGTGTCACGGAGATGTGAGGCTCTACACGGTCCGGGACGCGGCCGCGGACAAGGTCATCCATCGGCAAGTTCTACCTGGACCTCTACCCTCGGTGCATGCGTGGGGGAACCTGTCGGCCGTGGGCCAGGGCTCCTCTGTGGAAGCGGGGCCTCACCCGCGTCCCTCCCCAGGGAAGGGAAGTCTGGGCACATGGCCTGCTTTGGCCTGCAGCCGGGCTGCCTGCAGCAGGATGGGAGGCGCCAGATTGCCATCGCGGCCATGGTGGCCAACTTCACCAAGTCTACGCCCAACCCGCCCTCCCTGTTGCAGCATGATGAGCTGGAGACCTACTTCCATGAGTTCTGGCAAGCGATGCACCAGCTCCGCTCCCAGGTGGGTGCGGGCGCGGGGCTGCAGGCAGGGGGCGGGGAGGGCCCGGGCTCTCCCGTGGTTCTCAGGCAGGCCCTCGCCACGGGATTCTTCCGCTGATGTCACCCCGCACGTGGTGACGCCCTCGGTGTCAGTTTCCATCATCAAACCCCACGCACAGGGCGTGTAAAAAAATGGAAGTGGATGTCCTCGAGACTCTGGAGCCTGGAAGCCGCAGATCAAGGAGTCAGGACTGGTTCCCTGCATGTTAAATACGTGTATTCAAGAGTTGCCTTTAAAAAGACAAAAGAAAAGAAACGAACGTTGCATGCAAGTCTGGTGACAGGCCGTGATGAGAACCAGAGGGTAGGCTCTGGGGCCGGGAGCGCTGTGCCCTGTGAGGCCCTGGGGCTGCTGCCAGTCTCGGTGGAGGCTCAGCAAGTCCCAGGGACTTCCCCACCGGGGGGGCGGGGGTGTCCCCAGCTGAGCGTCTGGGCCCAGGACCCAGTGCTCCTTCAGTCTTCCTGCGGTCAGCCCTTCGTCCTGAGAGCGATGCTCTCACAGGCTGCACCGGAGCGCGTGGGGACACTTTACTGAGCTGTGCAGCCGTCACTACTGCCCTATTTTGGAACATTTCCCTCACCCCAAAAATGTCCCTCACGCCTTTAGTTATCATTCCCTCCCCTCCCCTGCCCCTGACAACCAGGAACCCACTCTGACTCTGTGGATCTACCTGTTCTGGATGTTCCCCCTCAGTGGGGTCACACCCTGTGTGCCCTTCTGTGTCTGACTTGTCTCGCTGAGCATCGTGTTCTCAGGGTGCATCCACGTGGCAGCGAGTGTCAGGGCTTCACACCTTTGCGTGGCTGAGGGCCGGAAAAAAGACAAACGACAAGAAAGGCACGTTACCTGCGACTCTGGCGACAGCCGGTGATGAGAACCAGAGGGAAGGCTCTGGGGCCGGGAGCGCCGCGCCCTGTGAAGCCCTGGCGTTGCTGCCAGTCTCGGTGGGGCACGGGCAGCGCCGTCCCCCAGAGCTGCTGGCCAACTCATCAAGTCCCGGCTGGCCAACCCCGGTGCGGTCGGGCCGAGGGAAAGGAAAGGGGGTCCCGGACCGCCCGGCTGGAAAGCGCGGCCTGCACACAGTGCCAGCCCCCCGTCTCCTTCCTCCCGCCCTCCAGGCCTCTTCAACCTGCGCCAGATCGTCCTGGCCAAGGTGGACAAGGCCCTGCACACGCAGACGCCCGCGGACCCGGCCCAGGAGAATGCCCGCCTCTGCCAGGAGGTCCTCGGGGTCCCAGCCACGCCAGGTAGCCAAGTGCACGCCGGGCCCACCTTAGCGGTCGCTTGGCGGCTACTGCCCAGGTCAAGAGGATCCTCTGGTGGTGTGTGAAGGGGGACCGACTGACGGGCTCTGGCCGAGGCCCGCTGACCTCTGGCCTCTTCCTGCCTCGGTTCCTGGGCTGGTCCCTCCAGCTGTGGCCCGCGGAGTCCGAGGGTGGGGTGGGCGTATCTGCACGTGCTTTCTGGAGAGCCTGGAAGAGGCAGGAGAGGGCTTCATACCCCGGACGGAACGCGTCGACGAGGTTTGCCCGTGCGTGTCGGTGCGGAGACGCAGTTCACTCCCTCGTGAGCGCTTGAACCCGCGCTCTCCCCGTGCTGGAAGGTGAGCCCTGACTCATCCCTCGGAGCCTCGGGCAGCTGACCTTGTAAGAGGCTTCGGGGTGAACCCTCGTGAGCTTCAGCAGAAAGTCGGCAAAAATTTATTTGTGTCCCTCCACTGAGTTGCCCGCAAGGTCCCCGTTTTCTAGAAGTGTTGGGCCAATACTCCCTCTAGTGGCAGGGGACTCAGACAGGGCTGCTTTGAGGCCCCCTCTCTGGGGAAGGGGCACGGAGCGGCCAGGGGGCCGGGCAGGAGCTTCTCCGCGTGTGTCCCAGGGACCCACCTGCTTGCGACCTTCGGCCACCTGGCAGGAAGCTACGACGCCCAGTCCTATGGCTACCTGTGCAGCGAGGTGTACTCCGCGGACACGTTCCACACACGTTTCAAGCGGGAGGGCGTCCTGAGTGGCAAGGTGAGAGGCCAGCCTGCCATGCAGACCAACACGGAGGTCCTTGGCCTGGGCCTAGATGCTTGTGCCGCCCGCCTGGGCCTGCCAGGCTCTGAGGGCCCTGCCCTGGACCCCCTGCTCCCCTGCCCTTTCTTGAGTCACAGCAGAGGTGGCCACACCCACACCCTCAGTGAAGGGGGTGCTCCACCCTCCTGCAGCCCCACCCCCTCTCGTCAGGTTGCCATGGACTACAGAAGCTGCATTCTGAGGCCAGGGGGCTCCGAGGATGCCAAGGGCATGGTGAAGCTCTTCCTGGGTTGTGACCCCACGCAGGACGCCTTCCTCCTGAGCAAAGGGCTGCAGGTTGAGGGCTGCAAGCCGCCGGCCTGCTGAAGGCACGGGGTTTTGCCCACCCAGGCGGGCCGGGTGCCTTAGCGCCCCGTCGGGGCGGGGGAGGGGCCGCGTGTCCTCCCAGCCCCTGAGTCCCCGGCGGCCGGCCTAGGCCAAAAGTCTCCACCTGGAAGTGTCTGGAGAGCCTGGCATCAAGGCTCCCCCTTGTTGCACTAATGCAATCCCTTCCTGGGGAGCTTTCCTGGTAACAAAACGGTTCTTTGAAAACGCAGCCGTTAATAAAAAGACTCTACTCCTGGTCTCTGCCTGCCGTCCCTTCCACCACAGGAGTGGCATGGGGGCCGTCACACTGGGGGGAGTTCTGACCTTGGTCGGGGATCAGCCCTGGGGCCGTGGTGACGCGTCTGGGTCACTGGGAGATGGCTGAGCTGTGGGGTGAGTTCAGACGGGGATGGTGCCCCGCACCCCGGCCGGGCAGGCTCTCCAGTGAGGGGGTGTCAGTTTCCTGCCAGCCTCTCGCCCGTCACTGTTTGGCATCTCGGGGGCTGTGATTGGCTGGAGCTGGTTCTGGCGGTGGGCACAGCTGTGGGAAGCCCGGCTGTGGCTGTCCCTGTCCCCGTGTCCTGTCCTCCTGCTCAAGGCCGGCCGGCTGGCTCCCTCTGATCATCGGCAGCTGCTGAAGTCTGGACCACAGCAGGGGGCTGCCTTCCTGGGTCCTAGCGATTCTTCCCAAAGGCCTTAGGGATGTGTTTTGGTGGCAGTAGGAATTCAGAGAGGGTGCTGCACCACTGGAGCGGTAGGGTGGCTCTGGACCGTCCCGTGTGTCCTTCCCGGGCCTTTGAGCTCCTCGGGAGCCCTGCCTCCGGCCCTTCGCCCCCACAAAGGACGCCAGGCAGCGGAGCGAGCGCGCGGGCGGCGCCCCGACCTTCTCCCCGTGGCCCAGGCGGGCAGGCGGTGCCACGCTCTGTCCTCCCCTCAGCCTGCCCGCCCGTTCTCACCCGCCCTAGGGCAGTCGGTTGTGGACCAGGCTGTGGTGTCTGCCCTTCTGCAGCCCCGGCTCAGCTCCCTGCACCCACTTCGGTGCCTTCTGTGTTCTGGGCTGGTCGCAGGCCCAGAGCCGGTGGGCAGGCACCCCGTGGCCGGGAGGGCTGTTCGTGTGAATTCCCTGGGGCTTGAAAAGGAGCACAGCCGGCCTTCCATCAGGCACCTCTCGATGGATATGGAAGGGGCGTGTCGGGGCCTGGGGGCTGCTCGTCTTCCTGTGCACCGAGCCCCCAGGTGGTCCCCGTGCAAAATCCAGGTGTGGCGTTGGCACCCCAGCCGTGTGCCGGGCAGTCCATGGCGGGCGACACAAGCCTCGGGCTGGTGGGCCACAGGGTTCCTGAGCGGCAGGTCAGGACTGAGAGGGTGAGGCCTTTCCCCGGGTCCAGGGCCCAGGCTGATGCCGGCTGGAGGCCCCTCCGCTCACCGCCCGCAACCCCCAGCCCCTGCCCTCACGTGAGCCCCCAGGGCTGAGCTCAGGTGTTGGATGCCCAGGCTCCCCGGTAGCCCAGCCCGTTCCCAGTCCTCCGTGGTCACTGAAGGGCTTGGAAGCGGGTTGCCCCACAGAGACTGCTGTTCTCCGAGCCCTGGGCAGGGGGCAGGGAGGACGGGCACAGGGCCCTGCAGGGGTGTGGTCGCCGGGGCAGCCGGAGCAGCTCCACACAGTAAGTAAGAGCACCTCACCAAAAAACAGTGCGTTTCTCCAGCCGCCCCGGGACCTGAGCTCAGGTCCTGGGGCAGGAAGGGGCAGCACTGCAGCTGTTAGCTGTCACTGGGGGTCGACTGTGGCCCGGTGCCACCTCTTAGATCGTCCCCCGTCCCCTTCCGGGGTTGCGACCGGACCCCTGCCAATCGGGTTCTCACTCCTCCCCATCCCCTACGCCGGCTCCACGAAGGTGGAAGGAACACATTTTTAAAAAGGCTGGAGCCTGGGCTTCCCTGCTGGCGCAGTGGTTAAGAATCCGCCTGCCAATGCAGGGGACAAGGGTTCAAGCCCTGGTCCGGGAAGTTCCCACACGCCGCGGAGCAATGAAGCCCGTGCGCCACAACTACTGAGCCTGCGCTCTAGAGCCCAAAAGCCACAACTACTGAGTCCTCGTGCCCCGACTACTGAAGCCCGCGCGCCTAGAGCCCGTGCTCCGCAACAAGAGAAGCCACCGCAATGAGAAGCCCACGCACCGCAACGAAGAGTAGCCCCCGCTCACCGCAACTGGAGAAAGCACACACGCAGCAAGGAAGACCCAACGCAGCCAAAAATAAATAAATTAAATAATTTTTTAAAAATCATATTAAATACCTATCAATGAGATTTTAAGAAATAGTCAGGACCAGAGCCTCCCATCAAGCCTCTTAGATAGCCTCAACCACCAGAGGGCAGACAGCAGAAGCAAGAGAAACTACAATCCTGCAGCCTGTGGACCAAAAACCACAGTGACAGAAAGATAGAGAAGATGAAAAGGCAGAGGGCCATGTACCAGATGAAGGAACAAGAAAAAACCCCAGAAAAACAACTAAATGAAGTGGAGATAGGCAACCTTCCAGAAAAAGAATTCAGAATAATGATAGTGAAGACGATCCAGGACCTCGGAATAAGAATGGAGGCAAAGATTGAGAAGATGCAAGAAATGGTTAACAAAGACCTAGAAGAATTAAAGAACAAACAAACAGAGATGACCAATACAATAACCGAAATGAAAACTACACTAGAAGGAATCAATAGCAGAATAACTGAGGCAGAAGAACGGATAAGTGACCTGGAAGACAGAATGGTGGAATTCACTGCTGCGGAACAGACTAAAGAAAAAAGAATGAAACGAAATGAAGACAGCCTAAGAGACCTCTGGGACAACATTAAACGCAACAACATTCGCATTATAGGGGTCCCAGAAGGAGAAGAGAGAGAGAAAGGACCAGAGAAAATATTTGAAGAGATTATAGTCGAAAACTTCCCTAACATGGGAAAGGAAATAGCCACCCAAGTCCAGGAAGCGCAGAGAGTCCCATACAGAATAAACCCAAGGAGAAACATGCCGAGACACATAGTAATCAAAGTGGCAAAAATCAAAGACCAAGAAAAATTATTGAAAGCAGCAAGGGAAAAACGACAAATAACATACAAGGGAACTCCCATAAGGTTAACAGCTGATTTCTCAGCAGAAACTCTGCAAGCCAGAAGGGAGTGGCATGATATACTTAAAGTGATGAAAGGGAAGAACCTACCACCAAGATTACTCTACCCAGCAAGGATCTCATTTAGCTTTGATGGAGAAATCAAAAGCTTTACAGACAAGCAAAAGCTAAGAGAATTCAGCACCACCAAACCAGCTCTACAACAAATGCTAAAGGAACTTCTCTAAGTGGGAAACACAAGAGAAGAAAAGGACCTACAAAAACAAACCCAAAACAATTAAGAAAATGGTCATAGGAACATACATATCGATAATTACCTTAAACGTGAATGGATTAAATGCCCCAACCAAAAGACATAGACTGGCTGAATGGATACAAAAACAAGACCCATATATATGCTGTCTACAAGAGACCCACTTTAGACCTAGGGACACATACAGACTGAAAGTAAGGGGATGGAAAAAGATATTCCATGCAAATGGAAATCAAAAGAAAGCTGGAGTAGCTATACTCGTATCAGATAAAATAGACTTTAAAATAAAGAATGTTACAAGAGACAAGGAAGGACACTACATAATGATCCAGGGATCAATCCAAGAAGAAGATATAACAATTATAAATATATATGCACCCAACACAGGAGCACATCAATACATAAGGCAACTGCTAACAGCTATAAAAGAGGAAATCGACAGTAACACAGTAATAGTGGGGGACTTTAACACCTCACTTACACCAATGGACAGATCATCCAAAATGAAAATAAATAAGGAAACAGAAGCTTTAAATGACACAATAGACCAGATAGATTTAATTGATATATATAGGACATTCCACCCAAAAACAGCAGATTACACGTTCTTCTCAAGTGCGCACGGAACGTTCTCCAGGATAGATCACATCTTGGGTCACAAATCAAGCCTCAGTAAATTTAAGAAAATTGAAATCATATCAAGCATCTTTTCTGACCACAACGCTATGAGATTAGAAATGAATTACAGGGAAAAAAACGTAAAAAAGACAAACACATGGAGGCTAAACAATACGTTACTAAATAACCAAGAGACCACTGAAGAAATCAAAGAGGAAACAAAAAAATACCTAGAGACAAATGACAATGAAAACACGACGACCCAAAACCTATGGGATGCAGCAAAAGCAGTTCTAAGAGGGAAGTTTATAGCTATACAAGCCTACCTAAAGAAACAAGAAAAATCTCAAGTAAACAATCTAACCTTACACCTAAAGAAACTAGAGAAAGAAGAACAAACAAAACCCAAAGTTAGCAGAAGGAAAGAAATCTTAAAGATCAGAGCAGAAATAAACGAAATAGAAACAAAGACAACAATAGCAAAGATCAATAAAACTAAAAGTTGGTTCTTTGAGAAGATAAACAAAATGGATAAGCCATTAGCCAGACTCATCAAGAAAAAGAGGGAGAGGACTCAAATCAATAAAATCAGAAATGAAAAAGGAGAAGTTACAACAGACACCGCAGAAATACAAAGCATCCTAAGAGACTACTACAAGCAACTTTATGCCAATAAAATGGACAACCTGGAAGAAATGGACAAATTCTTAGAAAGGTATAACCTTCCAAGACTGAACCAGGAAGAAACAGAAAATATGAACAGACCAATCACAAGTCATGAAATTGAAACTGTGATTAAAAATCTTCCAACAAACAAAAGTCCAGGACCAGATGGCTTCACAGGTGAATTCTATCAAACATTTAGAGAAGAGCTAACACCCATCCTTCTCAAACTCTTCCAAAAAATTGCAGAGGAAGGAACACTCCCAAACTCATTCTGTGAGGCCACCATCACCCTGATACCAAAACCAGACAAAGACACTACAAAAAAAGAAAATTACAGACCAATATCACTGATGAATATAGATGCAAAAATCCTCAACAAAATACTAGCAAACAGAATCCAACCACACATTAAAAGGATCATACACCACGATCAAGTGGGATTTATCCCAGGGATGCAAGGATTCTTCAACATACGCAAATCAATCAATGTGATACACCATATTACCAAATTGAAGAATAAAAACCATATGATCATCTCAATAGATGCAGAAAAAGCTTTTGACAAAATTCAACACCCATTTCTGATAAAAACTCTCCAGAAAGTGGGCATAGAGGGAACCTACCTCAACATAATAAAGGCCATATATGACAAACCCACAGCAAACATCATTCTCAATGGTGAAAAACTGAAAGCATTTCCTCTAAGATCAGGAACGAGACAAGGATGTCCACTCTCACCACTATTATTCAACATAGTTCTGGAAGTCCTAGCCACGGCAATCAGAGAAGAAAAAGAAATAAAAGGACTACAAATTGGAAAAGAAGAAGTAAAACTGTCACTGGTTGCGGATGACATGATACTATACATAGAGAATCCTAAAACTGCCACCAGAAAACTGCTAGAGCTAATCAATGAATATGGTAAAGTTGCAGGATACAAAATTAATGCACAGAAATCTCTTGCATTCCTATACACTAATGATGAAAAATCTGAAAGAGAAATTAAGGAAACACTCCCATTTACCATTGCAACAAAAAGAATAAAATACCTAGGAATAAACCGACCTAGGGAGACAAAAGACCTGTATGCAGAAAACTATAAGACACTGATGAAAGAAATTAAAGATGATACCAACAGATGGAGAGATATACCATGTTCTTGGATTGGAAGAATCAACATTGTGAAAATGAGTATACTACCCAAAGCAATCTACAGATTCAATGCAATCCCTATCAAATTACCAATGGCATTGTTTACGGAGCTAGAACAAATCCTCTTAAAATTTGTATGGAGACACAAAAGACCCCGAATAGCCAAAGCAGTCTTGAGGGAAAAACATGGAGCTGGAGGAATCAGACTCCCTGACTTCAGACTATACTACAAAGCTACAGTAATCAAGACAATATGGTACTGGCACAAAAACAGAAACATAGATCAATGGAACAAGATAGAAAGCCCAGAGATTAACCCACGCACCTATGGTCAACTAATCTACGACAAAGGAGGCAAAGATATACAATGGAGAAAAGACAGTCTCTTCAATAAGTGGTGCTGGGAAAACTGGACAGCTACATGTAAAAGAATGAAATTAGAATACTCCCTAACACCATACACAAAAATAAACTCAAAATGGATTAGAGACCTAAATATAAGAGTGGACACTATAAAACTCTTAGAGGAAAACATAGGAAGAACACTCTCTGACATAAATCACAGCAAGACCTTTTTTGATCCACCTCCTAGAGTAATGGAAATAAAAACAAAAATAAACAAGTGGGACCTAACGAAACTGCAAAGCTTTTGCACAGCAAAGGAAACCATAAACAAGACGAAAAGACAACCCTCAGAATGGGAGAAAATATTTGCAAATGAATCAACGGACAAAGGATTAATCTCCAAAATATATAAACAGCTCATTCAGCTCAATATTAAAGAAACAAACACCCCAATCCAAAAATGGGCAGAAGACCTAAACAGACATTTCTCCAAAGAAGACATACAGACGGCCACGAAGCACATGAAAAGATGCTCAACATCACTAATTATTAGAGAAATGCAAATCAAAACTACAATGAGGTATCACCTCACTCCTGTTACAATGGGCATCATCAGAAAATCTACAAACAACAAATGCTGGAGAGGGTGTGGAGAAAAGGGAACCCTCTTGCACTGTTGGTGGGAATGTAATTTGATACAGCTACTATGGAGAACAATATGGAGGTTCCTTAAAAAACTAAAAATAGAATTACCATATGACCCAGCAATCCCACTACTGGGCATATACCCAGAGAAAACCGTAATTCAAAAAGACACATGCACCCGAATGTTCATTGCAGCACTATTTACAATAGCCAGGTCATGGAAGCAACCTAAATGCCCATCGACAGACGAATGGATAAAGAAGTTGTGGTACATATATACAATGGAATATTACTCAGCCATAAAAAGGAACGAAATTGAGTCATTTGTTGAGACGTGGATGGATCTAGAGACTGTCATACAGAGTGAAGTAAGTCAGAAAGAGAAAAACAAATATCGTATATTAATGCATGTATGTGGAACCTAGAAAAATGGTACAGATGAGCCAGTTTGCAGGGCAGAAGTTGAGACACAGATGTAGAGAATGGACATATGGACACCAAGGGGGGAAAACTGCGGTGGGGTGGGGATGGTGGGGTGCTGAATTGGGCGATTGGGATTGACATGTATACACTGATGTGTATAAAATTGATGCCTAATAAGAACCTGCAGTATAAACAAACAAACAAAACAACTAATACTAAACTTTCATTGGGTTATTTGTATGGAAATATGTTAATAGAAATGTTTCAGACATTACATGAAATTTCTAAAAATCTTATATTTGTATGTGTATGGAAATATGTATGGAAATATGTTAATAGAAATGTTTCAGACATTACATGAAATTGCTAAAAATCTTATATGTTCTGGTATAATGTTATATGTAATAATCCTAGTTATTACTTTAAAATGTATATCTCAGAAATAACTAATTTTCTTGTCAACTGCATTATTATGAACTTTCATCAAATCTTTAACCGTGGTCATTTTTAAGTCTTTTGTCATAAAGAAAAAAAAAAAAAAGAAAGAAATAGTCAGTTAGTTAGTTAATTGTGCCGGGTCTTAGTTGCCACAGGCCAGCTCCTTAGTTGTGGTAATGAGATATTTTATATTCTTTTTTGTTCCTGAACAAAGGCCTCAGAATCCAGTATTTACTTGATAATGCTCACAGCATAGCTCAGCACGGAATAGCCACATTGTTTTTCTTTGGCTGCTATGTACCAAACAGCCTTTTGTACTGTTTTACCAAATGCATGTATTTAACACCTGTTTTAAAAAACATAGTGAGATCTCAAAAACTTGAAATTGACTAAAGTAAGATTCTCTCTGTAGTACTACTTATTTGACCAACACCACCTGATAACACCGGTGTGGTGCACCGAGCCTTACTCTAGCATATCGGGATACACCCCGTTTCGACAAGTGTTCATCCTCCAAGTCCCCAAGGCCTCTCACACACTGCCAGTGAAACTGCTTCCTGCTTGGGAAAGAGTGCCCCAGTTCGTTTCTTTAGAAGCTTGAAGGCTATGTAAGCCCTCCAAAAGGTTAGAGGGCAAAGAACAACTCTAAAACTGGCACATTTGTTTAAAGAAAAAGACTTGTCAATATTACAAGAGCCAGCTTGCTTTCACTTGTGACACGTTTTCTTAGGAGGCAAGGGATGTGGCCATGTGACTTGGACAAGCTGTTTCCCTCTGTCTCAGTGTCCCACCTGTGAGTGGGTAGTCTGACGAAGCTTAATGACAGACATCTGAATAACGATCATGAACAGTGGCATCTAATTTCCAAAATAAAAACAGGAGAATGAGTATGTCTTTCACAACAGGACGTCAAGTCTACCTCAAAGATATTGGTAGCCTTGAGTCCACTGCTTCTCACTGAGTGCAACTGTGCCCCCCAGGGGACATCTGGGGAAGTCTGAAGGTGATTTTGGCTGTCACGACTGGGAGGAGAGAGAGGGAATGTTACGGGCACCTAGTGAGTAAGAGGTCGGGACCTTGCTAAACACTCTACGATGCACAGGACTCACACACCACAGCAAAGGTTTATCTGGCCCCAAAAGTCAATGCCTTGGTTGAGAAACCCTGCCTTAGAGCAAACCACGGATACTCATCTTTAGCAGGTAACAGGGCATTTACTACCCACCTGTAAACCTACAGACTTCCCGACTTACACAGCTAATCCTGTGGCAGGAATGAAATAGAGAGCGTGTGACCATCTGGTAGTACCTAGGTTTGCCCCTCAAGTCACATGAGACAGTGCTGGAGACTGACATTTTCTATATTGGAGGTCTCTGGCAAGCCACCAGTTTTCTAACCTAAAAAGTCTAAGCAGCATTGTTACAATACACATAATAACACGACAATTCTGCTTTTATAGAGAAATTCGATGTGGGAAAGGAGCTTATCTGACATCAGAAGCAAATGCTTTGAACACATCACATCTGCTGGTTCGACTGTCAAATCTTGACAGCTGGAGACGTAGGAAGGTAGACAGGAGAGAACAGACCAAAGTTACGGGCCTGCTGAGTCCTCGGGGCTAACCATAATACACTTCGTACTGCCCTGGGTCCAGGGGTGTGTTCTAACACCCTCTCAGTCACTTACGGTCCATAGACAGACCAAGTATAAATTCACAATTACCAGCAAGTGTACCAAAAAAAGGCAGAGTTAAGAAACTTAAATGCGAGCCCTACCTGGTCTTTTTCTTCTTCATCGACAGAATCATCCGATTTTGCTTTTTCAGGGTCTTCCTCAGGTTTCCGTTTGGCAGGCCTGTCACACACACACACACAGTAAAGCCAACTGTTAGCTCACCAGACCCTAGACCTCCAGTGGGCACGAAACAACTCATATTCCTCCCTACCAAGAGTACCCTCTCTTTGGAAAGATTCAGGGCATGCTCCCCTCTTCCCTCTGAGAAGCCCTTTTTGCCAGGACATTAAAAGAAGCTTCGAGCTTAATGTTTCTTTGGATGACAGGTTTAGAATACCACCATTTTGCAAACCTTAAGAAATAATGGATCTAGACTTTGATCAATGGCTGCTAGAATCACCGAAGAGACATTACATGCCTCTGATGGACAGCCCCATGCTGTCAATGAAGTCTCACAAAATAAAGCTGGAATCTGATCAAGACTCTAGACCTAACTACCAGTTTACAGAAAACTGGAGGCAAGGGAACACATTAACCACCAAAACGATGCAGTCAGCCAGACCTAGAAGCTATTAGAAAAAAAGACCTATTTTCTTTAAATCAATGGCAAGAAGATAAGGAATCTATCACTCGAAAGGCTTAAGGAGCAAATCAACCACACTCTGTTACACAAGGGGAAGAATGAACACTGCTATATATTTGTTAGTAAGGAACTGTTACACTTTATAAGGCCTGTTTTGTCTTCTTCAAAAGACTGTTTGCTAGATGTTAGCAATTATGGCAAAATATGAATAAAAAACTTGTCAGAGAAAGAGACCTTGTCATCTAGAAATACAGTATGTGTGGATAAGATGACCTGTCCGATTTGTTTCAAAGTAATCCAACTGGGAGGAGATGGGTGGGTATGGAGCTGTAATCCATTTGGAACAATTTTCACTTGGAGCATGTGGGGGTATAGATGAAACAACAGCCAGGAGATGTTAACTGTTGACACTGGGTGATAGGTACACAGGGGTTCATTTTACTATCCTTGGTAATTCTGTGCATGTACATTTGAAGTTGCCTATGTGAAGAGTAAAAATGGATGAGATCTTCAGAAATGCTGTTCACGAATGTCTAATAACAGAATATCAAAAGGAAAACCGAAGCAATGTGGAAGTCAGAATTACTAAGTTACATCCTACTAATTTATATGTGTTTTACCAAAAACCGTTGGCCCCTAAAATGGGGGCTGTCCATTCATTATATACTGACCTCCTTGTGAAATGAGATGTGATGGTGGTCTGCCTGGCAGTTTGCCTTCTAATCCTGGGGCTAGATGAGACTTCAGCTGCTTAAAGAAAAAGAAACAAAAAAGCCACTATGAATAAAGAGTTCACAGCCAAGGTACAGTTCTTCAGCATTACCAAGCTGGTGCAGAGACCAGGTTCTGAGGATTAAGTAACCTTCTCTTCTTATTCTCAGCAACCACCATCTTGATAAACTCATCAAATTAGCACCTGCCAGTCTGCTGGGCCATTTCAACACAAGCTCTTGTATGAGGGGCCCAACCCTGAGACGCACAAGGAAACAGAGCCTCCGTTTATTTCGTCAAAAGATGAAGTGGCCAAGCACCTGACCTGAGCTCAAGTCCCATGCTCTTTTTTTAAAAATTCCAGAAGAGTTACTCTGACTACAAGTGGGGAAGGAGTCTAAGAATAAATGTTTAGCTTAAACAGGCATGTAACTTACAAGTCATAGATATCAGCAGCTCCTGTTATCTTATACCTCATAAATTCAACCGCATTTGGGGATCTAATGCTCTATAACTTGGCTGAAGACAAAAATTTAAAGTATATATCTAAGCTAGTTAGACGTATACACAAGAGGGAATTCCACGGCGGTCCAGTGGTTAAGACTCGGCACTCTCACTGCCAAGGGCCGGGGTTCGATCCCTGGTTGGAGAACTAAGATGGTACAAGCCGAGCAACACAGCCATCCCCCCACCAAAAAAAAGGATACACAAAAAACAAGTACTGCCGGTGGAGGGGTTGTGTGTGGGGGGAACAGACAGACCCTATGGCGCCAAGTCTGTCCTCCCCTTAGGTGGCACCAGATTCCAACGAGGTCAAACGAGTCAAGCGCTCTTACAGTTTGTTTCTCCATCGGACTTGCTTCTCCTGGGCATGCAAAGTTTGGAAACAGGTTTGGGGGACTTGTTTTTCTCTGCTATTTCCACTCTGCGCTCCTCACCACTTGTCTGGCTCCCGTTTTCTAGACAGCCGTTCACTTCCCAACTGAAAGCATGAGCTCTGTTCTCCAAGGACAAATCTTTATTTAAAAGGGATCTGCCTTGAGCCAGGTAGCCCTCCTACAGCAGGAAAGGATCATTTAAGTAGCAGTGACTGTAAACAAGGGGCCATGAGAGAATAAGGAAACACAGGCGCTTCCTTCATAACTATCAGGGAACAGGGAGAGGTGGGATTATTCTGCCTCCCTGGTCACAGACAAGTTACATGGGAGGAAACGTTTTCTAGCCGCCGGGATGCTGACGACTTACCTCTGATAATTCTTCTCTATGTAGTTTGGTTTTCAAGTCACACAACTGATTCTTTATTTCTGTCTGCAGAAATTCACGCAAGAGATTCCGTTTCTCCTTCATGCATTCCTAAGGGAAGGACAGAGGTTTACAAGTCTCCACATTCCCAAGGTAGGAACCAATGGACTAATACACAAATAGTTACACTGCCTGGTCACATAACAATGACTGAATGGCAGGCAATGCTGAGTCGGCCAAAAAGAAAACTAAATATTCACAAGACATGTTCCTGATGTTTCCGTTAAGATCATATCACACACCATCTCCAGAGTGGTGACAAATGGAAAGATTAGAGGTGAAACAGACACATAATAGAGTACTAGAACAAAACTGATTTGGAAAAACAGTGTGACCAGGACAAGTTATAATCCAGACTTGATGGTACGGAACCCAGACTGGGAAACTCGATGAGTTACCAAAAGCTAACCCATAATAGCCTATTAGTACAGCACATTAGACAGAAACATCCACGTCATCCTCAACTTTAGGGAAAAGAGAGCCAATTCCACTTAATTTTGTTTTTATGAACTACATAGTATCTGTCAAATGGTCACATTTGATCATATATTTTGTTAAGGTGGAGATTACCTTACCTTTTCTGTTAACTATCTCTTTCCAAATCTTTGAGCCTGGGGGAAGAAAAGGGAAGAAACAAACGCTTGTTCAGCAACATTGTCCACCTGTAAGAATGCCACACTTTAAAGAACTTTGGAAATAAGTTGAACATGAATGTTAGAAAAAAATACAATGGTTTTTCCCTCCCCCAGTGTCTAGAATGCCCTACTGTAATGCCTGCACGTTAAGAAGTTATTTTCAATATGAATGAGGTCCCCCTTTTGGGGGGTGGTTTTCTGATGGTGGTAAGAGATGATATAGGAGATTATCTTCCGATAATATAGGGAAATCTATCTAAAGTAATTATTCAGTACTTGCCTGATAAGTCAAATTTGAAATTCTTCCATTTCACTGAATTCTTTCCTTCTTTCAACTTTTAATTAATAGAGTAAATTACATGATCCCATCACTCTCTTCAAGACAGTCTATAAATAACCTTAAATGTCATAAGTCGGAATTCATTACAGAAATTCACCCGTCATTTTCCAGTAAAGGAAAGCAGCAATTCAAATACAAGCAGTAATACTGTAGTGTATCAATTTGTTGCAGAGAAAAATGTTTATTTAAAAATTTCAAAATACTTTGTATACCAGCCCTCACTAAAAGTATTTTTTAACTGTACTGACATGGACCTGAACCCTTAAGAATTCATCTTTTTCCTCATTATATTTTGTAACCTGACATGCTTTGAAAATAGGCATATATTTTTTAAGTTACAAAACTATTTCAACTCAAAGAATTGTTTAACTTAGGCAAAAAGAAGAGATTAACAATATTATACTCAAACAATTTGCTTCCAATAGATAGAACTGAAGGGGGTATAAAATGACATTCCTCAAGTCTTCTGGATTTTATTTACTCATTGTAATGTACAAAGAGACCCAGGTCCCACCAGGTTAGGGACGTTGCTTCTATGATTTATCTTCTAAAGACAATGGATGAGCAAACCCACCTCCCCTTTAGCCCTGGTTAGCATCAGTCCCAGTGAACCTTCATTTCTCTTTCCTATCTAAATCAAGCTATTCCTCTATAATAACCCATTCTGAATAATGATTATTGAGATTTAAATAACAGCTTTCCAAAAACAACTCTATAGCAATTTATTCCAAATTAGCCCAATCTACAGTTTCTTCTTCATTTTAAGTGAAAAAGTAAAGAATAAAAACATTAGCTAATTTTTAACACATCATTTATCAATGATTCAAGTTGAAAACTGCTTCAACTTTAGCATCTCATGGGTACAAACGGATAAGGAATTTTATGCTAGAAGATTTGGTTGGATACCTGAAGATGTGGTTTATTTATGAGAGTTTTTGTGTTGTGTGTTGATAGATTTAACAACTAAAGAGATTTTGAACATCTTGGGGAGTACTCAATGACTGTCTAATTGTTTCTGTAACTTAGAATGTTTTTCAAGCGCACATGATATAAAAAGTATTATATTATAAAAGTAATATAATTTTGTCTTAATGGATTCTTTCCTAGAAATGGAGCAAATGTTTTGGCTACCAAATCCTTGCAATGATATTTAGTACTGTATTTTTAGCTTCTGCTCTTCTTAAATAACCCAAAAGCTGTACTTTTTATTTAAACCATGAGAACATAAAAGTAGGTGTATAGGTCAAGAGAAAGTACATCCATTTTGTGTCTTTGCCGACTCTTTTCAGACTGATATGTCATCTTTGTCTGAAATAGCAAGCCACATAATTTTGCATAGAAAATAAGAAACATACCTAGAAGTTATTTTTAAGTGTTAACATTTAAAGGGACCAGCACTACATAATATTTTTAATTCCATAAATATTTACTGATATCTGCATTATTATAACTCTCAAATTTTTCCTTAGAATTTTGAAAGAACTTCCTTCATTCCAGTATCATGGAAAAGTTTTTCAAGCTTAATTCAACAGGCTATTTCAACTAGCCGGTATCTTTGATCTTTATTATGGTTAATTTTTCTTCATGAAGTGACCAAATTTGAATAAGGCTGATGGTCCATCATGGGGGAGATTCATCTCTCCGGCTTCTTCCTGCTGAGGGAGAATCATCTTTGGTTTGTGACATCACAGTCTGAGCTGGGCAAGTGGCTGTGATAGCAAACCGAGGATTATATCCCTTCAGTGTGAATGAGCTGCAAGAGATGTGGGTGCTATCATTTCAAGTCCTGTCACAGAGACACTACTGAGATGCATGACAGGAGTCAAGTGAGGGAAAGATGCTTGCATTGCAATTGTCACTTTTACAGCATCAGCCATTAAAGATAAAAGTACCATTTCACAGTTTCCTTCATTATTAATTTAAAAGAGGGAGTAAACGTCATGTTAATAAAACTCACAGATAATGATAAAATGGGAGGGAGGAAAGTAACCAGCGAGTAACCAGACAATAAAGGAAGAGGGACACGGAGAGTGAGGGATGGGTGCACAACTCAGCCGCGCCTCTGGCCACAGGAAGAGCAAAAAATAGAAGGCGCCAGCGCGCAGTGGCGGGCTGGAAACCCTCCGACCTCGGAGAACTGCGGAGAACCGGGGACCGGAGTCAACAACGGCTCCCAGGCGGTCCCAGCGTCCCGACCCGCACCCGGCCGCGACACAGTTTCCACAAACTGAGACACACGGAGCCCGCGCGAGGGGCGGCGGGTCGCGCGGGCTTCCCCGCCGGCTCCCCTGCAGGCCGGTCCCCCGCAAGCCGAGCGCACGAAAGGGCGCCCCAAAGGCGCCGGCCCAAGGCGCCCGCTGCGCTTTCCCTCCCGAAGGTGGGCTGCAGGGCCCAAGCGTAAACCCTGAGACAACAACACGCGCACCACGCCGCCACGGGGGACGAGAGGCCGGGCGCCCACCTGCCCGGACACCCTGCATTTCTGGAATCACCGGACGCCTGTGTAAATTTCCGTTCGGCGTGTCATTTGCCAAAGGCCACTCAAGATCAGGGGACAGGATGCCTCCTCTCCAAGGGTCCAGCCAGCCCACCCACTAAAATTACAGGACACAATGCCTCCGTTCCAAGGGCCCTGCCAGCCCACCCACTCAAATTAGGGGAGACAACGCCTCCTCTCCAAGGGTCCAGCCAGCCCACCCACTCAAGATCAGAGGGACAAAATGCCTACCTAAAACACAACAAAACAAAAACACAAAAAACTGGAGAGAGGAAGGAAAGGGTGTCCTCAAAAATAAAAAAGCTAAGCACGTTGACAGCGCTAAGAATAAACTACCAGGAAAAAGAAACCCTACATGTCAGATCATGAAGTACGGAAGGGCAAGCCCGCCGGCAGTCCAGGCCCGGGGGGACCGGGGTCCCCAGCCCTACAGAGCCAACGGCAGCCCGCCTCGGGCGCCCCTCGGAAGCGCGGGGTCCCCGCGGCCGAGTCTGCGCCCCCGGCCGGCCCCGGCTCCCCTCTGCCCACCCTGCGCGCGGGGGCTGGACACGGCCGCGGAGAACCACGGCGGGGCGGGAAGGGGGGCTCCAAAGAGGGTCTGGCGACTCGAGTCGCTCCGTTTCTCGGTGGGCTCAGCGCGCGCCGTGGGGGAAGAGGGGCGGGGGTCCGGGAAGAGGGGACGGGTGGCACTCACGTAGACCGGCAGCGGCCACGGGTAGACGGCGGGCTCGGCCCCCACGGACGACTCCAGCCTGGGCTCCAACTTCTCCCCCATGTCTTCGCGCGCGGCCCCCGCACCAGGCTAGTCTGGCGGTTGGGGGGAGGGGCGGGACGCCCGCCGGCGGGGGCGGGGCAGGCGGGCGGGCAGGCGAGCGGGCGGGCGGGAGGCTGAGGGGAGGGGGCCTGGCCTGGACCTCAGCCACCGCCGCCGCCGCCGCCGCCGCGCTCCCGTCTGGCCCCCGGCTCCCTCTTTGTGGTCACAGGCCCGGGACCTCCAGCGCTGCCGCCAACTCGGGCCGGCGTGAGGCGAGCACAATGAGCCGGGGCCGGGCTGAACCACTCACTCGCGGCGCGCGCGCGCCGCCCACCCCGTGGACTCGCCCGCTCCACCTACGCACGCACGCACGCACGCACGCACGTCTTTGGCTGCCCCCGGCCACCCGCACCGGCCCGAAGTCGGGACCCGGGGAGACCCCCTCGGGGCTTGGGGTGGCGGGTTCGACTCCCGCCCTTGACGTACCGTGACACACACACACACACACACACACACACACACACACACACACACACACACCCACCCACCCACCCAATAATAAGACTATAATTCCTCATTAAATATGACAGCCGGAATCCCGGCTTCTGTTCACAAAAATGCCCTGTATTTAGCCTATGCTAGGCACCAGACCCTGGACGCTCAGTACTGGCAAAAAAGGAAATGCCCTGCCCTCATGGCGCTGCCATTTTAATTGGAATAGTAGTGACAATGGTCAAGGGAGAAAATAAAGTGTCATCATCGCCACGGGGACGGTTAATCTCATGTGCGCACTGCGTGGGGCCCTGGCAACCACAAACATTATTCCAGATGTGGCCAGGAAGGTATTTTTCAGAAGAGATGAACACTGAAATTGGTCCACCTTGGGTAAAGGAGATTGTCAATGCCGTGGCGTGGGTGGGCCTCGTCCATCAGCTGAAGGACTGGAGAGAAAAATGAGGTTCCGAAGAAAGAGGGAACTGTTCCTCCAATGGCCTTGGGACATCAGCTCTTCCCTGTGTCTCCAGCCCAGAGTCCTGCCCTGACTTGCCTGCCTCACGGTCACATGAGTCAACTCCTTAAAACAAAACTATATATGTAAAAATACTGAATATATACAAGCCTATTAATTTGTATATGTGTGCATACATATTATATATATGTATACACATATGTTTATATGTGCGTGCGTTTGTAGTATATGTGTAAGTACTATATACAGTATACATACAAGCCTATATATTTGTGTGTATATATTGTATACATGTATGTATGTGCATATATATAGTATACATTTTATAAATGTGAACATGCTGTGTATATACACACACCCATATATTGATATATGGGTGTGTGTAGATATACAGTTTATGTACACTGTATGTATGTATACAGTGTGTATTTATATATAGGTGTGTATATATGTTGTATACCTGTATGTGTATATGTTTCTAGGTGTTACATGTATATATGTATATACTGTTATATACACACTTGCGTATGTATTTATATGTGTATGTACATGCGCATATTTACATATAGGTGTGTATGTGTGTGTATACATTGTATATATGTATATATCTGATATATATGATATATGTACGTGTACATACGATGAATTTATATATACAGTACATATATATTTTTATGCTATATGCTTTTATATGTAGGTGTATATGTGTGTCTATATGTATGTACGTGTACGTATTGCATGTATTATATGTGTATGTATGTATACTGTCTATATACACACCTAAATATCTTTGTATGTGTGTCTATATGTATGACATATATGTACCTAGGTGTGTATATTGCATATGTTATACGTATGTGTGCATACTGTATACATACAAACGATGCATTTTATATGTGTGTATGTATAGTGTCTATGTATGTGGGTATTGTATATGTTATGTGCATATGTGTGTATACATACTGTAGATATACAAACTATGCCTTTTATATGTGTGTATACAGGTAGGTGTGTATTGTATATACTATATGTGTATATGTGTGTATGCATACTGCATAGATACACTGCTGTATATTTTTGTACGCGTGTACATATGTACGTGTGTGTGTATATACACACACACACCCTATGGCTTCTGTTTGTCTGGAGAACCCTCACTGATACGGACACTTATGACAATTGAGCACCTGCTCTTTGCCAGCCAGGGAGCCAAAGGCTTGTCCTTGCGGTGTCTCCCTTAAGTGTCACAAGTCCCAGGAGGGAAGGTGATGCGGCTGCTACCAGTTGAGGTGCCTCAGGGTCAGAGAGGTGCACAGGGTGGGGGGCTGGAGCCTGGTGGAGCCCAGGTGGAGTTCTAGCAGCAGTACAGCCTAGCAGTCCCACTTCCCCGGGTGCTTCTCACAAAGACGCCAAGGGAGAGACGGGATCTGAAGGAGGGGATGAGGAAGCTTCCGTGGGTCCGCAAGCCCAGACCAAGGCTGACTCGTCAAGGGTGTTAGAGGTCAGGACTGTGGTTACCCTGGGGGTGGGCTTACACAGAGCCATTCACATTCTGAAAAAGTATCCATTCTGCTCTTGTTTGTATGTTTACCCCCCTCCCCCAAATCTTTTAAAAACAGATTCTCTTGGTTGCTGGGAACACACACGGGGAAGTTGTGTGTGAGGGGGTGTGATCCAGGGGACAGGGAGGATAAGCCCCCCCACTCGTAGGGCCAGGAGTGGCTCAGCTTTGTGAGCTGAGGATGGCCCACGAGGTCCCAGAGAGAAGGGTCCCTGCTCCGTCCCTGCTCTGTGCACCCCATTCCCAGCCCGAGAAGCCCAGAGCCACCCCCCGCAACACACACACACACACCAGGGAGGAGAGCCAGTCACCCTGGCTCCCAGGCTCTGGCTCCAAGGCTCCCGGCACTAGGAGCTCTTTTCAGCTTTCATGCTCTGTCTGTCTCTCGCCCGCCCTCCCTCCCTCCTCCGCTTCTTCCCCTCCCGCTCCATCTGTCCTCCCCTCCAGCCTGCATTTCTACACAGGATGGCTCACAGACAGCTGCTCCCCGTGCCCACCTGCCACCATTCGATGGATGTCAAAGCAAACCCTGGGGACTTCCCTGGAGGTCCAGTGATTAAGACTCCGAGCTTCCACTGGCAGGGGGCGCGGGTTCGATCCCTGGTCAGGGAAATCAGATCCCACATGCCGCACGGCATGGCCAAGAAAAATAAATGAATAAAAAATAAAGTTATAGTGATGAAACAGCCCTAGTGGTGCAAGGACGGGACGTATAGCTCTATGGTATAGAATAAAGGTCCAGAAACAGATCTATGAGAACTTGATATGACAGAAAGTGGGGAAATTAAGGAGTTTTCAATAAATGGCATTAGGACAATTGCATATCCATGTGGGAAAAAGTAAATTAGAAAAAAAAAAAAAAAAAAGGCAAGCCCTGGTCAGGTGTGACCTTGGGCCCAGGGCCATTGGCACACGTTGTCATGTGGGATGTTCTTCCTTAGACTCCTCCCTCCCCCCTGTGTCACTGTCACTTCCTCCAGAACCTTCCTGGACTCCCCTACACAAGCCTGGGGTGTGCCCTCACCCGCCCTGGATCACCAGAATTCCCATCCCGGCCCACCCTTCCCTGCCAGGTAAAGAACTGTGCATGGTCAATAAGACCATAGAGGTCATTGGCCATTGCTATTGCAGCTGGAATTGTTACTGTGTTTAGATAGGGTGACCAACACCCGCCCCCAGTTTGCCCAGGACCGCTCAGGTTTGAGCGCTGGAACTCTGGGGAAACCCTCAGTCCCGGGGGACCCCAGAAGGCTGATCAGCCTATTTAGGACGGATCTTTCACTTGATCTCCCAACCCCCGAGAGCCAGAAAGGGAATCTCCCCCCTCCTTCCATTGTAACCTTCATTCATCCATCCACTCATCCCTTTATTCAACTCCTTTATTCAGCAAGTATTTATGAAGCATCTACTACACAGCAGACACTCTTCTAGGTGCTGGGGACATAACAGCATCCCTGTCCTCAAAGAGCTCACGTTCTAGCGAGGGCAGCAAACAGTCGACTGAGAAGGTGTGATTTATCACATGGCGATGATGTCTTGGAGACCACTGCAGGGCAGAGGAGGTGGGAGAGGAAAGGGGCAGGTCTAAATGCAGGCGCTGACGGGATTGGGGCAGACCTTGCCCTGGGCCAGGCTGGTTGCTTCAACACAGCTGTCCTCGCCCAGGGCCATCCTGCCCCCGCCTCACCCAGTTCTTCCGTGACGTGTGGGGAAAATCTGTGGTTGTCACAACTCGGGGGGAGGGGCCCCTGGAATCAAAGGGGTGTGGCCAGGGCTGCTGCTAAACCCCACACAGTGCCCAGGAGGGGCCCTCAGCAGAGGATGACCCGCCCCGAATAACCCCAGTGCCGCAGGGGAGACCCTGCACTAATATTATTCAGACCCGCTGGTGCCCCCAGATTCCTGCACAGGCAGGGACTCTAACCGGGTCACCTCTGTATCCCGAGGTGACCTAGAGTGGGGCAGCCAGGAGGGCTGAGATGAGCATCGGGGGTGAAATGACAAATCTCTGTGCCCACTCTCCGCGCCGCACCCCAGGGGCGATGGCCTCTATCTCCTCCCTGTGCAGGTAGCTTTTCCCTGAGCCATTTCTTCTTGTCAAGGTCCCTGTCGCAGGTTGGGTTCCCCAAAGATGACGTTGAGAGCAAGGATTGGAGTGCAGGTGGTTGATGTGAGACGTGCAGCAACAGATACAGCTGCCATAGGGTCCCGCAATTCCACTCCTGGGCATAGATCTGGAGAAAACTCTAATTCAAAACTATACACACACCCCTGGGATCTCCTTGGTGCTCCAGTGGTTAAGACTCCGTGCTTCCAGTGCGGGGGGCATGGGTTCCATCTCCGGTCAGGGAACTAAGATCTCACATGCTGTGTGACAAAAAAAAAAAGAAAGAAAGAAAGAAAAAGAAAGAAAGAGAGAGAGGGAGAGAGAGAAAGAAAGAAAGAAGGGAAGGAAGCAAGGAAGAAAGAAAGGAAGAAAGAAATAAAGGAAGAAAGGAAGAAAGAAAGAAAGGAGGAAAGAAAGGGAGGAAGAAAGGAAGAAAGAAAAAAAAAAGAAAGACAAGATACATGCACCCCAATGTTCATTGCAGCACTATTTACAATAGCCAAGACATGGAAGCTACCTAAATGTCCACTGATGGATGAATGGATAAAGAAGATGTGGTACATATATACAATGGGATATTATCCAGCCATAAAAAGAATGAAATAATGCTATTTGCAGCAATGTGGATGGACCTAGAGATTACCATACTAAGTGAAGTAAGTCAGAAGAGAAAGACACATATCATATGATCTCACTTATATGTGAAATCTAAAATACGACACAAATGAACTCGTCTACGAAACAAAAACAGACTCACAGACATAGAGAACAGACTTGTGGTTGCCAAGGGGGAGAAAGAGTGAGGGAGGGTTGGATTGGGAGTTTGGGGTTAGCAGATGCAAACTATTAAATATAGGATGGATAAACTACAACATCCTACTGTCTAGCACAGGGAACTATATTCAACATCCTGTGATAAGCCATAATGGAAAAGAAAAAAGTTTTATTTATAGGTTCCATCCCTAACTGAGCTGGCCCATCCCCTCCCATGGTTCTAAGTGCAGCCCGAGGCTGCAGACTTCCCACCGTGGTCTTCAGCTCCAGAGCAAGCCACCTGCAAACCACCCACATCTTTCCAGGGGCTGGCAACTCTCCTTTGCTACTGATTCCAAGACACATCCAGATAGCAAAAATGTGACCATGAAAAGAAACTCAGGCATGTTCAAATCAGGGAAATAACATTCTTATCTCTGTTCAGTACTCGCTTAATTTTAGAATAGCTTAGAGTTACAAAAAAGTGGCAAAGATCTGTACAGAGTGTAGAGTGCCGTGGACCCTGACCCAGTAACCCTATCTCCAACACGTTAGTACGTTAGTATGACATGTTTATCCAACTAAGGAACCAAGATGGATACATTGTTATTAACTAAAGTCCACACTTCATTAGCATTTCCCTAGTTTTCCCCTAACATCCTTTTTCTGTCCCAGTCTCCTCTGGGCTGTGACATTTCTCAGATGTCCCTGGGTTTTGATACCTTGAAAGTTTTGAGGAGGACTGGTCAGGTATTTTGTCCCTCAATTTGTTTGTCTGTTTTCTGATGTTTTCTTATGGTTGGTCTGGAGTTATGGGGTTTGGGGCGGAAGATCCAGACAGAGATAAAAATGCCATTCTCCTCAGGTCACATCAAGGATACACACCATCAACGGGACTTATGACAAATGATTTTACCCTTGATCACCTGGCCAGTAGCGTCTTTTTTTTTTTTTTTTTTTTTTTTGCTGCGTTGGGTCTTCGTTGCGTGCGGGCTTCTGTAGTTGTGCATGGGGGCTCAGTAGTTCTGGCTCCCAGGATCTAGAGCGCAGGCTCAGTAGTTGTGGCCCACGGGCTTAGTTGATCTGCGGCACCTGGGATCTTCCCGGACCAGGGCTTGAACCTGTGTCCCCTGCACTGGCAGGCGGATTCTTTTCTTTTCTTCTTTTCTTTTGCAACCAAAACTTTAATCCCAAGGATTCTCACAAAACATATTACGAATGACAGCATGAAAAAAAAAATTGCACAGTAACTCAAAGTTCAGCTCTACAATACTCTTAATCCGGCAGGACATTGGTATCTTGATCATCTCAGATTTCCAAAAAATATTACAAAGAGCTATGTATTCATGTACAGCAATCACAGAGGGGACTTATGACCTAACTCAAAGGTAAACTAACTTCCTTAAAACTTCTTAGATTCTCAACTCCCTGGACCTCTTGTCCCGTGTGAAGACTAGTGGAATTTTTAAACCTCTAATCTAGGGTAAGGGTGCAGCTTTCATTTTTACCTGCTGGCTTGTGTTCACAGCACCTTTTAAAGACTGCTTGCTTAACTACAGCTGCATACCATATCCCAGCTACAGAAAGTCTTTTCCATGTTTGCCAGTGTTGTTTCCATAATAGTAAACATCACACTTTAGGTGGGCAGGAGTTAAAGTTTTATTATCAGTCTAGGCAAGACCAAAAATTCAAAGCAAATTCAATTTTGCTTAAGGGAACATTGGAAGGTAACAATTCTTCATATCACATGCCTCATGTGACCCATTTCAAACCATAGAGAATGACACCTTTATGGGTCACTGTCCCAAGAGACAAACAAATGTGAACAACTAAAACATTTAAAAAGTGCACCAAGCTTCAGAAGTCTCAAACAAAACTTGAATTTTCTGTACATACTCCTGTCAAATGAAGTTATTGCCTGTACACCACTCCTCTTGCAAAGTGGTCTTCTATTTCCTTTCATTTGACCTAGATCGGCTAGGAGACCTAGAGAAAGATCGGGACGGCTTGTGATTTCTCTCCTGGGACAGTCATCTCTCTCTTCTCCTATATCTAGAAAGGGACCTGCTCTGGCTGACGGAGAAGGCTCTCCATCTTGGAGATGTGTGGGAGGTGGAGGACTCCTCCTCCGATAATCATCTCGAGGGCGACGACCCCAAGAAGGAGGCGGTCACGATTTGGACTTCTCTTTTCCCCATTCGACAGGTCCACTCTTACTCGGCAGCCACATAGTGTTCTCCCATCTAGTTCTCGGACAGCATCTGCTGCATCTCGGGGATCTTCACATTCAACAAGAGCGAAGCCGGGAGGGCTTTTAGCAACCCACACACTTCAGAGTGGTCCGTAATAGCCTAAATCTCGTTCCAATTCAGCCTTGTTACCACTGTTTGCAAGATTCCCTACATAAACTTTACAGTCCAACGGACAGGAATCACGATGCAAGACCCTCGTGGCCTCCTGTTTTTCACGGGCCACAGGGTGGTCCCGGGCCTCTAGAATCTGGCAGCTGAATCTGCTCGCACAAGCTGTCCTGTGGGGATGCTTTTCCCCCTATGTGTCCAGCCCGGGGCCCCGCGGTCTTGGCCCGGCCTCCCCGGTGAGAGGGTGAACCCCAGCTCCCTGGAGCAGACACTCAGAGCCCTGGTGACCGGACTCACGGCTGACGGGGCTGGAGCGGCGGCTGGACATGTGTGGCCAGCCTGGTGGTGTTTGGCCCCCTCTGCAGTTCCAGTTCCAGCTGAGAAAGAGCCTCCCTGTGTTATTTTCTCCTGGTTGTGTAAGGATCCCCGGTGTCATCTGACAGAAATGTAGATGGTGTGTTCTTTCTCTCTTTTCTCCCTGCTTCCTCTCCTCCCTCTCTCCCTCCCTGTCCCTCTTTCCCTGTTCTGCTCTCCCTCTACCTCTTTCCCTCTCCCTCTCTCTCTCTCCCTCCCTCTCTCTCCATCTGTCTCTCCCTCTCTCCCTCCCTCTCTCTCTTTCCTCTCCCTCTTTCCTCTCCCTCTTCCCTCTCCTCTCCCTCTGTCCCTGCCTCTCTCCCTGTGCCTGTTTCCCTGTCCTTGTTTCCGTGTTCCGCTCTGCCTCTACCTCTGTCTCTCCCTCTCTGGGAGGGAGTGAGGGAGATGGAGAGACGGAGGGAGAGGGAGAGTTGGAGAGAGAGGGAGAAGAGGGAGGAGAAGGAGGGAGGCAGAGGGAGGGAGGGAGAGGTCTCTTCCTCCCTCCCTCTGCCTCTCTCCTCCTCCTCTCCTTCTCTCCCTCACCCTCTCTCCCTCTCCATCCCTCCATCATTTTCCCTCCTGCTCCCTCTCCCTCTCTCCCTCCCAGAGAGGGAGAGACAGAGGGAGAGGGAGAGGGGGGAGAGAGGGACACGGAGAGGGAGGGAGGGAGACAGAGAGGGAAGCAGGCACCCTCTCTCCTTCTCCCTCTCCCTACCTCCTTCTCCGACTCCCCCTCTCCTTCGCTCCCTCCCTCTCCTCTCCCTCTGTCTCTCCCTCTCCCTCCCTCCCTCTAGGAGAGGGAGAGGAAGGGAGGGAGAGGGAGAGGGAGAGATGTCTCGCCCTCCCTCCCTCTCCCTCGCCCTTTCCCTTCCTCTCTCCCTCCCTCCTTCTCCCTCTCCCTCCCTCTGTCTCTCCCGCTCCCTCCGTCTCTCCCTCTCCCTCCGTCTCTCCCGCTCCCTCCGTCTCTCCCGCTCCCTCATTCCCTCTCAGACAGGGAGAGATGGAGGGAGAGGCAGAGATGAGGGAGAGGAGCAGAGGGAGGGGGGAGAGAGGGAGAGGGAGAGAGGGAGAGAAGAAGGAGAGAGGGAAAGGGAGGGAGGAAGAGACCTCTCTCTCTCTCCCCCCTCTCTCTCCTTCTCCCTCTCCCTTGTCTCTGCCTCTTCCTCCGTCTCTGGGAGGGAGTGAGGGAGATGGAGAGACGGAGGGAGAGGGAGAGGGAGGAGAGGGAGCGAGGGAGTGGGAGAGAGGGAGCGAGAGAGGGATAAAGGGAGGGAGAGAGGGATAGAGGGAGGGAGGGAGAGACGTCTTTGTCTTTCCTTCCCTCCCTCTCTCCCTCTCCCCCCTCCCTCTCCTGCTCTCTCTCCCTCCACCTCCTTCCCTCTCCAGAGAGGGAGAGGGAGCAGGAGAGGGAGAGAGGGAGGGAGAGAGGGAAAGGGAGAGAGGAAGACACCTCTCTCTCTCTCCCTCCCTCCCCCCTCTCTCTCCCTCTCCCTCTCCCTTGTCTCTGCCTCTTCCTCCGTCTCTGGGAGGGAGTGAGGGAGATGGAGAGACGGAGGGAGAGGGAGAGGGAGGAGAGGGAGCGAGGGAGTGGGAGAGAGGGAGCGAGAGAGGGATAAAGGGAGGGAGAGAGGGATAGAGGGAGGGAGGGAGAGACGACTTTGTCTTTCCTTCCCTCCCTCTATCCCTCTCTCTCCCTCTCCCCCCTCCCTCTCCTGCTCTCTCTCCCTCCACCTCCTTCCCTCTCCAGAGAGGGAGAGGGAGCAGGAGAGGGAGAGAGGGAGGGAGAGAGGGAAAGGGAGGGAGGAAGACACCTCTCTCTCTCTCCCTCCCTCCCCCCTCTCTCTCCCTCTCCCTCTCCCTTGTCTCTGCCTCTTCCTCTGTCTCTCCATCTTTGGGAGGGAGTGAGGGAGATGGAGAGACGGAGGGAGAGGGAGAGGGAGGAGAGGGAGCGAGGGAGTGGGAGAGAGGGAGCGAGAGAGGGATAAAGGGAGGGAGAGAGGGATAGAGGGAGGGAGGGAGAGACGTCTTTGTCTTTCCTTCCCTCCCTCTATCCCTCTCTCCCTCTCCCCCTCTCCCCCCTCCCTCTCCTGCTCTCTCTCCCTCCACCTCCTTCCCTCTCCAGAGAGGGAGAGGGAGCAGGAGAGGGAGAGAGGGAGGGAGAGAGGGAAAGGGAGGGAGGAAGACACCTCTCTCTCTCTCCCTCCCTCCCCCCTCTCTCTCCCTCTCCCTCTCCCTTGTCTCTGCCTCTTCCTCTGTCTCTCCATCTCTGGGAGGGAGTGAGGGAGATGGAGAGAGGGAGGGAGAGAGGGAGGGAGGGAGGGAGGGAGAGACGCCTTTGTCTTTCCCTCCCTCCCTCTATCCCTCTCCCTCCACCTCCTTCCCTCTCCAGAGAGGGAGACAGAGAAGGAAGCAGGCACCCTCTCCGGAGAGGGAAGGAGGTGGAGGGAGAGGGAGAGGGAGCACGAGAGGGAGAGAGGGAGAGGGAATGAGGTATCGGAAGAGCGGAACAGGGAAACAGGGACAGGGAAAGGGGGACAGGGAGAGAGGGAGAGGGAAAGAGGGAGAGGGAGAGAGGCAGAGGGAGAGATGGAGGGAGAGTGAGAGTGAGAAGCAGGGAGGTAGAGGGAGGGAGGGAAGGAGAGAGAGAGGGAGACAGAGAGGGAGAGAGGGAGAAGGGCTGATGGGGGCTCCCTCCCCCTCCCCTCCTCTCCCCACTGCTTTCTCTTTCTTCTGCTTCAACAAACACCAGGCGCCTTTTAGATCAGCCCTGAAGTCAACGTTGATGCTTGGACGGCTTGACCTCCCCGCTGCCTTCCAGCCCGGGACCACAGCTGGGAGATGAAGTCTGCGGGGTCCTGGGCAGCGGCGGCGGGCTGCACAGGCACCTCCTCTGACGCCCAATCTCTCCTCCTTTACGAGGCAGCCGCCAGCTCCCCTCCCTGACTCCCCAAGATTTGGGGCCTTTTTAATATGTGTCGATAATGCCATGAGCTACTATTTAACTTTTCCACGAGGACCCATCTCCCGAAATGCAGTGCTTTTCAGCCTTGGCTGCACTAGAGAACCCCCAGGGAAGGGAGAGACGTCTGTACCTCCCTCCCTCTCCCTCTCCCTCTCCCTCCTCCTCTCCCTCTCCTTCTGGGGTGATGCCCGATGAGCTCAGATTCGCAGATGTTCCCCCCATCTCCTCTCTGTGCCTTGCGTGGGGTCTGGGCCTTCTCACTGTGGCCCGGGTATGGCCTTGACATTCAGACATCGGTTCCTGCAAGGACACTTGCGTTTGGTCCATACCGCGTGTGGCTGCAGTCTGTGCTTCTCCTGTTCAGCATCTTCAGTAGATGGGGGCTGTGCGTGAGCCCTTCATCTTCCCCGCAGACACCACTGGTGCTTGCTCGGCCTCGTGGGTGATGTGGGGGGCATGGGGGACAGTCCTGTGTCCCCACCTTCTTGGGCTGCAGACAGGCCACGTTGGTCCTGTGGTGACTGGGGGCTCCCAGGAGAACCCCACCGCAGAGCCGGAGAGGTGGCCCCAGAGAAGGTGGCGTACGCCCGCCTGGGGCAGGGCCTCACCAGCCAGCCCCGGGCCACCTGCAGCAACAGGCGTCTCGCCGTCCATGGGGCTGGGTGTTCGGGCACCGTGGGGATGACCTGCTGTCTGCACGGCAGCCGAGTCTGTATTGTTGAGCCCGGGGAGGCCCCTGGGTGGCTCCTGGAGAGCCTGGTCACATTTCTTCCTGCCCTTGGCCTTAGAGCTCATCACGGTTCACGCCGTTTCTGGTCCCAAAAGGACCTGTGTTCATAAAGACCACGTGTTAGGACAGCACCAAAGTGTCTAGAAATCCGGGCCAGGAGGAGGAGGGAGGGGGATTGGCTGTGCCCGCCAGTGGCCTGAGAGCCCTGCCCGCCCTCAGAGACCTGGCCCGGGGCCCGTGGGGAGGGCGTGGCCCACGGTCCCCAGCGCTGGCCGTCTCTGGGTTCCAGGAGAACTGCGCGATCCTCGGGGAGCTGGTAAGGCTGCAGGCTCAGAAGTCCCGCCTGCTGGGGTTCAGCACGCGTGCCGACTCCGTGCTGGAGATGAACATGGCCAAGACCAGCCAGGTGGTGGCCACTTTCCTAGGTAACCCCGCCTCCCCGAGGGTCAGGCGGACCTTGACTGGACGTGGTGCTGCCTGAGACCCGACTGTGTCAGCCCTTGGGGGTCGCCTTCCCCAACCCTTCATTCTGCCTCGAGGGGCGTGGGGTGGGTGGCGGCTGGGAGGCTGCCACAGGGACATAGCCGAACCTCTCCCCTCCGCCCGCAGATGAGCTGGCCCAGAAGCTGAAGCCCCTCGGGGAGCAGGAGCGGCCGTGATCCTGGACCTAAAGAAGGCCAAGTGCCAGAGGCGGGGCCTGCACTTTGACGGGCCCATCAACGTCTAGGACCTGTGCTGCTACATGAACCAGGGGGAGGAGACGCGCTACCACGTGGACCAGTACCTGCTCGATGAGTCCTTCCCCATGCAGGTGGTCACGCGCGGGTGGCTGGGCATCTCCCAGGAGCTGCTGGGGCTGACCTTCGACCTGGAGGAGGGTGCCAACGTGTGTCACGGAGATGTGAGGCTCTACACGGTCCGGGACGCGGCCGCGGACAAGGTCATCCATCGGCAAGTTCTACCTGGACCTCTACCCTCGGTGCATGCGTGGGGGAACCTGTCGGCCGTGGGCCAGGGCTCCTCTGTGGAAGCGGGGCCTCACCCGCGTCCCTCCCCAGGGAAGGGAAGTCTGGGCACATGGCCTGCTTTGGCCTGCAGCCGGGCTGCCTGCAGCAGGATGGGAGGCGCCAGATTGCCATCGCGGCCATGGTGGCCAACTTCACCAAGTCTACGCCCAACCCGCCCTCCCTGTTGCAGCATGATGAGCTGGAGACCTACTTCCATGAGTTCTGGCAAGCGATGCACCAGCTCCACTCCCAGGTGGGTGCGGGCGCGGGGCTGCAGGCAGGGGGCGGGGAGGGCCCGGGCTCTCCCGTGGTTCTCAGGCAGGCCCTCGCCACGGGATTCTTCCGCTGATGTCACCCCGCACGTGGTGACGCCCTCGGTGTCAGTTTCCATCATCAAACCCCACGCACAGGGCGTGTAAAAAAATGGAAGTGGATGTCCTCGAGACTCTGGAGCCTGGAAGCCGCAGATCAAGGAGTCAGGACTGGTTCCCTGCATGTTAAATACGTGTATTCAAGAGTTGCCTTTAAAAAGACAAAAGAAAAGAAAGGAACGTTGCATGCAAGTCTGGTGACAGGCGGTGATGAGAACCAGAGGGTAGGCTCTGGGGCCGGGAGCGCTGTGCCCTGTGAGGCCCTGGGGCTGCTGCCAGTCTCGGTGGAGGCTCAGCAAGTCCCAGGGACTTCCCCACCGGGGGGGCGGGGGTGTCCCCAGCTGAGCGTCTGGGCCCAGGACCCAGTGCTCCTTCAGTCTTCCTGCGGTCAGCCCTTCGTCCTGAGAGCGATGCTCTCACAGGCTGCACCGGAGCGCGTGGGGACACTTTACTGAGCTGTGCAGCCGTCACTACTGCCCTATTTTGGAACATTTCCCTCACCCCAAAAATGTCCCTCACGCCTTTAGTTATCATTCCCTCCCCTCCCCTGCCCCTGACAACCAGGAACCCACTCTGACTCTGTGGATCTACCTGTTCTGGATGTTCCCCCTCAGTGGGGTCACACCGTGTGCCCTTCTGTGTCTGACTTGTCTCGCTGAGCATCGTGTTCTCAGGGTGCATCCACGTGGCAGCGAGTGTCAGGGCTTCACACCTTTGCGTGGCTGAGGGCCGGAAAAAAGACAAACGACAAGAAAGGCACGTTACCTGCGACTCTGGCGACAGCCGGTGATGAGAACCAGAGGGAAGGCTCTGGGGCCGGGAGCGCCGCGCCCTGTGAGGCCCTGGGGCTGCTGCCAGTCTCGGTGGAGGCTCAGCAAGTCCCAGGGACTTCCCCACCGGGGGGGCGGGGGTGTCCCCAGCTGAGCGTCTGGGCCCAGGACCCAGTGCTCCTTCAGTCTTCCTGCGGTCAGCCCTTCGTCCTGAGAGCGATGCTCTCACAGGCTGCACCGGAGCGCGTGGGGACACTTTACTGAGCTGTGCAGCCGTCACTACTGCCCTGTTTTGGAACATTTCCCTCACCCCAAAAATGTCCCTCACGCCCTTAGTTATCATTCCCTCCCCGCCCCCTGCCCCTAACAACCAGGAACCCACTCTGACTCTGTGGATCTACCTGTTCTGGATGTTCCCCCTCAGTGGGGTCACACCCTGTGTGCCCTTCTGTGTCTGACTTGTCTCGCTGAGCATCGTGTTCTCAGGGTGCCTCCACGTGGCAGCGAGTGTCAGGGCTTCACACCTTTGCGTGGCTGAGGGCCGAAAAAAAGACAAACGACAAGAAAGGCACGTTACCTGCGACTCTGGCGACAGCCGGTGATGAGAACCAGAGGGAAGGCTCTGGGGCCGGGAGCGCCGCGCCCTGTGAAGCCCTGGCGTTGCTGCCAGTCTCGGTGGGGCACGGGCAGCGCCGTCCCCCAGAGCTGCTGGCCAACTCATCAAGTCCCGGCTGGCCAACCCCGGTGCGGTCGGGCCGAGGGAAAGGAAAGGGGCTCCCGGACCGCCCGGCTGGAAAGCGCGGCCTGCACACAGTGCCAGCCCCCCGTCTCCTTCCTCCCGCCCTCCAGGCCTCTTCAACCTGCGCCAGATCGTCCTGGCCAAGGTGGACAAGGCCCTGCACACGCAGACGCCCGCGGACCCGGCCCAGGAGAATGCCCGCCTCTGCCAGGAGGTCCTCGGGGTCCCAGCCACGCCAGGTAGCCAAGTGCACGCCGGGCCCACCTTAGCGGTCGCTTGGCGGCTACTGCCCAGGTCAAGAGGATCCTCTGGTGGTGTGTGAAGGGGGACCGACTGACGGGCTCTGGCCGAGGCCCGCTGACCTCTGGCCTCTTCCTGCCTCGGTTCCTGGGCTGGTCCCTCCAGCTGTGGCCCGCGGAGTCCGAGGGTGGGGTGGGCGTATCTGCACGTGCTTTCTGGAGAGCCTGGAAGAGGCAGGAGAGGGCTTCATACCCCGGACGGAACGCGTCGACGAGGTTTGCCCGTGCGTGTCGGTGCGGAGACGCAGTTCACTCCCTCGTGAGCGCTTGAACCCGCGCCCTCCCCGTGCTGGAAGGTGAGCCCTGACTCATCCCTCGGAGCCTCGGGCAGCTGACCTTGTAAGAGGCTTCGGGGTGAACCCTCGTGAGCTTCAGCAGAAAGTCGGCAAAAATTTATTTGTGTCCCTCCACTGAGTTGCCCGCAAGGTCCCCGTTTTCTAGAAGTGTTGGGCCAATACTCCCTCTAGTGGCAGGGGACTCAGACAGGGCTGCTTTGAGGCCCCCTCTCTGGGGAAGGGGCACGGAGCGGCCAGGGGGCCGGGCAGGAGCTTCTCCGCGTGTGTCCCAGGGACCCACCTGCTTGCGACCTTCGGCCACCTGGCAGGAAGCTACGACGCCCAGTCCTATGGCTACCTGTGCAGCGAGGTGTACTCCGCGGACACGTTCCACACACGTTTCAAGCGGGAGGGCGTCCTGAGTGGCAAGGTGAGAGGCCAGCCTGCCATGCAGACCAACACGGAGGTCCTTGGCCTGGGCCTAGATGCTTGTGCCGCCCGCCTGGGCCTGCCAGGCTCTGAGGGCCCTGCCCTGGACCCCCTGCTCCCCTGCCCTTTCTTGAGTCACAGCAGAGGTGGCCACACCCACACCCTCAGTGAAGGGGGTGCTCCACCCTCCTGCAGCCCCACCCCCTCTCGTCAGGTTGCCATGGACTACAGAAGCTGCATTCTGAGGCCAGGGGGCTCCGAGGATGCCAAGGGCATGGTGAAGCTCTTCCTGGGTTGTGACCCCACGCAGGACGCCTTCCTCCTGAGCAAAGGGCTGCAGGTTGAGGGCTGCAAGCCGCCGGCCTGCTGAAGGCACGGGGTTTTGCCCACCCAGGCGGGCCGGGTGCCTTAGCGCCCCGTCGGGGCGGGGGAGGGGCCGCGTGTCCTCCCAGCCCCTGAGTCCCCGGCGGCCGGCCTAGGCCAAAAGTCTCCACCTGGAAGTGTCTGGAGAGCCTGGCATCAAGGCTCCCCCTTGTTGCACTAATGCAATCCCTTCCTGGGGAGCTTTCCTGGTAACAAAACGGTTCTTTGAAAACGCAGCCGTTAATAAAAAGACTCTACTCCTGGTCTCTGCCTGCCGTCCCTTCCACCACAGGAGTGGCATGGGGGCCGTCACACTGGGGGGAGTTCTGACCTTGGTCGGGGATCAGCCCTGGGGCCGTGGTGACGCGTCTGGGTCACTGGGAGATGGCTGAGCTGTGGGGTGAGTTCAGACGGGGATGGTGCCCCGCACCCCGGCCGGGCAGGCTCTCCAGTGAGGGGGTGTCAGTTTCCTGCCAGCCTCTCGCCCGTCACTGTTTGGCATCTCGGGGGCTGTGATTGGCTGGAGCTGGTTCTGGCGGTGGGCACAGCTGTGGGAAGCCCGGCTGTGGCTGTCCCTGTCCCCGTGTCCTGTCCTCCTGCTCAAGGCCGGCCGGCTGGCTCCCTCTGATCATCGGCAGCTGCTGAAGTCTGGACCACAGCAGGGGGCTGCCTTCCTGGGTCCTAGCGATTCTTCCCAAAGGCCTTAGGGATGTGTTTTGGTGGCAGTAGGAATTCAGAGAGGGTGCTGCACCACTGGAGCGGTAGGGTGGCTCTGGACCGTCCCGTGTGTCCTTCCCGGGCCTTTGAGCTCCTCGGGAGCCCTGCCTCCGGCCCTTCGCCCCCACAAAGGACGCCAGGCAGCGGAGCGAGCGCGCGGGCGGCGCCCCGACCTTCTCCCCGTGGCCCAGGCGGGCAGGCGGTGCCACGCTCTGTCCTCCCCTCAGCCTGCCCGCCCGTTCTCACCCGCCCTAGGGCAGTCGGTTGTGGACCAGGCTGTGGTGTCTGCCCTTCTGCAGCCCCGGCTCAGCTCCCTGCACCCACTTCGGTGCCTTCTGTGTTCTGGGCTGGTCGCAGGCCCAGAGCCGGTGGGCAGGCACCCCGTGGCCGGGAGGGCTGTTCGTGTGAATTCCCTGGGGCTTGAAAAGGAGCACAGCCGGCCTTCCATCAGGCACCTCTCGATGGATATGGAAGGGGCGTGTCGGGGCCTGGGGGCTGCTCGTCTTCCTGTGCACCGAGCCCCCAGGTGGTCCCCGTGCAAAATCCAGGTGTGGCGTTGGCACCCCAGCCGTGTGCCGGGCAGTCCATGGCGGGCGACACAAGCCTCGGGCTGGTGGGCCACAGGGTTCCTGAGCGGCAGGTCAGGACTGAGAGGGTGAGGCCTTTCCCCGGGTCCAGGGCCCAGGCTGATGCCGGCTGGAGGCCCCTCCGCTCACCGCCCGCAACCCCCAGCCCCTGCCCTCACGTGAGCCCCCAGGGCTGAGCTCAGGTGTTGGATGCCCAGGCTCCCCGGTAGCCCAGCCCGTTCCCAGTCCTCCGTGGTCACTGAAGGGCTTGGAAGCGGGTTGCCCCACAGAGACTGCTGTTCTCCGAGCCCTGGGCAGGGGGCAGGGAGGACGGGCACAGGGCCCTGCAGGGGTGTGGTCGCCGGGGCAGCCGGAGCAGCTCCACACAGTAAGTAAGAGCACCTCACCAAAAAACAGTGCGTTTCTCCAGCCGCCCCGGGACCTGAGCTCAGGTCCTGGGGCAGGAAGGGGCAGCACTGCAGCTGTTAGCTGTCACTGGGGGTCGACTGTGGCCCGGTGCCACCTCTTAGATCGTCCCCCGTCCCCTTCCGGGGTTGCGACCGGACCCCTGCCAATCGGGTTCTCACTCCTCCCCATCCCCTACGCCGGCTCCACGAAGGTGGAAGGAACACATTTTTAAAAAGGCTGGAGCCTGGGCTTCCCTGCTGGCGCAGTGGTTAAGAATCCGCCTGCCAATGCAGGGGACAAGGGTTCAAGCCCTGGTCCGGGAAGTTCCCACACGCCGCGGAGCAATGAAGCCCGTGCGCCACAACTACTGAGCCTGCGCTCTAGAGCCCAAAAGCCACAACTACTGAGTCCTCGTGCCCCGACTACTGAAGCCCGCGCGCCTAGAGCCCGTGCTCCGCAACAAGAGAAGCCACCGCAATGAGAAGCCCACGCACCGCAACGAAGAGTAGCCCCCGCTCACCGCAACTGGAGAAAGCACACACGCAGCAAGGAAGACCCAACGCAGCCAAAAATAAATAAATTAAATAAATAAATAAATTTTTAAAAATCATATTAAATACCTATCAATGAGATTTTAAGAAATAGTCAGGACCAGAGCCTCCCATCAAGCCTCTTAGATAGCCTCAACCACCAGAGGGCAGACAGCAGAAGCAAGAGAAACTACAATCCTGCAGCCTGTGGACCAAAAACCACAGTTACAGAAAGATAGAGAAGATGAAAAGGCAGAGGGCCATGTACCAGATGAAGGAACAAGAAAAAACCCCAGAAAAACAACTAAATGAAGTGGAGATAGGCAACCTTCCAGAAAAAGAATTCAGAATAATGATAGTGAAGACGATCCAGGACCTCGGAATAAGAATGGAGGCAAAGATTGAGAAGATGCAAGAAATGGTTAACAAAGACCTAGAAGAATTAAAGAACAAACAAACAGAGATGACCAATACAATAACCGAAATGAAAACTACACTAGAAGGAATCAATAGCAGAATAACTGAGGCAGAAGAACGGATAAGTGACCTGGAAGAGAGAATGGTGGAATTCACTGCTGCGGAACAGACTAAAGAAAAAAGAATGAAACGAAATGAAGACAGCCTAAGAGACCTCTGGGACAACATTAAACGCAACAACATTCGCATTATAGGGGTCCCAGAAGGAGAAGAGAGAGAGAAAGGACCAGAGAAAATATTTGAAGAGATTATAGTCGAAAACCTCCCTAACATGGGAAAGGTAATAGCCACCCAAGTCCAGGAAGCGCAGAGAGTCCCATACAGAATAAACCCAAGGAGAAACACGCCGAGACACATAGTAATCAAAGTGGCAAAAATTAAAGACCAAGAAAAATTATTGAAAGCAGCAAGGGAAAAACGACAAATAACATACAAGGGAACTCCCATAAGGTTAACAGCTGATTTCTCAGCAGAAACTCTGCAAGCCAGAAGGGAGTGGCATGATATACTTAAAGTGATGAAAGGGAAGAACCTACAACCAAGATTACTCTACCCAGCAAGGATCTCATTTAGCTTTGATGGAGAAATCAAAAGCTTTACAGACAAGCAAAAGCTAAGAGAATTCAGCACCACCAAACCAGCTCTACAACAAATGCTAAAGGAAATTCTCTAAGTGGGAAACACAAGAGAAGAAAAGGACCTACAAAAACAAACCCAAAACAATTAAGAAAATGGTCATAGGAACATACATATCGATAATTACCTTAAACGTGAATGGATTAAATGCCCCAACCAAAAGACATAGACTGGCTGAATGGATACAAAAACAAGACCCATATATATGCTGTCTACAAGAGACCCACTTTAGACCTAGGGACACATACAGACTGAAAGTAAGGGGATGGAAAAAGATATTCCATGCAAATGGAAATCAAAAGAAAGCTGGAGTAGCTATACTCGTATCAGATAAAATAGACTTTAAAATAAAGAATGTTACAAGAGACAAGGAAGGACACTACATAATGATCCAGGGATCAATCCAAGAAGAAGATATAACAATTATAAATATATATGCACCCAACACAGGAGCACCTCAATACATAAGGCAACTGCTAACAGCTATAAAAGAGGAAATCGACAGTAACACAGTAATAGTGGGGGACTTTAACACCTCACTTACACCAATGGACAGATCATCCAAAATGAAAATAAATAAGGAAACAGAAGCTTTAAATGACACAATAGACCAGATAGATTTAATTGATATATATAGGACATTCCATCCAAAAACAGCAGATTACACGTTCTTCTCAAGTGCGCACGGAACGTTCTCCAGGATAGATCACATCTTGGGTCACAAATCAAGCCTCAGTAAATTTAAGAAAATTGAAATCATATCAAGCATCTTTTCTGACCACAACGCTATGAGATTAGAAATGAATTACAGGGAAAAAAACGTAAAAAAGACAAACACATGGAGGCTAAACAATACGTTACTAAATAACCAAGAGATCACTGAAGAAATCAAAGAGGAAACAAAAAAATACCTAGAGACAAATGACAATGAAAACACGACGACCCAAAACCTATGGGATGCAGCAAAAGCAGTTCTAAGAGGGAAGTTTATAGCTATACAAGCCTACCTAAAGAAACAAGAAAAATCTCAAGTAAACAATCTAACCTTACACCTAAAGAAACTAGAGAAAGAAGAACAAACAAAACCCAAAGTTAGCAGAAGGAAAGAAATCTTAAAGATCAGAGCAGAAATAAACGAAATAGAAACAAAGACAACAATAGCAAAGATCAATAAAACTAAAAGTTGGTTCTTTGAGAAGATAAACAAAATGGATAAGCCATTAGCCAGACTCATCAAGAAAAAGAGGGAGAGGACTCAAATCAATAAAATCAGAAATGAAAAAGGAGAAGTTACAACAGACACCGCAGAAATACAAAGCATCCTAAGAGACTACTACAAGCAACTTTATGCCAATAAAATGGACAACCTGGAAGAAATGGACAAATTCTTAGAAAGGTATAACCTTCCAAGACTGAACCAGGAAGAAACAGAAAATATGAACAGACCAATCACAAGTCATGAAATTGAAACTGTGATTAAAAATCTTCCAACAAACAAAAGTCCAGGACCAGATGGCTTCACAGGTGAATTCTATCAAACATTTAGAGACGAGCTAACACCCATCCTTCTCAAACTCTTCCAAAAAATTGCAGAGGAAGGAACACTCCCAAACTCATTCTGTGAGGCCACCATCACCCTGATACCAAAACCAGACAAAGACACTACAAAAAAAGAAAATTACAGACCAATATCACTGATGAATATAGATGCAAAAATCCTCAACAAAATACTAGCAAACAGAATCCAACCACACATTAAAAGGATCATACACCACGATCAAGTGGGATTTATCCCAGGGATGCAAGGATTCTTCAACATACGCAAATCAATCAATGTGATACACCATATTACCAAATTGAAGAATAAAAACCATATGATAATCTCAATAGATGCAGAAAAAGCTTTTGACAAAATTCAACACCCATTTCTGATAAAAACTCTCCAGAAAGTGGGCATAGAGGGAACCTACCTCAACATAATAAAGGCCATATATGACAAACCCACAGCAAACATCATTCTCAATGCTGAAAAACTGAAAGCATTTCCTCTAAGATCAGGAACGAGACAAGGATGTCCACTCTCACCACTATTATTCAACATAGTTCTGGAAGTCCTAGCCACGGCAATCAGAGAAGAAAAAGAAATAAAAGGAATACAAATTGGAAAAGAAGAAGTAAAACTGTCACTGGTTGCGGATGACATGATACTATACACAGAGAATCCTAAAACTGCCACCAGAAAACTGCTAGAGCTAATCAATGAATATGGTAAAGTTGCAGGATACAAAATTAATGCACAGAAATCTCTTGCATTCCTATACACTAATGATGAAAAATCTGAAAGAGAAATTAAGGAAACACTCCCATTTACCATTGCAACAAAAAGAATAAAATACCTAGGAATAAACCGACCTAGGGAGACAAAAGACCTGTATGCAGAAAACTATAAGACACTGATGAAAGAAATTAAAGATGATACCAACAGATGGAGAGATATACCATGTTCTTGGATTGGAAGAATCAACATTGTGAAAATGAGTATACTACCCAAAGCAATCTACAGATTCAATGCAATCCCTATCAAATTACCAATGGCATTGTTTACGGAGCTAGGACAAATCCTCTTAAAATTTGTATGGAGACACAAAAGACCCCGAATAGCCAAAGCAGTCTTGAGGGAAAAACATGGAGCTGGAGGAATCAGACTCCCTGACTTCAGACTATACTACAAAGCTACAGTAATCAAGACAATATGGTACTGGCACAAAAACAGAAACATAGATCAATGGAACAAGATAGAAAGCCCAGAGATTAACCCACGCACCTATGGTCAACTAATCTACGACAGAGGAGGCAAAGATATACAATGGAGAAAAGACAGTCTCTTCAATAAGTGGTGCTGGGAAAACTGGACAGCTACATGTAAAAGAATGAAATTAGAATACTCCCTAACACCATACACAAAAATAAACTCAAAATGGATTAGAGACCTAAATATAAGAGTGGACACTATAAAACTCTTAGAGGAAAACATAGGAAGAACACTCTTTGACATAAATCACAGCAAGACCTTTTTTGATCCACCTCCTAGAGTAATGGAAATAAAAACAAAAATAAACAAGTGGGACCTAACGAAACTGCAAAGCTTTTGCACAGCAAAGGAAACCATAAACAAGACGAAAAGACAACCCTCAGAATGGGAGAAAATATTTGCAAATGAATCAACGGACAAAGGATTAATCTCCAAAATATATAAACAGCTCATTCAGCTCAATATTAAAGAAACAAACACCCCAATCCAAAAATGGGCAGAAGACCTAACCAGACATTTCTCCAAAGAAGACATACAGACGGCCACGAAGCACATGAAAAGATGCTCAACATCACTAATTATTAGAGAAATGCAAATCAAAACTACAATGAGGTATCACCTCACTCCTGTTAGAATGGGCATCATCAGAAAATCTACAAACAACAAATGCTGGAGAGGGTGTGGAGAAAAGGGAACCCTCTTGCACTGTTGGTGGGAATGTAAATTGATACAGCTACTATGGAGAACAATATGGAGGTTCCTTAAAAAACTAAAAATAGAATTACCATATGACCCAGCAATCCCACTACTGGGCATATACCCAGAGAAAACCGTAATTCAAAAAGACACATGCACCCGAATGTTCATTGCAGCACTATTTACAATAGCCAGGTCATGGAAGCAACCTAAATGCCCATCGACAGACGAATGGATAAAGAAGTTGTGGTACATATATACAATGGAATATTACTCAGCCATAAAAAGGAACGAAATTGAGTCATTTGTTGAGACGTGGATGGATCTAGAGACTGTCATACAGAGTGAAGTAAGTCAGAAAGAGAAAAACAAATATCGTATATTAATGCATGTATGTGGAACCTAGAAAAATGGTACAGATGAGCCAGTTTGCAGGGCAGAAGTTGAGACACAGATGTAGAGAATGGACATATGGACACCAAGGGGGGAAAACTGCGGTGGGGTGGGGATGGTGGTGTGCTGAATTGGGCGATTGGGATTGACATGTATACACTGATGTGTATAAAATTGATGCCTAATAAGAACCTGCAGTATAAACAAACAAACAAAACAACTAATACTAAACTTTCATTGGGTTATTTGTATGGAAATATGTTAATATAAATGTTTCAGACATTACATGAAATTTCTAAAAATCTTATATTTGTATGTGTATGGAAATATGTATGGAAATATGTTAATAGAAATGTTTCAGACATTACATGAAATTGCTAAAAATCTTATATGTTCTGGTATAATGTTATATGTAATAATCCTAGTTATTACTTTAAAATGTATATCTCAGAAATAACTAATTTTCTTGTCAACTGCATTATTATGAACTTTCATCAAATCTTTAACCGTGGTCATTTTTAAGTCTTTTGTCATAAAGAAAAAAAAAAAAAAGAAAGAAATAGTCAGTTAGTTAGTTAATTGTGCCGGGTCTTAGTTGCCACAGGCCAGCTCCTTAGTTGTGGTAATGAGATATTTTATATTCTTTTTTGTTCCTGAACAAAGGCCTCAGAATCCAGTATTTATTTGATAATGCTCACAGCATAGCTCAGCACGGAATAGCCACATTGTTTTTCTTTGGCTGCTATGTACCAAACAGCCTTTTGTACTGTTTTACCAAATGCATGTATTTAATACCTGTTTTAAAAAACATAGTGAGATCTCAAAAACTTGAAATTGACTAAAGTAAGATTCTCTCTGTAGTACTACTTATTTGACCAACACCACCTGATAACACCGGTGTGGTGCACCGAGCCTTACTCTAGCATATCGGGATACACCCCGTTTCGACAAGTGTTCATCCTCCAAGTCCCCAAGGCCTCTCACACACTGCCAGTGAAACTGCTTCCTGCTTGGGAAAGAGTGCCCCAGTTCGTTTCTTTAGAAGCTTGAAGGCTATGTAAGCCCTCCAAAAGGTTAGAGGGCAAAGAACAACTCTAAAACTGGCACATTTGTTTAAAGAAAAAGACTTGTCAATATTACAAGAGCCAGCTTGCTTTCACTTGTGACACGTTTTCTTAGGAGGCAAGGGATGTGGCCATGTGACTTGGACAAGCTGTTTCCCTCTGTCTCAGTGTCCCACCTGTGAGTGGGTAGTCTGACGAAGCTTAATGACAGACATCTGAATAACGATCATGAACAGTGGCATCTAATTTCCAAAATAAAAACAGGAGAATGAGTATGTCTTTCACAACAGGACGTCAAGTCTACCTCAAAGATATTGGTAGCCTTGAGTCCACTGCTTCTCACTGAGTGCAACTGTGCCCCCCAGGGGACATCTGGGGAAGTCTGAAGGTGATTTTGGCTGTCACGACTGGGAGGAGAGAGAGGGAATGTTACGGGCACCTAGTGAGTAAGAGGTCGGGACCTTGCTAAACACTCTACGATGCACAGGACTCACACACCACAGCAAAGGTTTATCTGGCCCCAAAAGTCAATGCCTTGGTTGAGAAACCCTGCCTTAGAGCAAACCACGGATACTCATCTTTAGCAGGTAACAGGGCATTTACTACCCACCTGTAAACCTACAGACTTCCCGACTTACACAGCTAATCCTGTGGCAGGAATGAAATAGAGAGCGTGTGACCATCTGGTAGTACCTAGGTTTGCCCCTCAAGTCACATGAGACAGTGCTGGAGACTGACATTTTCTATATTGGAGGTCTCTGGCAAGCCACCAGTTTTCTAACCTAAAAAGTCTAAGCAGCATTGTTACAATACACATAATAACACGACAATTCTGCTTTTATAGAGAAATTCGATGTGGGAAAGGAGCTTATCTGACATCAGAAGCAAATGCTTTGAACACATCACATCTGCTGGTTCGACTGTCAAATCTTGACAGCTGGAGACGTAGGAAGGTAGACAGGAGAGAACAGACCAAAGTTACGGGCCTGCTGAGTCCTCGGGGCTAACCATAATACACTTCGTACTGCCCTGGGTCCAGGGGTGTGTTCTAACACCCTCTCAGTCACTTACGGTCCATAGACAGACCAAGTATAAATTCACAATTACCAGCAAGTGTACCAAAAAAAGGCAGAGTTAAGTAACTTAAATGCGAGCCCTACCTGGTCTTTTTCTTCTTCATCGACAGAATCATCCGATTTTGCTTTTTCAGGGTCTTCCTCAGGTTTCCGTTTGGCAGGCCTGTCACACACACACACACACAGTAAAGCCAACTGTTAGCTCACCAGACCCTAGACCTCCAGTGGGCACGAAACAACTCATATTCCTCCCTACCAAGAGTACCCTCTCTTTGGAAAGATTCAGGGCATGGTCCCCTCTTCCCTCTGAGAAGCCCTTTTTGCCAGGACATTAAAAGAAGCTTCGAGCTTAATGTTTCTTTGGATGACAGGTTTAGAATACCACCATTTTGCAAACCTTAAGAAATAATGGATCTAGACTTTGATCAATGGCTGCTACAATCACCGAAGAGACATTACATGCCTCTGATGGACAGCCCCATGCTGTCAATGAAGTCTCACAAAATAAAGCTGGAATCTGATCAAGACTCTAGACCTAACTACCAGTTTACAGAAAACTGGAGGCAAGGGAACACATTAACCACCAAAACGATGCAGTCAGCCAGACCTAGAAGCTATTAGAAAAAAAGACCTATTTTCTTTAAATCAATGGCAAGAAGATAAGGAATCTATCACTCGAAAGGCTTAAGGAGCAAATCAACCAAACTCTGTTACACAAGGGGAAGAATGAACACTGCTATATATTTGTTAGTAAGGAACTGTTACACTTTATAAGGCCTGTTTTGTCTTCTTCAAAAGACTGTTTGCTAGATGTTAGCAATTATGGCAAAATATGAATAAAAAACTTGTCAGAGAAAGAGACCTTGTCATCTAGAAATACAGTATGTGTGGATAAGATGACCTGTCCGATTTGTTTCAAAGTAATCCAACTGGGAGGAGATGGGTGGGTATGGAGCTGTAATCCATTTGGAACAATTTTCACTTGGAGCATGTGGGGGTATAGATGAAACAACAGCCAGGAGATGTTAACTGTTGACACTGGGTGATAGGTACACAGGGGTTCATTTTACTATCCTTGGTAATTCTGTGCATGTACATTTGAAGTTGCCTATGTGAAGAGTAAAAATGGATGAGATCTTCAGAAATGCTGTTCACGAATGTCTAATAACAGAATATCAAAAGGAAAACCGAAGCAATGTGGAAGTCAGAATTACTAAGTTACATCCTACTAATTTATATGTGTTTTACCAAAAACCGTTGGCCCCTAAAATGGGGGCTGTCCATTCATTATATACTGACCTCCTTGTGAAATGAGATGTGATGGTGGTCTGCCTGGCAGTTTGCCTTCTAATCCTGGGGCTAGATGAGACTTCAGCTGCTTAAAGAAAAAGAAACAAAAAAGCCACTATGAATAAAGAGTTCACAGCCAAGGTACAGTTCTTCAGCATTACCAAGCTGGTGCAGAGACCAGGTTCTGAGGATTAAGTAACCTTCTCTTCTTATTCTCAGCAACCACCATCTTGATAAACTCATCAGATTAGCACCTGCCAGTCTGCTGGGCCATTTCAACACAAGCTCTTGTATGAGGGGCCCAACCCTGAGACGCACAAGGAAACAGAGCCTCCGTTTATTTCGTCAAAAGATGAAGTGGCCAAGCACCTGACCTGAGCTCAAGTCCCATGCTCTTTTTTTAAAAATTCCAGAAGAGTTACTCTGACTACAAGTGGGGAAGGAGTCTAAGAATAAATGTTTAGCTTAAACAGGCATGTAACTTACAAGTCATAGATATCAGCAGCTCCTGTTATCTTATACCTCATAAATTCAACCGCATTTGGGGATCTAATGCTCTATAACTTGGTTGAAGACAAAAATTTAAAGTATATATCTAAGCTAGTTAGACGTATACACAAGAGGGAATTCCACGGCGGTCCAGTGGTTAAGACTCGGCACTCTCACTGCCAAGGGCCGGGGTTCGATCCCTGGTTGGAGAACTAAGATGGTACAAGCCGAGCAACACAGCCATCCCCCCACCAAAAAAAAGGATACACAAAAAACAAGTACTGCCGGTGGAGGGGTTGTGTGTGGGGGGAACAGACAGACCCTATGGCGCCAAGTCTGTCCTCCCCTTAGGTGGTACCAGATTCCAACGAGGTCAAACGAGTCAAGCGCTCTTACAGTTTGTTTCTCCATCGGACTTGCTTCTCCTGGGCATGCAAAGTTTGGAAACAGGTTTGGGGGACTTGTTTTTCTCTGCTATTTCCACTCTGCGCTCCTCACCACTTGTCTGGCTCCCGTTTTCTAGACAGCCGTTCACTTCCCAACTGAAAGCATGAGCTCTGTTCTCCAAGGACAAATCTTTATTTAAAAGGGATCTGCCTTGAGCCAGGTAGCCCTCCTACAGCAGGAAAGGATCATTTAAGTAGCAGTGACTGTAAACAAGGGGCCATGAGAGAATAAGGAAACACAGGCGCTTCCTTCATAACTATCAGGGAACAGGGAGAGGTGGGATTATTCTGCCTCCCTGGTCACAGACAAGTTACATGGGAGGAAACGTTTTCTAGCCGCCGGGATGCTGACGACTTACCTCTGATAATTCTTCTCTATGTAGTTTGGTTTTCAAGTCACACAACTGATTCTTTATTTCTGTCTGCAGAAATTCACGCAAGAGATTCCATTTCTCCTTCATGCATTCCTAAGGGAAGGACAGAGGTTTACAAGTCTCCACATTCCCAAGGTAGGAACCAATGGACTAATACACAAATAGTTACACTGCCTGGTCACATAACAATGACTGAATGGCAGGCAATGCTGAGTCGGCCAAAAAGAAAACTAAATATTCACAAGACATGTTCCTGATGTTTCCGTTAAGATCATATCACACACCATCTCCAGAGTGGTGACAAATGGAAAGATTAGAGGTGAAACAGACACATAATAGAGTACTAGAACAAAACTGATTTGGAAAAACTGTGTGACCAGGACAAGTTATAATCCAGACTTGATGGTACGGAACCCAGACTGGGAAACTCGATGAGTTACCAAAAGCTAACCCATAATAGCCTATTAGTACAGCACATTAGACAGAAACATCCACGTCATCCTCAACTTTAGGGAAAAGAGAGCCAATTCCACTTAATTTTGTTTTTATGAACTACATAGTATCTGTCAAATGGTCACATTTGATCATATATTTTGTTAAGGTGGAGATTACCTTACCTTTTCTGTTAACTATCTCTTTCCAAATCTTTGAGCCTGGGGGAAGAAAAGGGAAGAAACAAACGCTTGTTCAGCAACATTGTCCACCTGTAAGAATGCCACACTTTAAAGAACTTTGGAAATAAGTTGAACATGAATGTTAGAAAAAAATACAATGGTTTTTCCCTCCCCCAGTGTCTAGAATGCCCTACTGTAATGCCTGCACGTTAAGAAGTTATTTTCAATATGAATGAGGTCCCCCTTTTGGGGGGTGGTTTTCTGATGGTGGTAAGAGATGATATAGGAGATTATCTTCCGATAATATAGGGAAATCTATCTAAAGTAATTATTCAGTACTTGCCTGATAAGTCAAATTTGAAATTCTTCCATTTCACTGAATTCTTTCCTTCTTTCAACTTTTAATTAATAGAGTAAATTACATGATCCCATCACTCTCTTCAAGACAGTCTATAAATAACCTTAAATGTCATAAGTCGGAATTCATTACAGAAATTCACCCGTCATTTTCCAGTAAAGGAAAGCAGCAATTCAAATACAAGCAGTAATACTGTAGTGTATCAATTTGTTGCAGAGAAAAATGTTTATTTAAAAATTTCAAAATACTTTGTATACCAGCCCTCACTAAAAGTATTTTTTAACTGTACTGACATGGACCTGAACCCTTAAGAATTCATCTTTTTCCTCATTATATTTTGTAACCTGACATGCTTTGAAAATAGGCATATATTTTTTAAGTTACAAAACTATTTCAACTCAAAGAATTGTTTAACTTAGGCAAAAAGAAGAGATTAACAATATTATACTCAAACAATTTGCTTCCAATAGATAGAACTGAAGGGGGTATAAAATGACATTCCTCAAGTCTTCTGGATTTTATTTACTCATTGTAATGTACAAAGAGACCCAGGTCCCACCAGGTTAGGGACGTTGCTTCTATGATTTATCTTCTAAAGACAATGGATGAGCAAACCCACCTCCCCTTTAGCCCTGGTTAGCATCAGTCCCAGTGAACCTTCATTTCTCTTTCCTATCTAAATCAAGCTATTCCTCTATAATAACCCATTCTGAATAATGATTATTGAGATTTAAATAACAGCTTTCCAAAAACAACTCTATAGCAATTTATTCCAAATTAGCCCAATCTACAGTTTCTTCTTCATTTTAAGTGAAAAAGTAAAGAATAAAAACATTAGCTAATTTTTAACACATCATTTATCAATGATTCAAGTTGAAAACTGCTTCAACTTTAGCATCTCATGGGTACAAACGGATAAGGAATTTTATGCTAGAAGATTTGGTTGGATACCTGAAGATGTGGTTTATTTATGAGAGTTTTTGTGTTGTGTGTTGATAGATTTAACAACTAAAGAGATTTTGAACATCTTGGGGAGTACTCAATGACTGTCTAATTGTTTCTGTAACTTAGAATGTTTTTCAAGCGCACATGATATAAAAAGTATTATATTATAAAAGTAATATAATTTTGTCTTAATGGATTCTTTCCTAGAAATGGAGCAAATGTTTTGGCTACCAAATCCTTGCAATGATATTTAGTACTGTATTTTTAGCTTCTGCTCTTCTTAAATAACCCAAAAGCTGTACTTTTTATTTAAACCATGAGAACATAAAAGTAGGTGTATAGGTCAAGAGAAAGTACATCCATTTTGTGTCTTTGCCGACTCTTTTCAGATTGATATGTCATCTTTGTCTGAAATAGCAAGCCACATAATTTTGCATAGAAAATAAGAAACATACCTAGAAGTTATTTTTAAGTGTTAACATTTAAAGGGACCAGCACTACATAGTATTTTTAATTCCATAAATATTTACTGATATCTGCATTATTATAACTCTCAAATTTTTCCTTAGAATTTTGAAAGAACTTCCTTCATTCCAGTATCATGGAAAAGTTTTTCAAGCTTAATTCAACAGGGTGTTTCAACTAGCCGGTATCTTTGATCTTTATTATGGTTAATTTTTCTTCATGAAGTGACCAAATTTGAATAAGGCTGATGGTCCATCATGGGGGAGATTCATCTCTCCGGCTTCTTCCTGCTGAGGGAGAATCATCTTTGGTTTGTGACATCACAGTCTGAGCTGGGCAAGTGGCTGTGATAGCAAACCGAGGATTATATCCCTTCAGTGTGAATGAGCTGCAAGAGATGTGGGTGCTATCATTTCAAGTCCTGTCACAGAGACACTACTGAGATGCATGACAGGAGTCAAGTGAGGGAAAGATGCTTGCATTGCAATTGTCACTTTTACAGCATCAGCCATTAAAGATAAAAGTACCATTTCACAGTTTCCTTCATTATTAATTTAAAAGAGGGAGTAAACGTCATGTTAATAAAACTCACAGATAATGATAAAATGGGAGGGAGGAAAGTAACCAGCGAGTAACCAGACAATAAAGGAAGAGGGACACGGAGAGTGAGGGATGGGTGCACAACTCAGCCGCGCCTCTGGCCACAGGAAGAGCAAAAAATAGAAGGCGCCAGCGCGCAGTGGCGGGCTGGAAACCCTCCGACCTCGGAGAACTGCGGAGAACCGGGGACCGGAGTCAACAACGGCTCCCAGGCGGTCCCAGCGTCCCGACCCGCACCCGGCCGCGACACAGTTTCCACAAACTGAGACACACGGAGCCCGCGCGAGGGGCGGCGGGTCGCGCGGGCTTCCCCGCCGGCTCCCCTGCAGGCCGGTCCCCCGCAAGCCGAGCGCACGAAAGGGCGCCCCAAAGGCGCCGGCCCAAGGCGCCCGCTGCGCTTTCCCTCCCGAAGGTGGGCTGCAGGGCCCAAGCGTAAACCCTGAGACAACAACACGCGCACCACGCCGCCACGGGGGACGAGAGGCCGGGCGCCCACCTGCCCGGACACCCTGCATTTCTGGAATCACCGGACGCCTGTGTAAATTTCCGTTCGGCGTGTCATTTGCCAAAGGCCACTCAAGATCAGGGGACAGGATGCCTCCTCTCCAAGGGTCCAGCCAGCCCACCCACTAAAATTACAGGACACAATGCCTCCGTTCCAAGGGCCCTGCCAGCCCACCCACTCAAATTAGGGGAGACAACGCCTCCTCTCCAAGGGTCCAGCCAGCCCACCCACTCAAGATCAGAGGGACAAAATGCCTACCTAAAACACCACAAAACAAAAACACAAAAAACTGGAGAGAGGAAGGAAAGGGTGTCCTCAAAAATAAAAAAGCTAAGCACGTTGACAGCGCTAAGAATAAACTACCAGGAAAAAGAAACCCTACATGTCAGATCATGAAGTACGGAAGGGCAAGCCCGCCGGCAGTCCAGGCCCGGGGGGACCGGGGTCCCCAGCCCTACAGAGCCAACGGCAGCCCGCCTCGGGCGCCCCTCGGAAGCGCGGGGTCCCCGCGGCCGAGTCTGCGCCCCCGGCCGGCCCCGGCTCCCCTCTGCCCACCCTGCGCGCGGGGGCTGGACACGGCCGCGGAGAACCACGGCGGGGCGGGAAGGGGGGCTCCAAAGAGGGTCTGGCGACTCGAGTCGCTCCGTTTCTCGGTGGGCTCAGCGCGCGCCGTGGGGGAAGAGGGGCGGGGGTCCGGGAAGAGGGGACGGGTGGCACTCACGTAGACCGGCAGCGGCCACGGGTAGACGGCGGGCTCGGCCCCCACGGACGACTCCAGCCTGGGCTCCAACTTCTCCCCCATGTCTTCGCGCGCGGCCCCCGCACCAGGCTAGTCTGGCGGTTGGGGGGAGGGGCGGGACGCCCGCCGGCGGGGGCGGGGCAGGCGGGCGGGCAGGCGAGCGGGCGGGCGGGAGGCTGAGGGGAGGGGGCCTGGCCTGGACCTCAGCCACCGCCGCCGCCGCCGCCGCCGCGCTCCCGTCTGGCCCCCGGCTCCCTCTTTGTGGTCACAGGCCCGGGACCTCCAGCGCTGCCGCCAACTCGGGCCGGCGTGAGGCGAGCACAATGAGCCGGGGCCGGGCTGAACCACTCACTCGCGGCGCGCGCGCGCCGCCCACCCCGTGGACTCGCCCGCTCCACCTACGCACGCACGCACGCACGCACGCACGTCTTCGGCTGCCCCCGGCCACCCGCACCGGCCCGAAGTCGGGACCCGGGGAGACCCCCTCGGGGCTTGGGGTGGCGGGTTCGACTCCCGCCCTTGACGTACCGTGACACACACACACACACACACACACACACACACACACACACACACTCACCCACCCACCCACCCAATAATAAGACTATAATTCCTCATTAAATATGACAGCCGGAATCCCGGCTTCTGTTCACAAAAATGCCCTGTATTTAGCCTATGCTAGGCACCAGACCCTGGACGCTCAGTACTGGCAAAAAAGGAAATGCCCTGCCCTCATGGCGCTGCCATTTTAATTGGAATAGTAGTGACAATGGTCAAGGGAGAAAATAAAGTGTCATCATCGCCACGGGGACGGTTAATCTCATGTGCGCACTGCGTGGGGCCCCGGCAACCACAAACATTATTCCAGATGTGGCCAGGAAGGTATTTTTCAGAAGAGATGAACACTGAAATTGGTCCACCTTGGGTAAAGGAGATTGTCAATGCCGTGGCGTGGGTGGGCCTCGTCCATCAGCTGAAGGACTGGAGAGAAAAATGAGGTTCCGAAGAAAGAGGGAACTGTTCCTCCAATGGCCTTGGGACATCAGCTCTTCCCTGTGTCTCCAGCCCAGAGTCCTGCCCTGACTTGCCTGCCTCACGGTCACATGAGTCAACTCCTTAAAACAAAACTATATATGTAAAAATACTGAATATATACAAGCCTATTAATTTGTATATGTGTGCATACATATTATATATATGTATACACATATGTTTATATGTGCGTGCGTTTGTAGTATATGTGTAAGTACTATATACAGTATACATACAAGCCTATATATTTGTGTGTATATATTGTATACATGTATGTATGTGCATATATATAGTATACATTTTATAAATGTGAACATGCTGTGTATATACACACACCCATATATTGATATATGGGTGTGTGTAGATATACAGTTTATGTACACTGTATGTATGTATACAGTGTGTATTTATATATAGGTGTGTATATATGTTGTATACCTGTATGTGTATATGTTTCTAGGTGTTACATGTATATATGTATATACTGTTATATACACACTTGCGTATGTATTTATATGTGTATGTACATGCGCATATTTACATATAGGTGTGTATGTGTGTGTATACATTGTATATATGTATATATCTGATATATATGATATATGTACGTGTACATACGATGAATTTATATATACAGTACATATATATTTTTATGCTATATGCTTTTATATGTAGGTGTATATGTGTGTCTATATGTATGTACGTGTACGTATTGCATGTATTATATGTGTATGTATGTATACTGTCTATATACACACCTAAATATCTTTGTATGTGTGTCTATATGTATGACATATATGTACCTAGGTGTGTATATTGCATATGTTATACGTATGTGTGCATACTGTATACATACAAACGATGCATTTTATATGTGTGTATGTATAGTGTCTATGTATGTGGGTATTGTATATGTTATGTGCATATGTGTGTATACATACTGTAGATATACAAACTATGCCTTTTATATGTGTGTATACAGGTAGGTGTGTATTGTATATACTATATGTGTATATGTGTGTATGCATACTGCATAGATACACTGCTGTATATTTTTGTACGCGTGTACATATGTACGTGTGTGTGTATATACACACACACACCCTATGGCTTCTGTTTGTCTGGAGAACCCTCACTGATACGGACACTTATGACAATTGAGCACCTGCTCTTTGCCAGCCAGGGAGCCAAAGGCTTGTCCTTGCGGTGTCTCCCTTAAGTGTCACAAGTCCCAGGAGGGAAGGTGATGCGGCTGCTACCAGTTGAGGTGCCTCAGGGTCAGAGAGGTGCACAGGGTGGGGGGCTGGAGCCTGGTGGAGCCCAGGTGGAGTTCTAGCAGCAGTACAGCCTAGCAGTCCCACTTCCCCGGGTGCTTCTCACAAAGACGCCAAGGGAGAGACGGGATCTGAAGGAGGGGATGAGGAAGCTTCCGTGGGTCCGCAAGCCCAGACCAAGGCTGACTCGTCAAGGGTGTTAGAGGTCAGGACTGTGGTTACCCTGGGGGTGGGCTTACACAGAGCCATTCACATTCTGAAAAAGTATCCATTCTGCTCTTGTTTGTATGTTTACCCCCCTCCCCCAAATCTTTTAAAAACAGATTCTCTTGGTTGCTGGGAACACACACGGGGAAGTTGTGTGTGAGGGGGTGTGATCCAGGGGACAGGGAGGATAAGCCCCCCCACTCGTAGGGCCAGGAGTGGCTCAGCTTTGTGAGCTGAGGATGGCCCACGAGGTCCCAGAGAGAAGGGTCCCTGCTCCGTCCCTGCTCTGTGCACCCCATTCCCAGCCCGAGAAGCCCAGAGCCACCCCCCGCAACACACACACACACACCAGGGAGGAGAGCCAGTCACCCTGGCTCCCAGGCTCTGGCTCCAAGGCTCCCGGCACTAGGAGCTCTTTTCAGCTTTCATGCTCTGTCTGTCTCTCGCCCGCCCTCCCTCCCTCCTCCGCTTCTTCCCCTCCCGCTCCATCTGTCCTCCCCTCCAGCCTGCATTTCTACACAGGATGGCTCACAGACAGCTGCTCCCCGTGCCCACCTGCCACCATTCGATGGATGTCAAAGCAAACCCTGGGGACTTCCCTGGAGGTCCAGTGATTAAGACTCCGAGCTTCCACTGGCAGGGGGCGCGGGTTCGATCCCTGGTCAGGGAAATCAGATCCCACATGCCGCACGGCATGGCCAAGAAAAATAAATGAATAAAAAATAAAGTTATAGTGATGAAACAGCCCTAGTGGTGCAAGGACGGGACGTATAGCTCTATGGTATAGAATAAAGGTCCAGAAACAGATCTATGAGAACTTGATATGACAGAAAGTGGGGAAATTAAGGAGTTTTCAATAAATGGCATTAGGACAATTGCATATCCATGTGGGAAAAAGTAAATTAGAAAAAAAAAAAAAAAAAAGGCAAGCCCTGGTCAGGTGTGACCTTGGGCCCAGGGCCATTGGCACACGTTGTCATGTGGGATGTTCTTCCTTAGACTCCTCCCTCCCCCCTGTGTCACTGTCACTTCCTCCAGAACCTTCCTGGACTCCCCTACACAAGCCTGGGGTGTGCCCTCACCCGCCCTGGATCACCAGAATTCCCATCCCGGCCCACCCTTCCCTGCCAGGTAAAGAACTGTGCATGGTCAATAAGACCATAGAGGTCATTGGCCATTGCTATTGCAGCTGGAATTGTTACTGTGTTTAGATAGGGTGACCAACACCCGCCCCCAGTTTGCCCAGGACCGCTCAGGTTTGAGCGCTGGAACTCTGGGGAAACCCTCAGTCCCGGGGGACCCCAGAAGGCTGATCAGCCTATTTAGGACGGATCTTTCACTTGATCTCCCAACCCCCGAGAGCCAGAAAGGGAATCTCCCCCCTCCTTCCATTGTAACCTTCATTCATCCATCCACTCATCCCTTTATTCAACTCCTTTATTCAGCAAGTATTTATGAAGCATCTACTACACAGCAGACACTCTTCTAGGTGCTGGGGACATAACAGCATCCCTGTCCTCAAAGAGCTCACGTTCTAGCGAGGGCAGCAAACAGTCGACTGAGAAGGTGTGATTTATCACATGGCGATGATGTCTCGGAGACCACTGCAGGGCAGAGGAGGTGGGAGAGGAAAGGGGCAGGTCTAAATGCAGGCGCTGACGGGATTGGGGCAGACCTTGCCCTGGGCCAGGCTGGTTGCTTCAACACAGCTGTCCTCGCCCAGGGCCATCCTGCCCCCGCCTCACCCAGTTCTTCCGTGACGTGTGGGGAAAATCTGTGGTTGTCACAACTCGGGGGGAGGGGCCCCTGGAATCAAAGGGGTGTGGCCAGGGCTGCTGCTAAACCCCACACAGTGCCCAGGAGGGGCCCTCAGCAGAGGATGACCCGCCCCGAATAACCCCAGTGCCGCAGGGGAGACCCTGCACTAATATTATTCAGACCCGCTGGTGCCCCCAGATTCCTGCACAGGCAGGGACTCTAACCGGGTCACCTCTGTATCCCGAGGTGACCTAGAGTGGGGCAGCCAGGAGGGCTGAGATGGGCATCGGGGGTGAAATGACAAATCTCTGTGCCCACTCTCCGCGCCGCACCCCAGGGGCGATGGCCTCTATCTCCTCCCTGTGCAGGTAGCTTTTCCCTGAGCCATTTCTTCTTGTCAAGGTCCCTGTCGCAGGTTGGGTTCCCCAAAGATGACGTTGAGAGCAAGGATTGGAGTGCAGGTGGTTGATGTGAGACGTGCAGCAACAGATACAGCTGCCATAGGGTCCCGCAATTCCACTCCTGGGCATAGATCTGGAGAAAACTCTAATTCAAAACTATACACACACCCCTGGGATCTCCTGGGTGGTCCAGTGGTTAAGACTCCGTGCTTCCAGTGCGGGGGGCATGGGTTCCATCTCTGGTCAGGGAACTAAGATCTCACATGCTGTGTGACAAAAAAAAAAAGAAAGAAAGAAAGAAAAAGAAAGAAAGAGAGAAAGAAAGAGAGAGAGGGAGAGAGAGAAAGAAAGAAAGAAGGGAAGGAAGCAAGGAAGAAAGAAAGGAAGAAAGAAATAAAGGAAGAAAGGAAGAAAGAAAGAAAGGAGGAAAGAAAGGGAGGAAGAAAGGAAGAAAGAAAAAAAAAAGAAAGACAAGATACATGCACCCCAATGTTCATTGCAGCACTATTTACAATAGCCAAGACATGGAAGCTACCTAAATGTCCACTGATGGATGAATGGATAAAGAAGATGTGGTACATATATACAATGGGATATTATCCAGCCATAAAAAGAATGAAATAATGCTATTTGCAGCAATGTGGATGGACCTAGAGATTACCATACTAAGTGAAGTAAGTCAGAAGAGAAAGACACATATCATATGATCTCACTTATATGTGAAATCTAAAATACGACACAAATGAACTCGTCTACGAAACAAAAACAGACTCACAGACATAGAGAACAGACTTGTGGTTGCCAAGGGGGAGAAAGAGTGAGGGAGGGTTGGATTGGGAGTTTGGGGTTAGCAGATGCAAACTATTAAATATAGGATGGATAAACTACAACATCCTACTGTCTAGCACAGGGAACTATATTCAACATCCTGTGATAAGCCATAATGGAAAAGAAAAAAGTTTTATTTATAGGTTCCATCCCTAACTGAGCTGGCCCATCCCCTCCCATGGTTCTAAGTGCAGCCCGAGGCTGCAGACTTCCCACCGTGGTCTTCAGCTCCAGAGCAAGCCACCTGCAAACCACCCACATCTTTCCAGGGGCTGGCAACTCTCCTTTGCTACTGATTCCAAGACACATCCAGATAGCAAAAATGTGACCATGAAAAGAAACTCAGGCATGTTCAAATCAGGGAAATAACATTCTTATCTCTGTTCAGTACTCGCTTAATTTTAGAATAGCTTAGAGTTACAAAAAAGTGGCAAAGATCTGTACAGAGTGTAGAGTGCCGTGGACCCTGACCCAGTAACCCTATCTCCAACACGTTAGTACGTTAGTATGACATGTTTATCCAACTAAGGAACCAAGATGGATACATTGTTATTAACTAAAGTCCACACTTCATTAGCATTTCCCTAGTTTTCCCCTAACATCCTTTTTCTGTCCCAGTCTCCTCTGGGCTGTGACATTTCTCAGATGTCCCTGGGTTTTGATACCTTGAAAGTTTTGAGGAGGACTGGTCAGGTATTTTGTCCCTCAATTTGTTTGTCTGTTTTCTGATGTTTTCTTATGGTTGGTCTGGAGTTATGGGGTTTGGGGCGGAAGATCCAGACAGAGATAAAAATGCCATTCTCCTCAGGTCACATCAAGGATACACACCATCAACGGGACTTATGACAAATGATTTTACCCTTGATCACCTGGCCAGTAGCGTCTTTTTTTTTTTTTTTTTTGCTGCGTTGGGTCTTCGTTGCGTGCGGGCTTCTGTAGTTGTGCATGGGGGCTCAGTAGTTCTGGCTCCCAGGATCTAGAGCGCAGGCTCAGTAGTTGTGGCCCACGGGCTTAGTTGATCTGCGGCACCTGGGATCTTCCCGGACCAGGGCTTGAACCTGTGTCCCCTGCACTGGCAGGCGGATTCTTTTCTTTTCTTCTTTTCTTTTGCAACCAAAACTTTAATCCCAAGGATTCTCACAAAACATATTACGAATGACAGCATGAAAAAAAAAAATTGCACAGTAACTCAAAGTTCAGCTCTACAATACTCTTAATCCGGCAGGACATTGGTATCTTGATCATCTCAGATTTCCAAAAAATATTACAAAGAGCTATGTATTCATGTACAGCAATCACAGAGGGGACTTATGACCTAACTCAAAGGTAAACTAACTTCCTTAAAACTTCTTAGATTCTCAACTCCCTGGACCTCTTGTCCCGTGTGAAGACTAGTGGAATTTTTAAACCTCTAATCTAGGGTAAGGGTGCAGCTTTCATTTTTACCTGCTGGCTTGTGTTCACAGCACCTTTTAAAGACTGCTTGCTTAACTACAGCTGCATACCATATCCCAGCTACAGAAAGTCTTTTACACGTTTGCCAGTGTTGTTTCCATAATAGTAAACATCACACTTTAGGTGGGCAGGAGTTAAAGTTTTATTATCAGTCTAGGCAAGACCAAAAATTCAAAGCAAATTCAATTTTGCTTAAGGGAACATTGGAAGGTAACAATTCTTCATATCACATGCCTCATGTGACCCATTTCAAACCATAGAGAATGACACCTTTATGGGTCACTGTCCCAAGAGACAAACAAATGTGAACAACTAAAACATTTAAAAAGTGCACCAAGCTTCAGAAGTCTCAAACAAAACTTGAATTTTCTGTACATACTCCTGTCAAATGAAGTTATTGCCTGTACACCACTCCTCTTGCAAAGTGGTCTTCTATTTCCTTTCATTTGACCTAGATCGGCTAGGAGACCTAGAGAAAGATCGGGACGGCTTGTGATTTCTCTCCTGGGACAGTCATCTCTCTCTTCTCCTATATCTAGAAAGGGACCTGCTCTGGCTGACGGAGAAGGCTCTCCATCTTGGAGATGTGTGGGAGGTGGAGGACTCCTCCTCCGATAATCATCTCGAGGGCGACGACCCCAAGAAGGAGGCGGTCACGATTTGGACTTCTCTTTTCCCCATTCGACAGGTCCACTCTTACTCGGCAGCCACATAGTGTTCTCCCATCTAGTTCTCGGACAGCATCGGCTGCATCTCGGGGATCTTCACATTCAACAAGAGCGAAGCCGGGAGGGCTTTTAGCAACCCACACACTTCAGAGTGGTCCGTAATAGCCTAAATCTCGTTCCAATTCAGCCTTGTTACCACTGTTTGCAAGATTCCCTACATAAACTTTACAGTCCAACGGACAGGAATCACGATGCAAGACCCTCGTGGCCTCCTGTTTTTCACGGGCCACAGGGTGGTCCCGGGCCTCTAGAATCTGGCAGCTGAATCTGCTCGCACAAGCTGTCCTGTGGGGATGCTTTTCCCCCTATGTGTCCAGCCCGGGGCCCCGCGGTCTTGGCCCGGCCTCCCCGGTGAGAGGGTGAACCCCAGCTCCCTGGAGCAGACACTCAGAGCCCTGGTGACCGGACTCACGGCTGACGGGGCTGGAGCGGCGGCTGGACATGTGTGGCCAGCCTGGTGGTGTTTGGCCCCCTCTGCAGTTCCAGTTCCAGCTGAGAAAGAGCCTCCCTGTGTTATTTTCTCCTGGTTGTGTAAGGATCCCCGGTGTCATCTGACAGAAATGTAGATGGTGTGTTCTTTCTCTCTTTTCTCCCTGCTTCCTCTCCTCCCTCTCTCCCTCCCTGTCCCTCTTTCCCTGTTCTGCTCTCCCTCTACCTCTTTCCCTCTCCCTCTCTCTCTCTCCCTCCCTCTCTCTCCATCTGTCTCTCCCTCTCTCCCTCCCTCTCTCTCTTTCCTCTCCCTCTTTCCTCTCCCTCTTCCCTCTCCTCTCCCTCTGTCCCTGCCTCTCTCCCTGTGCCTGTTTCCCTGTCCTTGTTTCCGTGTTCCGCTCTGCCTCTACCTCTGTCTCTCCCTCTCTGGGAGGGAGTGAGGGAGATGGAGAGACGGAGGGAGAGGGAGAGTTGGAGAGAGAGGGAGAAGAGGGAGGAGAAGGAGGGAGGCAGAGGGAGGGAGGGAGAGGTCTCTTCCTCCCTCCCTCTGCCTCTCTCCTCCTCCTCTCCTTCTCTCCCTCACCCTCTCTCCCTCTCCATCCCTCCATCATTTTCCCTCCTGCTCCCTCTCCCTCTCTCCCTCCCAGAGAGGGAGAGACAGAGGGAGAGGGAGAGGGGGGAGAGAGGGACACGGAGAGGGAGGGAGGGAGACAGAGAGGGAAGCAGGCACCCTCTCTCCTTCTCCCTCTCCCTACCTCCTTCTCCGACTCCCCCTCTCCTTCGCTCCCTCCCTCTCCTCTCCCTCTCCCTCCCTCCCTCTAGGAGAGGGAGAGGAAGGGAGGGAGAGGGAGAGGGAGAGATGTCTCGCCCTCCCTCCCTCTCCCTCGCCCTTTCCCTTCCTCTCTCCCTCTCCCTCCCTCCTTCTCCCTCTCCCTCCCTCTGTCTCTCCCGCTCCCTCCGTCTCTCCCTCTCCCTCCGTCTCTCCCGCTCCCTCCGTCTCTCCCGCTCCCTCATTCCCTCTCAGACAGGGAGAGATGGAGGGAGAGGCAGAGATGAGGGAGAGGAGCAGAGGGAGGGGGGAGAGAGGGAGAGGGAGAGAGGGAGAGAAGAAGGAGAGAGGGAAAGGGAGGGAGGAAGAGACCTCTCTCTCTCTCCCCCCTCTCTCTCCTTCTCCCTCTCCCTTGTCTCTGCCTCTTCCTCCGTCTCTGGGAGGGAGTGAGGGAGATGGAGAGACGGAGGGAGAGGGAGAGGGAGGAGAGGGAGCGAGGGAGTGGGAGAGAGGGAGCGAGAGAGGGATAAAGGGAGGGAGAGAGGGATAGAGGGAGGGAGGGAGAGACGTCTTTGTCTTTCCTTCCCTCCCTCTCTCCCTCTCCCCCCTCCCTCTCCTGCTCTCTCTCCCTCCACCTCCTTCCCTCTCCAGAGAGGGAGAGGGAGCAGGAGAGGGAGAGAGGGAGGGAGAGAGGGAAAGGGAGAGAGGAAGACACCTCTCTCTCTCTCCCTCCCTCCCCCCTCTCTCTCCCTCTCCCTTGTCTCTGCCTCTTCCTCCATCTCTGGGAGGGAGTGAGGGAGATGGAGAGACGGAGGGAGAGGGAGAGGGAGGAGAGGGAGCGAGGGAGTGGGAGAGAGGGAGCGAGAGAGGGATAAAGGGAGGGAGAGAGGGATAGAGGGAGGGAGGGAGAGACGACTTTGTCTTTCCTTCCCTCCCTCTATCCCTCTCTCTCCCTCTCCCCCCTCCCTCTCCTGCTCTCTCTCCCTCCACCTCCTTCCCTCTCCAGAGAGGGAGAGGGAGCAGGAGAGGGAGAGAGGGAGGGAGAGAGGGAAAGGGAGGGAGGAAGACACCTCTCTCTCTCTCCCTCCCTCCCCCCTCTCTCTCCCTCTCCCTCTCCCTTGTCTCTGCCTCTTCCTCTGTCTCTCCATCTTTGGGAGGGAGTGAGGGAGATGGAGAGACGGAGGGAGAGGGAGAGGGAGGAGAGGGAGCGAGGGAGTGGGAGAGAGGGAGCGAGAGAGGGATAAAGGGAGGGAGAGAGGGATAGAGGGAGGGAGGGAGAGACGTCTTTGTCTTTCCTTCCCTCCCTCTATCCCTCTCTCCCTCTCCCCCTCTCTCTCCCTCTCCCCCCTCCCTCTCCTGCTCTCTCTCCCTCCACCTCCTTCCCTCTCCAGAGAGGGAGAGGGAGCAGGAGAGGGAGAGAGGGAGGGAGAGAGGGAAAGGGAGGGAGGAAGACACCTCTCTCTCTCTCCCTCCCTCCCCCCTCTCTCTCCCTCTCCCTCTCCCTTGTCTCTGCCTCTTCCTCTGTCTCTCCATCTCTGGGAGGGAGTGAGGGAGATGGAGAGAGGGAGGGAGAGAGGGAGGGAGGGAGGGAGGGAGAGACGCCTTTGTCTTTCCCTCCCTCCCTCTATCCCTCTCCCTCCACCTCCTTCCCTCTCCAGAGAGGGAGACAGAGAAGGAAGCAGGCACCCTCTCCGGAGAGGGAAGGAGGTGGAGGGAGAGGGAGAGGGAGCACGAGAGGGAGAGAGGGAGAGAGGGAGAGAGGGAGAGGGAATGAGGTATCGGAAGAGCGGAACAGGGAAACAGGGACAGGGAAAGGGGGACAGGGAGAGAGGGAGAGGGAAAGAGGGAGAGGGAGAGAGGCAGAGGGAGAGATGGAGGGAGAGTGAGAGTGAGAAGCAGGGAGGTAGAGGGAGGGAGGGAAGGAGAGAGAGAGGGAGACAGAGAGGGAGAGAGGGAGAAGGGCTGATGGGGGCTCCCTCCCCCTCCCCTCCTCTCCCCACTGCTTTCTCTTTCTTCTGCTTCAACAAACACCAGGCGCCTTTTAGATCAGCCCTGAAGTCAACGTTGATGCTTGGACGGCTTGACCTCCCCGCTGCCTTCCAGCCCGGGACCACAGCTGGGAGATGAAGTCTGCGGGGTCCTGGGCAGCGGCGGCGGGCTGCACAGGCACCTCCTCTGACGCCCAATCTCTCCTCCTTTACGAGGCAGCCGCCAGCTCCCCTCCCTGACTCCCCAAGATTTGGGGCCTTTTTAATATGTGTCGATAATGCCATGAGCTACTATTTAACTTTTCCACGAGGACCCATCTCCCGAAATGCAGTGCTTTTCAGCCTTGGCTGCACTAGAGAACCCCCAGGGAAGGGAGAGACGTCTGTACCTCCCTCCCTCTCCCTCTCCCTCTCCCTCCTCCTCTCCCTCTCCTTCTGGGGTGATGCCCGATGAGCTCAGATTCGCAGATGTTCCCCCCATCTCCTCTCTGTGCCTTGCGTGGGGTCTGGGCCTTCTCACTGTGGCCCGGGTATGGCCTTGACATTCAGACATCGGTTCCTGCAAGGACACTTGCGTTTGGTCCATACCGCGTGTGGCTGCAGTCTGTGCTTCTCCTGTTCAGCATCTTCAGTAGATGGGGGCTGTGCGTGAGCCCTTCATCTTCCCCGCAGACACCACTGGTGCTTGCTCGGCCTCGTGGGTGATGTGGGGGGCATGGGGGACAGTCCTGTGTCCCCACCTTCTTGGGCTGCAGACAGGCCACGTTGGTCCTGTGGTGACTGGGGGCTCCCAGGAGAACCCCACCGCAGAGCCGGAGAGGTGGCCCCAGAGAAGGTGGCGTACGCCCGCCTGGGGCAGGGCCTCACCAGCCAGCCCCGGGCCACCTGCAGCAACAGGCGTCTCGCCGTCCATGGGGCTGGGTGTTCGGGCACCGTGGGGATGACCTGCTGTCTGCACGGCAGCCGAGTCTGTATTGTTGAGCCCGGGGAGGCCCCTGGGTGGCTCCTGGAGAGCCTGGTCACATTTCTTCCTGCCCTTGGCCTTAGAGCTCATCACGGTTCACGCCGTTTCTGGTCCCAAAAGGACCTGTGTTCATAAAGACCACGTGTTAGGACAGCACCAAAGTGTCTAGAAATCCGGGCCAGGAGGAGGAGGGAGGGGGATTGGCTGTGCCCGCCAGTGGCCTGAGAGCCCTGCCCGCCCTCAGAGACCTGGCCCGGGGCCCGTGGGGAGGGCGTGGCCCACGGTCCCCAGCGCTGGCCGTCTCTGGGTTCCAGGAGAACTGCGCGATCCTCGGGGAGCTGGTAAGGCTGCAGGCTCAGAAGTCCCGCCTGCTGGGGTTCAGCACGCGTGCCGACTCCGTGCTGGAGATGAACATGGCCAAGACCAGCCAGGTGGTGGCCACTTTCCTAGGTAACCCCGCCTCCCCGAGGGTCAGGCGGACCTTGACTGGACGTGGTGCTGCCTGAGACCCGACTGTGTCAGCCCTTGGGGGTCGCCTTCCCCAACCCTTCATTCTGCCTCGAGGGGCGTGGGGTGGGTGGCGGCTGGGAGGCTGCCACAGGGACATAGCCGAACCTCTCCCCTCCGCCCGCAGATGAGCTGGCCCAGAAGCTGAAGCCCCTCGGGGAGCAGGAGCGGCCGTGATCCTGGACCTAAAGAAGGCCAAGTGCCAGAGGCGGGGCCTGCACTTTGACGGGCCCATCAACGTCTAGGACCTGTGCTGCTACATGAACCAGGGGGAGGAGACGCGCTACCACGTGGACCAGTACCTGCTCGATGAGTCCTTCCCCATGCAGGTGGTCACGCGCGGGTGGCTGGGCATCTCCCAGGAGCTGCTGGGGCTGACCTTCGACCTGGAGGAGGGTGCCAACGTGTGTCACGGAGATGTGAGGCTCTACACGGTCCGGGACGCGGCCGCGGACAAGGTCATCCATCGGCAAGTTCTACCTGGACCTCTACCCTCGGTGCATGCGTGGGGGAACCTGTCGGCCGTGGGCCAGGGCTCCTCTGTGGAAGCGGGGCCTCACCCGCGTCCCTCCCCAGGGAAGGGAAGTCTGGGCACATGGCCTGCTTTGGCCTGCAGCCGGGCTGCCTGCAGCAGGATGGGAGGCGCCAGATTGCCATCGCGGCCATGGTGGCCAACTTCACCAAGTCTACGCCCAACCCGCCCTCCCTGTTGCAGCAAGATGAGCTGGAGACCTACTTCCATGAGTTCTGGCAAGCGATGCACCAGCTCCACTCCCAGGTGGGTGCGGGCGCGGGGCTGCAGGCAGGGGGCGGGGAGGGCCCGGGCTCTCCCGTGGTTCTCAGGCAGGCCCTCGCCACGGGATTCTTCCGCTGATGTCACCCCGCACGTGGTGACGCCCTCGGTGTCAGTTTCCATCATCAAACCCCACGCACAGGGCGTGTAAAAAAATGGAAGTGGATGTCCTCGAGACTCTGGAGCCTGGAAGCCGCAGATCAAGGAGTCAGGACTGGTTCCCTGCATGTTAAATACGTGTATTCAAGAGTTGCCTTTAAAAAGACAAAAGAAAAGAAAGGAACGTTGCATGCAAGTCTGGTGACAGGCGGTGATGAGAACCAGAGGGTAGGCTCTGGGGCCGGGAGCGCTGTGCCCTGTGAGGCCCTGGGGCTGCTGCCAGTCTCGGTGGAGGCTCAGCAAGTCCCAGGGACTTCCCCACCGGGGGGGCGGGGGTGTCCCCAGCTGAGCGTCTGGGCCCAGGACCCAGTGCTCCTTCAGTCTTCCTGCGGTCAGCCCTTCGTCCTGAGAGCGATGCTCTCACAGGCTGCACCGGAGCGCGTGGGGACACTTTACTGAGCTGTGCAGCCGTCACTACTGCCCTATTTTGGAACATTTCCCTCACCCCAAAAATGTCCCTCACGCCTTTAGTTATCATTCCCTCCCCTCCCCTGCCCCTGACAACCAGGAACCCACTCTGACTCTGTGGATCTACCTGTTCTGGATGTTCCCCCTCAGTGGGGTCACACCGTGTGCCCTTCTGTGTCTGACTTGTCTCGCTGAGCATCGTGTTCTCAGGGTGCATCCACGTGGCAGCGAGTGTCAGGGCTTCACACCTTTGCGTGGCTGAGGGCCGGAAAAAAGACAAACGACAAGAAAGGCACGTTACCTGCGACTCTGGCGACAGCCGGTGATGAGAACCAGAGGGAAGGCTCTGGGGCCGGGAGCGCCGCGCCCTGTGAGGCCCTGGGGCTGCTGCCAGTCTCGGTGGAGGCTCAGCAAGTCCCAGGGACTTCCCCACCGGGGGGGCGGGGGTGTCCCCAGCTGAGCGTCTGGGCCCAGGACCCAGTGCTCCTTCAGTCTTCCTGCGGTCAGCCCTTCGTCCTGAGAGCGATGCTCTCACAGGCTGCACCGGAGCGCGTGGGGACACTTTACTGAGCTGTGCAGCCGTCACTACTGCCCTGTTTTGGAACATTTCCCTCACCCCAAAAATGTCCCTCACGCCCTTAGTTATCATTCCCTCCCCGCCCCCTGCCCCTAACAACCAGGAACCCACTCTGACTCTGTGGATCTACCTGTTCTGGATGTTCCCCCTCAGTGGGGTCACACCCTGTGTGCCCTTCTGTGTCTGACTTGTCTCGCTGAGCATCGTGTTCTCAGGGTGCCTCCACGTGGCAGCGAGTGTCAGGGCTTCACACCTTTGCGTGGCTGAGGGCCGAAAAAAAGACAAACGACAAGAAAGGCACGTTACCTGCGACTCTGGCGACAGCCGGTGATGAGAACCAGAGGGAAGGCTCTGGGGCCGGGAGCGCCGCGCCCTGTGAAGCCCTGGCGTTGCTGCCAGTCTCGGTGGGGCACGGGCAGCGCCGTCCCCCAGAGCTGCTGGCCAACTCATCAAGTCCCGGCTGGCCAACCCCGGTGCGGTCGGGCCGAGGGAAAGGAAAGGGGCTCCCGGACCGCCCGGCTGGAAAGCGCGGCCTGCACACAGTGCCAGCCCCCCGTCTCCTTCCTCCCGCCCTCCAGGCCTCTTCAACCTGCGCCAGATCGTCCTGGCCAAGGTGGACAAGGCCCTGCACACGCAGACGCCCGCGGACCCGGCCCAGGAGAATGCCCGCCTCTGCCAGGAGGTCCTCGGGGTCCCAGCCACGCCAGGTAGCCAAGTGCACGCCGGGCCCACCTTAGCGGTCGCTTGGCGGCTACTGCCCAGGTCAAGAGGATCCTCTGGTGGTGTGTGAAGGGGGACCGACTGACGGGCTCTGGCCGAGGCCCGCTGACCTCTGGCCTCTTCCTGCCTCGGTTCCTGGGCTGGTCCCTCCAGCTGTGGCCCGCGGAGTCCGAGGGTGGGGTGGGCGTATCTGCACGTGCTTTCTGGAGAGCCTGGAAGAGGCAGGAGAGGGCTTCATACCCCGGACGGAACGCGTCGACGAGGTTTGCCCGTGCGTGTCGGTGCGGAGACGCAGTTCACTCCCTCGTGAGCGCTTGAACCCGCGCCCTCCCCGTGCTGGAAGGTGAGCCCTGACTCATCCCTCGGAGCCTCGGGCAGCTGACCTTGTAAGAGGCTTCGGGGTGAACCCTCGTGAGCTTCAGCAGAAAGTCGGCAAAAATTTATTTGTGTCCCTCCACTGAGTTGCCCGCAAGGTCCCCGTTTTCTAGAAGTGTTGGGCCAATACTCCCTCTAGTGGCAGGGGACTCAGACAGGGCTGCTTTGAGGCCCCCTCTCTGGGGAAGGGGCACGGAGCGGCCAGGGGGCCGGGCAGGAGCTTCTCCGCGTGTGTCCCAGGGACCCACCTGCTTGCGACCTTCGGCCACCTGGCAGGAAGCTACGACGCCCAGTCCTATGGCTACCTGTGCAGCGAGGTGTACTCCGCGGACACGTTCCACACACGTTTCAAGCGGGAGGGCGTCCTGAGTGGCAAGGTGAGAGGCCAGCCTGCCATGCAGACCAACACGGAGGTCCTTGGCCTGGGCCTAGATGCTTGTGCCGCCCGCCTGGGCCTGCCAGGCTCTGAGGGCCCTGCCCTGGACCCCCTGCTCCCCTGCCCTTTCTTGAGTCACAGCAGAGGTGGCCACACCCACACCCTCAGTGAAGGGGGTGCTCCACCCTCCTGCAGCCCCACCCCCTCTCGTCAGGTTGCCATGGACTACAGAAGCTGCATTCTGAGGCCAGGGGGCTCCGAGGATGCCAAGGGCATGGTGAAGCTCTTCCTGGGTTGTGACCCCACGCAGGACGCCTTCCTCCTGAGCAAAGGGCTGCAGGTTGAGGGCTGCAAGCCGCCGGCCTGCTGAAGGCACGGGGTTTTGCCCACCCAGGCGGGCCGGGTGCCTTAGCGCCCCGTCGGGGCGGGGGAGGGGCCGCGTGTCCTCCCAGCCCCTGAGTCCCCGGCGGCCGGCCTAGGCCAAAAGTCTCCACCTGGAAGTGTCTGGAGAGCCTGGCATCAAGGCTCCCCCTTGTTGCACTAATGCAATCCCTTCCTGGGGAGCTTTCCTGGTAACAAAACGGTTCTTTGAAAACGCAGCCGTTAATAAAAAGACTCTACTCCTGGTCTCTGCCTGCCGTCCCTTCCACCACAGGAGTGGCATGGGGGCCGTCACACTGGGGGGAGTTCTGACCTTGGTCGGGGATCAGCCCTGGGGCCGTGGTGACGCGTCTGGGTCACTGGGAGATGGCTGAGCTGTGGGGTGAGTTCAGACGGGGATGGTGCCCCGCACCCCGGCCGGGCAGGCTCTCCAGTGAGGGGGTGTCAGTTTCCTGCCAGCCTCTCGCCCGTCACTGTTTGGCATCTCGGGGGCTGTGATTGGCTGGAGCTGGTTCTGGCGGTGGGCACAGCTGTGGGAAGCCCGGCTGTGGCTGTCCCTGTCCCCGTGTCCTGTCCTCCTGCTCAAGGCCGGCCGGCTGGCTCCCTCTGATCATCGGCAGCTGCTGAAGTCTGGACCACAGCAGGGGGCTGCCTTCCTGGGTCCTAGCGATTCCTCCCAAAGGCCTTAGGGATGTGTTTTGGTGGCAGTAGGAATTCAGAGAGGGTGCTGCACCACTGGAGCGGTAGGGTGGCTCTGGACCGTCCCGTGTGTCCTTCCCGGGCCTTTGAGCTCCTCGGGAGCCCTGCCTCCGGCCCTTCGCCCCCACAAAGGACGCCAGGCAGCGGAGCGAGCGCGCGGGCGGCGCCCCGACCTTCTCCCCGTGGCCCAGGCGGGCAGGCGGTGCCACGCTCTGTCCTCCCCTCAGCCTGCCCGCCCGTTCTCACCCGCCCTAGGGCAGTCGGTTGTGGACCAGGCTGTGGTGTCTGCCCTTCTGCAGCCCCGGCTCAGCTCCCTGCACCCACTTCGGTGCCTTCTGTGTTCTGGGCTGGTCGCAGGCCCAGAGCCGGTGGGCAGGCACCCCGTGGCCGGGAGGGCTGTTCGTGTGAATTCCCTGGGGCTTGAAAAGGAGCACAGCCGGCCTTCCATCAGGCACCTCTCGATGGATATGGAAGGGGCGTGTCGGGGCCTGGGGGCTGCTCGTCTTCCTGTGCACCGAGCCCCCAGGTGGTCCCCGTGCAAAATCCAGGTGTGGCGTTGGCACCCCAGCCGTGTGCCGGGCAGTCCATGGCGGGCGACACAAGCCTCGGGCTGGTGGGCCACAGGGTTCCTGAGCGGCAGGTCAGGACTGAGAGGGTGAGGCCTTTCCCCGGGTCCAGGGCCCAGGCTGATGCCGGCTGGAGGCCCCTCCGCTCACCGCCCGCAACCCCCAGCCCCTGCCCTCACGTGAGCCCCCAGGGCTGAGCTCAGGTGTTGGATGCCCAGGCTCCCCGGTAGCCCAGCCCGTTCCCAGTCCTCCGTGGTCACTGAAGGGCTTGGAAGCGGGTTGCCCCACAGAGACTGCTGTTCTCCGAGCCCTGGGCAGGGGGCAGGGAGGACGGGCACAGGGCCCTGCAGGGGTGTGGTCGCCGGGGCAGCCGGAGCAGCTCCACACAGTAAGTAAGAGCACCTCACCAAAAAACAGTGCGTTTCTCCAGCCGCCCCGGGACCTGAGCTCAGGTCCTGGGGCAGGAAGGGGCAGCACTGCAGCTGTTAGCTGTCACTGGGGGTCGACTGTGGCCCGGTGCCACCTCTTAGATCGTCCCCCGTCCCCTTCCGGGGTTGCGACCGGACCCCTGCCAATCGGGTTCTCACTCCTCCCCATCCCCTACGCCGGCTCCACGAAGGTGGAAGGAACACATTTTTAAAAAGGCTGGAGCCTGGGCTTCCCTGCTGGCGCAGTGGTTAAGAATCCGCCTGCCAATGCAGGGGACAAGGGTTCAAGCCCTGGTCCGGGAAGTTCCCACACGCCGCGGAGCAATGAAGCCCGTGCGCCACAACTACTGAGCCTGCGCTCTAGAGCCCAAAAGCCACAACTACTGAGTCCTCGTGCCCCGACTACTGAAGCCCGCGCGCCTAGAGCCCGTGCTCCGCAACAAGAGAAGCCACCGCAATGAGAAGCCCACGCACCGCAACGAAGAGTAGCCCCCGCTCACCGCAACTGGAGAAAGCACACACGCAGCAAGGAAGACCCAACGCAGCCAAAAATAAATAAATTAAATAAATAAATAAATTTTTAAAAATCATATTAAATACCTATCAATGAGATTTTAAGAAATAGTCAGGACCAGAGCCTCCCATCAAGCCTCTTAGATAGCCTCAACCACCAGAGGGCAGACAGCAGAAGCAAGAGAAACTACAATCCTGCAGCCTGTGGACCAAAAACCACAGTTACAGAAAGATAGAGAAGATGAAAAGGCAGAGGGCCATGTACCAGATGAAGGAACAAGAAAAAACCCCAGAAAAACAACTAAATGAAGTGGAGATAGGCAACCTTCCAGAAAAAGAATTCAGAATAATGATAGTGAAGACGATCCAGGACCTCGGAATAAGAATGGAGGCAAAGATTGAGAAGATGCAAGAAATGGTTAACAAAGACCTAGAAGAATTAAAGAACAAACAAACAGAGATGACCAATACAATAACTGAAATGAAAACTACACTAGAAGGAATCAATAGCAGAATAACTGAGGCAGAAGAACGGATAAGTGACCTGGAAGAGAGAATGGTGGAATTCACTGCTGCGGAACAGACTAAAGAAAAAAGAATGAAACGAAATGAAGACAGCCTAAGAGACCTCTGGGACAACATTAAACGCAACAACATTCGCATTATAGGGGTCCCAGAAGGAGAAGAGAGAGAGAAAGGACGAGAGAAAATATTTGAAGAGATTATAGTCGAAAACCTCCCTAACATGGGAAAGGTAATAGCCACCCAAGTCCAGGAAGCGCAGAGAGTCCCATACAGAATAAACCCAAGGAGAAACACGCCGAGACACATAGTAATCAAAGTGGCAAAAATCAAAGACCAAGAAAAATTATTGAAAGCAGCAAGGGAAAAACGACAAATAACATACAAGGGAACTCCCATAAGGTTAACAGCTGATTTCTCAGCAGAAACTCTGCAAGCCAGAAGGGAGTGGCATGATATACTTAAAGTGATGAAAGGGAAGAACCTACAACCAAGATTACTCTACCCAGCAAGGATCTCATTTAGCTTTGATGGAGAAATCAAAAGCTTTACAGACAAGCAAAAGCTAAGAGAATTCAGCACCACCAAACCAGCTCTACAACAAATGCTAAAGGAACTTCTCTAAGTGGGAAACACAAGAGAAGAAAAGGACCTACAAAAACAAACCCAAAACAATTAAGAAAATGGTCATAGGAACATACATATCGATAATTACCTTAAACGTGAATGGATTAAATGCCCCAACCAAAAGACATAGACTGGCTGAATGGATACAAAAACAAGACCCATATATATGCTGTCTACAAGAGACCCACTTTAGACCTAGGGACACATACAGACTGAAAGTAAGGGGATGGAAAAAGATATTCCATGCAAATGGAAATCAAAAGAAAGCTGGAGTAGCTATACTCGTATCAGATAAAATAGACTTTAAAATAAAGAATGTTACAAGAGACAAGGAAGGACACTACATAATGATCCAGGGATCAATCCAAGAAGAAGATATAACAATTATAAATATATATGCACCCAACATAGGAGCACCTCAATACATAAGGCAACTGCTAACAGCTATAAAAGAGGAAATCGACAGTAACACAGTAATAGTGGGGGACTTTAACACCTCACTTACACCAATGGACAGATCATCCAAAATGAAAATAAATAAGGAAACAGAAGCTTTAAATGACACAATAGACCA